>NC_041232.1:84966390-84993173 GCF_002837175.3 Physeter macrocephalus | reverse complement strand
ACTACTGAGCCTGCGCGTCTGGAGCCTGTGCCCCGCAACAAGAGAGGCCGCGACGGTGAGAGGCCCGCGCGCCGCAATGAAGAGTGGCCCCCGCTCACTGCAACTAGAGAAAGCCCTCGCACAGCAACGAAGACCCAACACAGCCAAAAATAAATAAATAAATAAATAAATTTATTAAAAAAAAAAAAAAAAGACTACATAAACAATATTTTTAATTATTTTATTTATTATACCTCAAATTTGAAAGTAATTGATTTATTTTTTCTTAATTTTTTTTACCTTAAGCGATGTGATTGAATACGCCTCACTAACTTTGAAAATTTTGCTGTAAACCAGTGTTTATCACAGTATGGTTCACGTCAGTTAGGGTCCCCAAGACTTGGACCTTCAGTCCCTGAGGTCAAAATTATTTTCATCCTAATTATGGTTGCTCTTTGCCTTTTCCAGTGTGTTGACATTCGCTTTGATGGCATGAAATTAATGGTAAACAAAACGGTGAACGTCTTACACACAACCTTTCCAGGAGTCATTGTATTTTTTACTGCCACACACCCACCTTACCAAAAAAAGCCAGTTTCACTTCCTTGATGAAGTGGCAAGAATTATTATTTTATTAAATCTAGATCCTCAAACGTGTGATGATGAAACAGAAATCGCACATAAACCAGGTGAGCAGCACATCAAAGGAAGGTGTTGATCCGCAGGAAGGGCATTTGTGGGACTGTCGGAGCTTTTTCCACAGAACACCACTTTTCCTCGAAAGAATGACTGAGAGGCAAACTATGGTTACTCGCATGTGGATATTTGGCAGATTTTTCTCAGAAACAAAGTAAGCCTGTAACTATAGGGGAAAGAGACTAACAGTATTTGCTACCAAGGATAAAACTCAATCTTTTCAGTGAAGATAAGAATTTTGAAAAACACTGTCTATCACCACGAGCTTGACAGCTTCTCCAAAACTTCAAAGGCTTTGCTGTCGAGATTGGGTGATATTAACAAAGATATTTTGATTGTATGTAATGAAAGGTGTCAAGATCTGCAGAGCTCAGCAGACCAATAATTTCAAACCACTGCAAAATGTTACAAAATTATGCACAGATAAAAAAAAATTATTCCACGTGCAAGAGAGACTAATGGGCTTTAATATTACAGGGTATAAAAATTCATCGGTATGTTTCAGATTCCAAATCACTATTAACTCTTAAGAAACAACCACTTGTGGAGTTTTGGTGTAGTATCAAAGAATATCTACAGTTATCTGAAAGTCTGCTAAAAGATTTCTCCCCTTTTCAACTACATATTTGTATGAGGAAGGGTCTTCTTCACGTCTTTCAACAAAAACAACGTTATCACAATAGATCAAATGCAGAAGCAAATAAGAAAATCCAGACATGTATTATATGAGTAATGCCACTCTGTTCACAAATTTTTTTTTGTGTTGGAAGATATAGCTGTTTTATCCAAAATATTTTATTTATGTAAACATAAAATAAACAGCATGTGTTTATTGATGTTAGTTCAAATGAATTAATAAAGAAATATTTCTAATTTTCTCAGTTTTAATTCCTAATATGGTAAATACCAGTAGATATATCTCACATAAACAAAAGCTCTCAGAGTTTGCCAATAAATTTTCAGAGTATAAAGAGGTCTTGGGACCAGAAAGTTTGAGAACTGCCCATTTAAGCCACTGTGATACAATTTAAGGAACAGCTCAAAATCCAGGTTCTTTTTCATATATAACCTGCTTTTGGTTCTATGTGTCATCATCATTGAAAAGTGATCATTCCCAAAGGTATACTATATATAATTCGCGTGCAGGACAACCTTCATTCTTAAGGGTAGTGGCTGTGAATACATGTTTCCACTCCTACTCTCTATCATTTTGGGATTTCTGGTCAGCTTTTGGTCACATTAGCCCTTGATGGTGGCAGAGCATCACTCCTAAGAAGAACTGAAATGTCAAGGTGAGGGGTTTCTTGTCACCTTGTTCTTCCACTGCCAGCATTACCTTCAATCCGCAGTTTCCTTGTGAGAATCTTGTTTTGGGAGAGTCACCCTGGTTAAGACCGGAAAATATGACTCGTAAAGCCTCTTGGCTGGCCACGTGTGAACTGCAGGGCTCTAAACGTCACCACTGATTCGCTGATTTGTAGAGCTCCATCCCGCCCTAAACACACCGCGCAGACTGTGAGAGACGCGCGATGGATCAGCTAACACACCAAAAAGAGGAGACGTGAAAATCTTCTTGTACCCCAGTAGATCATTGAGCGTGCTACCTGGAGCCTCCACTTAGAAGCTCACTGGATGAAGGACCACCAGTCCACCGAAGAGACCCCCTGTCTCAACAGGACGCTGCTGGCCACGGACGCTGACATCGAGTAGGAATGGAGTTTCCTTTCTTCGTAAAAGCTACGAGAATGTTTCATCTTAGAGTCATAAGGTTGGAAGACAGATGAGGCGCTTCCCCAAGGAGCCCTCTCAATGTCCTTTGGTAACGTATTCTTGTGATGAACAGCCACACTTGTGAATTTTTCTTAGTAATAGTAGTTATTCAAATGATTCGTGGTTCACTTTAATCCTGTTCCCTCGAGTTGGTTGCTCAGGAAAGATGAGAAAGCTGGCCTCGCCCTGCTCTGCCATTAAAGATAAACAGAGACTGACCAGGAGGCATTTAGAAAGGGTCAGACGGGCTTCGTCAACTTCTGCATTTCTTCGGGGGCGCTTGAAGGATGAAACGGTGCTATCACTATGACCTGTCTACAAACACGCCTCCCCTCTGAGTAATAGAGCCCACTGGACGTCACACCGCCCAGTGAAAGCCTTGGCTTCTAAAAGCCATTAGGAGCACTCCGTCCTCTCCTCCAAGGCCCCCCCAGCTGTTCTGAACTCTGCTCTTTCCGGAAGGACTACCCATTACTGGAGCTTCATCTATTTTCCCAAGAAGCACTTTCGAGGCCTGGGTGCAATGCCCAGTCATATGGCTTGATGCTTCTCTACCATGTTTGCCGTGGGTAAATCACCTAGTAAAGGGCATTGGAAAGTACAGCACCCAATATTCTGAAAGATTAAAGGGTATGGAGTTTTAAGTCATTCAATACCAGGTGTCCCTTTTTCTCACCAAGAGGATGGTGTGCACGGGGGGGATGGGAGAGCAAAACCCATAAAAGATGGATTATCTCCTTTCATTGAGCCCCACTGTTTGTTAACTGCAAACCATGCAATTAACAACATACAAATGGAATCTCCCTCAATCACAACAAAGCCTGAGTCCACTCTGGAGGATTTAGTGGCAGGGCTTTCCCCATGAAGCTTTCTAGATCTTCCTGAAGACAAAGTGATGAGTCAGTTTGCAGTTAGATGGCAATAAGGTGTGGACTTCTGTCTCTCCCGACTCCTCTTCCCCGCCCCCCACCCCACCCCCGCCCATGGCTTCCCCTCCCCGGCATAGCACATTCCTTTCAATATCCTTATAACTAAATCTGAGACAATGTGTAATTATACAGAAGAAAAATCTGTCAGAGGATAGCTGGAGTTGCTTAAATCGTGCTGATTTACAAAGATGAGAGTTTTCTTCCCCACTTAAAAAAAAAAACAAAAAAACAAGAAAACCTTTCTGCATGTGTAATGGCAAACAACCTCCTGCAAAGTCAACTCCTTTTCTGAAAGTCATTGCTAGTTTTATAATTTCTGAGTCATTAGATAACAGATAGAACTCCACACTTAGTGGTTTCAAATGTTTATGGTCTGCAATTCATTCTTAATGAGCTCTCTCCATGTCTTTATTCTTCTTTGCACCCTCCTGCTGGGAAGTGTCTTACTCTGCCTTGCCTTTTGTTAATGATTCCGCAATCATTTCAGAGCCATTTCTCCTGCCTTATGTAATTCTGACACCACGGAAGAGCCCAGCTCACTGCCTCACAGTTGGAAATGTAACCTTTAATGTATTAATTTCTCTTGCTCAAAACAATTTAACCTCTGTCTTGGTTTTGTGATTGCTGAGTGTTCCAATTAAATGCCTCTTTCATTTTTTTGTCCTGGAGGGCTGGATCTTGCCCGAATTATGTTTCTCACACTCCTGCCTCGCCAGCGACCGGCACGCTGGGCTCCCTTACATGCTCACCGCCGATCCATTATCTATCTCACGAGTGCCTGTCACATTTGCAAAACACCTCCTTCCCCCCAAAAAGATTCATTAACGTAGCTTTAAGTGCTAGGAGCATTGTCTGTGGAGGAAAAGCAAATCACTCTAGCCCAGACGGTTGAGCGTCCTGGAGGAGAAAAGACTCCTCTTCCCACCCCCGACTTCTGGACCTGTTGGACCCTTTCCCACCAGCATGCGAACGGCTACTGAGGTGAGAAGGAGTCCTGGTCGGATGCAGCCTGAGTCAGCCAGTGTAGGTGCGGGATCCGCCACTGTGGCAAAAGTCTCTGGACACTGGCTTTGGCATTTCACCACCTGCTTCCATGCAAAACAGGCCCAGCAAGACGGGAGATCTGCTGAAGGGTCCCTGCGTGGGGGCGTGGCTTTTAGAAGCCATTGCCCAAGTCCTTCACAGTTCAACCCCAACGCGAAAAACAACTGAAAACAAACTCATATGGCAACTTGGTACACTCTGTTCACAGCCCGACACTCGGAAGCTTCACCCAGCTCCCAGCTCGGTGAGCACCGTCTTGGCAACAATGCCCATGAACCGAGGCTTCCTTCTCTGGAGAGACTTCATTTCTAATGGTCCTGTTGTCTTGGTGCCAAAGAGTTTATGCTTTAAATAACCTCCTTTCCTTCTTTCAGGGGCTTAGAAAGCGTGGCAGTTTAGAGCTGGCGGCTGGGGGCCTCACCGGCCCTCGTGCCCAACTGGAAAGTGTGTCCATAGGAACAACCCCAATGCGTATGGATGGAAATGATGTGCGATCGAAAGTTCTGTGGTCCAATCAGAACAGTTTTTCCAAGGCAGTCAAGGCGTAGAGACAGACACCTCTGGTGGCCACGCAGCTGGGTCATGCCATCCCAAGCTTGCCTTCGGAATAGCGATTTCCATATCCAGTAACTGCATCGCATCACCAGGCCTGTGGCCAGTGAAGTGGCAAACCGGGGACTGTGGATGGGGGGAGTGACGTCGGGTGGAGCTGGCTGTCTCTGCTCTTTTGGGTCAAAACTGATTTGACAGGTATTGGGCGCCTTAACAACCACACCCAACTAATTCATCATTTTCTAAAATGTACACAAACTGTGTCCACACTGTCCAAATCTTCCCTATTTCAACATTGATCACATCCTTTCATTGGAACCTGCACAGCCAGTCTCCTCCTTTGTTAGTGAGAAAAGCAGTAGAAGTCCTGACCCTCCCAGAGCAAAGCAGGAAATTTGTCCCCTCCTCTGAAATTCTGAAAAAAAGCCTGTCAGAAACTTCCACAAAGTCTATACTAGTTTATTAGAGACTTCTTTGGCCTCTGGATTGATCCTGGCATTTGGAAAGTAAGAGGGAAAATCTTCAAGGAGGAATCCACTGCCTGGTAGGAGATTAGCTCACCAAAATAATACTGCCCCCATTTTTTGAGCATTATAAAGATACATGAAAGTTTCATGTTTGAAGTAATCAGCCGTGGAGCATTTTAAAATAGTTTCAAAGTTTTCACAAGTCTAGATTTTTTTTTTTAAACGAGTATCAGAGGACTCTGAATTATTCCTGAAAAAAAAATCTTTTTGAAAGCCCTCTAGATCTAACTACTAGTTTATAGGAAACACAGGGATAGAAGAACATGTTAAACAACCCAAAGGGATACAATCAGCAAAATTCAGAAGGTAGGAAATTCCATAGGACAAATGGTCCACTTCTGCAACAGGTGAATGACCAGGAAACGGGGAGGGTAAACCCGTAGATTAAGACCCTTGGAGGCATACGAAGCAAATACACTGCATGGCCCTTATTTAGACTCAGATTTGGAAAAAAACAACAGTGAGGTTCACACAAAACAATCCAAGAGATCACTGGCTGGATATGTGATGACGTTAGGAAATTATTAAGTTTGAGACGTGATCATGGCCTGGTGCTTGTTTCTGTTGTTGTTGCTATTTGTAAGAGTCCTTGGAGAAAAATGCTGAAGTATTTATGGATGAAATGCTATAACGTCTGAGACTTGTTTTTAAATACAATAAGAGGTTGGTTAAGAGTCGATGGTGTCGGAGCTGGGGTTCACTGCCCTCTCTACTCTAGTCTCTGTTTAAATTTTCTACAGAAAGCCTTTTCAGCCAGTGAGAGGGCCTCTCCCTGAGCTTGAGCCTCTGTGTGGTCATCTCCGCCTTCAAAAGCCCGCCACTAGCCCCTGTAAGTCACCATCGCTAAGAGGACACATTCGCCCCTTTATTATGATCTTCCTCCTTCAGACAAGGAATCTTGGGCACCACCCAAGGCATCTCAGACATAGAGGACTCAAGCAGGTACTTGACGCTCCCAGCCCATCATTTCCAAGGAGGGGCTGGAACTGGATCTGCTGTCTCCTGCCTGGAATCTCCTTAACAGGCACGTTTGTCTGGGGTCCTCTTAAAAGACATCATGGGTGGAGCACCCCACCCATCACAGCTAACATTTGCAGCACTTTTTTATTAGATTGAAAAAAAAATCTTGTGTTCCTTATTATAAACACATATGCTTATTGCAGAAAAATCAAGAAAAACATAAACAAGAAGGGGAAAAAAAACTGACCATAATCTCACCTTATATTTTTTTCAAAAATGTAAACAAATCCTCCAGTGACTCGCTCTCTGGAGGTTAAAAAAAAAATCCCTCCATGTTTTCCAGGATTGGGTTAAAAAGACTTTGACAATCATAGCACCTCTCCTACTTGTAAAAAAATTTAAAAGGGAACTGGGCCATTTTTTTTTAGAGTTCTCTTATTTTAAAAGCAAATGAAAATATTTTAAGGGTTGCATAAGAATTGTGAGCGCTGGAATGTAGCAGCTGCCACTTCTCAGGAGCTCCAAGTCCTGCCAGCCAGGAAGGGGGGGAGCAGTGCAAAGCCAGGGGCCAGGTGGGGAGATTGGGAAGGAAAAGCAAATCCTTCTCATTTGATTTTTTGGAACGTACCTCTGGAAGAGCTGCCTAACCCGTCTTGATGCTGGTTTGTTCGGAGCCCTTTTGCTGGGTGTCGTAATAACTGATCACACTAGTAATTGCAATGTGACAGATACCGCGTCAATGAAGACCGAATTATAAATCTTCGGTAATGATTACTTGGCTGAGACCTGCCCTCTGAAAAATCATAAGCGACCTTTGTGGCAAGTCCTATCAATGCATTCCTCACGTACACATGTTTTAAAAACGGAAACAATTGTAATTTCCCCCCAGTGGGATAAAACAATCGGACTCAGTTCTGATTTTCTTGCTTAGGCAATATTTTGTCCTTTGCTAATGTCAACTCAGCTCTTACAAAAAGAGTGTATCTTTTTGGTAAGTGGCTTATTCTTTCCCTTTTGTCATTTCCAGGACTCTTTAGTCCCTGAATTGCAAATCTCTTTACAATGAGGGAGGGACAGAGACACTTGACCTTGAGGCAAATTAAAGAAGAAGGCTTTTCTTTCCTAGGAATATTCTTCTTTTCCAGGTAACAATCATTTGCCTTGGGGTTGGAATTCTGGGAGCGCAGAGTCTGCATTGATGCTGGACTCAAGCCAGGCAAACCTGTTTTCTCTTTGGTGACTCTACTCTCACTATTTTTTACCTTTTCTGAAGCAGGTTCACGATTAGAGACATTTACACTATTTTCTTAAATATCATTTTGATGATAATTTTTAAATGTTTGACCGGGGACAAGAAAGCTGAGATTACGAAGAGTCTGGGAGGAGAAAAGAAAAGAAAAAGCAGGATCACATAGGACGTGAATTAACATGGTTTCTTCGGTTAAATATAAATATGTACCGAGTTGTCCACTTTGAATTATCAGCAGATACTTTGCATTTCGGCTGCTTGGCACCAAGTTTCCTGGAGTCCCTTTATTGACATGATGAAGCCCAGGCACTGCCCCGGTTCCGTGCAGACCGCAGCCCCGTGGGCACGTGTCCTGCATCACCTCATTACCCCGAGTCCTACGGGGAGGTGAACTCCGGCAAAAACTCGGGCTGATCATACCATCAGGGCACAAAGTGTAAGGTGGAACACTTATAAAACAAACCCCAAGTGCATGTTCAGACCCCAAAGTAGACATCAGAGTGAACTGGGAATAAGGACCACCCTCTTTTGATTCTTTGACTGATAGCTTAGACCCTCTGGCCACAGTCTGTGACTCCCTCATTCCAACCTTTTTGTAAAACAAATATGGCTCCCAACTGGATCCCAGATGGCTGAATAGGAAATAGCATCTTGACACAGACAGTGTTCGGGGGACAGATTTCCATGCGTGAGGAGCTGCGGGGCAGGTGGGAGCCCAGAAGGAACCAGGAGGACGAGGACAACAGAGCCCTGGTTCGGCTGGACCAGGCCCGACTTTCCAAGCCACCTTCCCCTACCTCAGGACCTCATCGGACCCTTCCCTTCAACCCTTGCCCGCTTCTGACTCTGGCTTGCTTCGCTCAAAAGACAAACTCAGAGACAGAATCTGAGAGCAGCAGCCTCTCCAGTGGTCCCGATCTGCTTTTGTCCATCATCACCGGCAGGATTGATTCAGCTCTTCCTGGAGACTGTTTATTGGGCAACGTGGAACGAAACTATATGGGACATTGCTTTCTTCTCTGTGCCAGATCCTGTGACCACGGCCTCTTGTTCAGGGGAAATCTGCACCTGTCATCTTCCTGCTCAGGGGGAACCCGGAAGGCCAGATCTCAAGAAGATCCATGAAAAAAAGAGGGAGAAGGAAACCACTCAGGCTGCTCTGTCTTTACCATTTACAAAGCTCATGCTGTATAACCTCTTCACTATTCTTTTTATTTTATGTTCGCATGTAACTTTTTTTATTTACGTAGCTATTATAATATTTATTTATATCTTATTTTTCGGGGATTCGAATTAATAGCAATGTCCTACTGTACTACTGAAACAACCAACCTTCAAACTTGGCCCCTTTTGTGTGATAGTTTTGACCACTAAAAACTCACACAGGCCTCTTGCCTGTGCCACGGTGTCACCAGAAAGGTCATCAGATGGGGCCATTGAAACTGAGCCCCTGGACCACTGCTATGCCCATTTCAGCCGAGTGGCTGCTCTCACCAGCTCTGGGAGGCAGCCCCAGGATGCGGCTCCCCGACCCCAGTTCCGTTAAAGGCAAAGGGACACCAGAGGTTATGGCACCATTCAGCGTGCTTTGAGGTGGATGTCTGTCCTTGGGGTCTTGAATGAACCAAAACAAATTTGGGGTCAACTCAAGGGCATCCAGAGGACCCTGGCCGTGTGGCCGCCGCTGGAGCAGACGTACCATGCATGTCTTTTCTGAGCGTGCACGGCTGCTGTGCCCCGCAGCTTGCACGGACCCCAGAGAGCTGGGAAAAAGTTGGGGCCCAAATAATAGAGGATAATTAGAAATTCTTGCCTCATGTAGCCAGAGTTTCAGCATCTAATAATTATTGTTTAAATGCAAATACTCGTCCCTGGGGCTCCTTTTGCATTTGAATCAATCTCTTAAAAACAATTGCTGACTCCAGATGAAAAACAATTTCTCAACAGCTGGAGAACATTTGCAGAAGGCGAGTCTTAAAGAACAGAATGAGGGAGAAAGACAGAGATAGACGGACACAAAGTAATCATCAGCCTCCGTCGTCTCAAGAAGTCTGAATTCTTAGGGCGGGTGTGACTGATTCCTGCACCTAAAACCCATCGTTGCTGCTAAGCCACAGGGAAACTAGCAAGTTAAGTCAGAAGAGCATTTTGGCCTGTCAGCCCAGTTAATCAAAACTTACCCTACCTTTTAGGTCTTTTTAAAAAAATATTAGCGTCTTCTTACTGAGATTTAAGGATGAAAAACCGAAGGTTAGAACATCAAGGTGGTATATGGGGAGCACGACCAAATCTTGAGTATAATATTTACCATGGATGTATCTGGAGAAAACTAATTCAAAAAGGTACACGCACCCCCACATGTTCATAGCAGCACTACTTACAATAGCCAAGACATGGAAGCAACTTAAATGTCCATCGACAGATGAATAGATAAAGAAGATGTGGCACATATATACAATGGAACATTACTCAGCCGTAAAAAAGAATGAAATGATGCCATTTGCAGTGACACGGGTGGACCTAGAGATGGTCATACTGAGTGAAGTAACCCAGACAGAGAAAGACAAATATCATATGATATCGCTTATATGTGGAATCTAAAAAAAAAGGTACAAATGAACTTATCTACAAAACAGAAAAAGACTCACAGATGTAGAAATCAGACTTAAGGTTACCAGAGGGGATTGGGGGGAGGGTGTATAAATTAGGGGTTTGGGTTTAACATATACACACTACTATATATAAAACAGAAAACCAACAAGGACCTGCTATACAGCACAGGGAACTATACACAATATCTTGTTATCGCCTACAAGGGAAAAGAATCTGAAAAAGAACATATATATATATATAAAACTGATATATAATTGAATCACATTGCTGTACACCTGAAATAACATGACATTGTAAATCAACTATACATCAATACAAAAAAAAAAAATTTAACATGGGCAAGTTGCGGGACCCTCTTCATTGTGCTGAATTGAGACGTCTACATTAGGGTAGTTACATGGAGGGCATGGGCGCAGACCAAGGGCAGGAGGGGAAGTAGATGGCCATTGCGGCCAGCCTGTCGCTTGTGTAATTGGCTTGAAACTATTTCTGGTCGTGCCCAGAGCCCCCAGATGAAATTCTAACCAAGTCCTGACTTTTGCGATCAAACACCTATGGCTCATGTCTTAATCTTTCTTACTCGCCACAATCACTTAGATTCAAGTTCAATAAATAATATTGACTGGTCATAAGAGCGTAGGAAAAATGATGACAAGGGTATAAAGCGTTAGCACTTTATAACACACCCTGCCTAACAGACACTGCTTTAGATGCTTCAACCCATTTAGTCCTCATAAACCTTATGAGAGAAATACTATTACTGCCCCCACTCTACGGATGAGGAAACTGAGCTACAGAGACGTGACGGAACTTGCTCAAGGTCTCTGGGACAGTACATGGTGGAGACAGTTCTTCACCCTGGGCTTCTGACTCCAGGAAGTGTGCTTTGTAATCAGTGAATACTTTCTGCTGACACTGAAATTATGCTTGAGTGCTTCGTTCCCTGTTTGAAACAGTGATCACTGAGTGGAATGTACACACCCCAACAAGATCATCCATTGAGAAACCATAGGGTAAGTTGGCCAATTATCACATGGTACAGTTTACCTGTGACCAGTTAAGTGGACTTCAGATTGTATTGCTTAGTTTTAACCAAATTTGCACTCACAAAATGGGCAGGTGGTTTAAGAAAGGTGTGTACACAGAATATGGGACTTGAAGATAGGACGGACTAGGAAAGACTAGCTGCAAGAAAACAGGAGTGACCCTTCCTTGCGCAGCCAAATCACAAAACACAGATAATGGAAACGGGACCAATCCCCCACTATTAAGGACCACCCTACCTTCAGTTCATGTCGTACATTGAAATATTAGTTAATGATGGTAGAAAGCCATGATAATTCATACGATGTTCTACAGCCAAGCATCCAGAGCATGAAAGCAAACCTCTACAAGATGAAAGCAAAAATATTTTTGTACAATTAATAAATGATATAAAGAATACGTAACTTAAAAATATTCGATTTCACCCACATAAGATCGCTTTAATTTCTATTTTATGTATGCTTTATACTGCATTTAAAATATTAATATGCATATTACTTTACGAAATCATAACATGTGTATAGAAAGAGAAATGCCAAAAAAACGTTTACTGATCGGATTATGCAATCAAAAAAGTTTGGAATGGAGCACAGCGCTTGAGTTTAGTCCACCCCATGGGGCTGCTCTTGGGTAACCATGGTAACCCTAATCCTAGCCAAGTGCCTGGCAGAAGCTTAGCAGCCCAGCCCAAAGAATTAGGACAAGGTGGACCGGCGGGCAGCTGCACCTCTAGGCCAGCACACTGGGACCCCTTGCACCATTGCGGGGCACACGCGTGTGTGGTGAAGCTGCAGGGCCTTTGAGGCGTCAGGCTCTCTCTCCACATCAACAGAGTGCTTTGTAGATAATGAAATCCGAGTCATTACCTTCCTGAGCTGATCCCATTAACAACAGAACCGAAAGCTAACCAATTGCCTAAGAAATGGTCTGAGGTCACAGAATTTTCAACATGGAATGTTCCAAATCAGGTCTGCAGAGCAAGCTGTCATACTTCCAAAACTATCAAGAGAGAAAAATGATGTGCTCTTTTATATAAGGAAATAAAATCCCGGAAATGTTAACAGAACTGCACATAAGAACATAATCGTGTTCAGATACTGAAAGGCATGTACTTGGGTAGTAGTCTATGTAGAAAAAATACTGGAAGAGCAATCTAAGAAGAAACTCCCAACACCCAAACATATATACTCTATGATATTCATCCAAATGGATTTTCCTTTCTAAAACGCATGATTTTGCACGGCTGATGTTTTCCTTTCACTCTATTCAAAATGAGGCATGTAAAGTAGCAGAATTTCCAGGTTGTCACTGCGAAGAACTTGAAATAATGCTTTGTGTCTCTCAAAAATTTGGTCAGGTAGGTGTTTCGTACTGAAGATTTAAAGCTATTTCACTGGCTTTGCATTTTGTATTTTATAAATCATTAACGGGAACAAAGTAAGAACCAAAACAGAAATACCCATTTCATAAGTGTGAAGACAGTTAACCTTTAAACAGATGGGTAATCCCAGACAGCTCTGTAAAATTAATAGAGCTTAAACCTGAGGTCTCAGAGCTGCAGAATACATCTTTGGAGACCATGTTTTTGAGATCATCATAAATCAACTTTTTTTCTCACCAGTCCCTTATGCCTATCCAGGCTCCTAGAGCTGCCAGGTTATGAATATGTATATCATGGCACCAACTGATCCCCTGCTCTGGTAGTGAGAGCTCTGTATGTGTGTTTCCTCTGTACACCACTTCACACTGCCGGAGAGCAGTCATCCTGGTGGGATTGCAGGGGAGCCGGCGGTGGGCGTGGCAGCCCTTAGGATCTTCAAGCATGGCTCCCTTTGGGGAAGCATTTCTATTTTTTATTCGTAAAGCTTCGCTTGTTAAATCAGAGGTGTCAGGGAGGATCGTTTTGTTTTCAAGGCACTGTGTTTTTCCACGGCCAAATCAGTTCCGATCTCAAAAGAGGCTCGGTGCGTGACAGGCATGGCTCCTAGCAGGCACGACGTGCAGGTGAGGGGGCTCTCTCCCGGGACTGCTGTCTTTGCTCTCACAAAGGGGGCGGATGAGCCAGTCCGCAGAAAATTATACACACAGAAAGGAAGAAAACGACTGCCAACGCTGTCAACGTGATCATTTTCAACTATTTCAGTAGATGCTTGGAGGCATTTTTTAAAAGACTTGGATCCGTTTTAAATGTGGCTACAAACCCTACAAGAATGTGGATTTAAATGGAATTAAAGCCAAAAGTATGATATTACTGAGCTGCCAGCCTCGGCTATGCCAGTCCCGGGAGACTCTTTCATTAGCAATAGGGAAGACATTGGCTATGGAATAAACATGAAATTGGATCAGGTCACCCCTCCCTTGCCTCGGTACCTTGCCGGCCGCTGCTCATTATGAAGCTGGGGGGAGAAGGGCACGGCACTATACGTACAGAGTCATACCAGACAAATAAATATTAGCCACTCTGTCATTCCAACATCCAGAGGAATGCTCCTCCTTTCCCTTGCACGATTAGAAAAATGAGAACCATGCAACTAGGGTCTTAGCGGAGAGAGTTAAATCTGAAAGTAAAGAATCCGACTGAGGGGATCAGCTTTTGTTCTTTCCACGCAAGCAATCCCCACCCAAGAATATTTTCTCCCTTCCCCTGAGGAGGAGCCCTGAGGGGTCCATAAGGGACATATTTGCAGCTATTTACCATTGGAGAAGTTAATTTAGCAGCACTGCGGCAACAGTCAGGAAATTCCAAAGCCTGAAGGGTTCAATAGGGATCTGAGCAGAATACAGATTGGAAGACAGAGGGGCCACGAGGAACCACGGCCCAGACTGTCCACCCGCACGGAAAGCTGGCTACAGTAGGGACGGGTTGAATGGAACAGACAAGATCACGCTTCCCAGAAACACGCAACCCTCTTCGGCGTTACATCTTCCCAGGCAGTTTCAGCAGCACATTAGCATAAAGGCCATAAAATTTTGGCCCTGTATCTTCTTTATTATTTTTTATAGAGATATAATTATTGAAGGGAGGCTGTTAGCTTTTTTATGGACTTGAGGGTCTACCTGCCTCTCTCACTTTCCCACTCTCTCTCTGAGATTTCCCGTCGTCGTGCTGCACTGTTGGGAAAAAAAAGAGAAAACGAGCTGTGTGGACATGGAGGGGGCGGAAGGAGGCCGCCACCGTGACCCACAGGTGTGCGTACAGGAGGCCCATGACACGGGAGACGGATGCCAAGGGCAAGGGCAGCCCGCCCAGCCGCTTCCCCAGGAAAGCCGGGCTTTCAGAATGTGCGTTACAGTGCCCGGAGCTCTGAGCCATAAAAATCATGAAGAGTAACGTCCCGTGTCTGGAAACAGAAACGATTTCTACAAGAATTTAAGTATTCAGTGTAATTAATCTGAACGTTGGGAACATTTCATCATGGACCTTTCCTCTTGTGCTAATTATTTATTTTTTTTTAACATCTTTATTGGAGTATAATTGCTTTACAATGGTGTGTTAGTTTCTGCTTTATAACAAAGTGAATCAGCTATACACATACATATGTTCCCATATCTCTTCCCTCTTGCGTCTCTCTCCCGCCCTCCCTATCCCACACCTCTAGGTGGTCACAGAGCACCGAGCTGATCCCCCTGTGCTATGCGGCTGCTTCCCACTAGCTATCTCTTTTACGTTTGGTAGTGTATATATGTCCATGCCACTCTCTCACTTTGTCACAGCTCGGTGCTTTGTGACCACCTAGAGGGGTGGGATAGGGAGGGTGGGAGGGAGGGAGACGGAAGAGAGAAGACTTTGTCCCAGCTTACCCTTCCCCCTCCCCGTGTCCTCAAGTCCATGCTCTACGTCTGCCGCCCCTAAGTTCATCAGAACTTTTTTTTTTTTAGATTTCGTATATATGTGTTATCATACGGTATTTGTTTTTCTCTTTCTGACTTACTTCACTCTGTATGACAGACTCCAGGTCTATCCACCTCACTACAAATAACTCAGTTTCGTTTCTTTTTATGGCTGAGTAATATTCCATTGTATATATGGGCCACATCTTCTTTATCCATTCATCCATTGATGGACTCTTAGGTTGTCTTGTGCTAATTATTAAAGCCCAATGTAATTACATTCAATTACTGTCCCAGATCAACTCTTTATGTAAAGATTTAGCGAACTCACCCGACAAAGAGTTAGGATGCAACTTTTCCCCACAGAATAAGCTTTTTCCCTTCCTTTTTCTGCTTTCTCCCTTCTTAAAGAGATAGTCCACAGACACAGTTCAACTTTCTGTGGTCCAAAGGATTAAACAGGGCCTCAACCAACTGCCCCTCAGCAGGGCAGTACCTCCATCGGCCCCATGGGGAGTGACTCAGCCGTATTCATTTTAGAAATCTATCTAACCAAGCACATCCTATTTAACAAGTTTTTCCAGCCTTAACGATGCTTCCCAAACCTTTTACCATAGGAATTTTCACTCTCACCTCACTGAGCAAGAAAGGTACAAGATCTGTATATTTGTGTTTTAACTGCTAACAGAAGCCACTCTGGCTTATGACATCCCAGGGACCATCGTTACCGCCGACGGTCACGGAGACACCTGAGTGCTAGAATATTTACAGTAAAAGGCAGCTCTCGAGGGAGCCTCGTGTCCGTGATACAGTCCGGGAATTAGCGAGAAATGAAGGCTGTTCCGAATGGCGGGGACAAAGGCAGATCTAGACGTTTGGGGAACTTCGTGCGCTCAGTACAAAGCGTATCTAAAGATGCCGCATCTACCAAAGCTGGTTCACCCAGGCTTTTGGCACAAAGGCCCCACAGAGGTGCAGATGGGCTTTTCACCGCATCCTAACTCGAACATCTGAAGGACAAAGAGAAGTTTTTTTCTTAATTACAGTGTGGCCGTTTGTTGTCTTGTTTCTCTCTCCTGGCAGCACCAAACCCTCCCTCACGGCCACCACTCAGCCGGGCCCAGGGAGACGGCCGAGCTTCCTCTGGATCCCGACTTCCACAGAGCCGAGAAGATGAGCAACCTCGCAAGAAAAAGTAGATGCCACGGCTTCAGGATCCCGTTAAAGTAAACGATCAACAAAATGGTCTTGAAACTAAAATGGAAATAAAGCCTCTTGTGATTTCCTGAACGCTCTTCACTGCCTGGAGGCTCAGTCGTCTGTTCCACACCTGCCCCAGCGCTGTCACACCCAGCATTAGGTACGTCGGTCTCATTCTCCTCTCTAGAAGCTGGTCAGCCGTAGACCTCATCTCTCTTCCTTCCTAGCAGAACTGGCTCCACTGTCGGACAGGCAGACGGTCCCTCGGGGAAGGCAGCCTTATGCCCACTCCCAGGCCTGAATGTTAAGTGGCCCAAGCTGAGTGATGGATTTGGCCAGCCATGGGCGTGAAGCATAATTCTGGCCAGTAAGACAGGGAGGCAAGGAGAGGAAGGGAAAGTTTTCCTCATTCTTAAAAAAGGACACAAGCCCTTCGCTGTGACGCGTGACGACAAAAGGCAGGAAGAGCACGATTCGAGTTGAAAAGACTCCGGATCCAAACCTGGAGCCCAGCTGCACCCAGACGCCCTGTGACCTGCAGCTGGATCTCTTGAGTGAGGCAGACGTGGTCCGACTTAGCCTCCCGGCTCTAATTATTCCTGCACCAGGAAGCCTCTCAGGAAACTGTCAGGTTGAAGATGGCAACGCTGGCCCTCCCCCATCATCCGCCAGCTCCCAGGCTGTCCCGTTGTCACACGGCCAGTCCGGAAGACCCATCTTCCCTTTAGGGCAACTTCCTATTGCCCACTTTTAGTGCCTACCCTGGCTGTTTAGCAGCCCTCTAAAATCACCAGAATAAATGATTACGAGTGAAGGGAAACAGTTCTGAAGACAACTGAGGAATTACATCAGTTCCATTATGCAACCTGGAACGGAATAGTCAATAATAAAGTTTTGAATGCCATTACCGAGTCACTGAATAATACGGTTACCGTTAAACAAAATTTCATTGTCTGCATGTTTGTTCCATAAAATAAATGTATATTTTCTCGAATCCCAACTGCATCCGACTCTTATAATGTGTGAGCAGTGTTGACGTGCTTTTCTCGCCGTTATTTTTAACGTGCTTTCCTAGCTAATGAACTGGGGCTTAGAATCGCAGAAACTGGAGACTGGAAGGGGCTCGTGGGTCAGCCTGGGCGACCGGCCCCCACCAGCGTGACGATTCCACGGAAGTGAGACGCGGTGGCTTGAGGAGGGGAGATTTTAAGTGGCCGTTTCTAGTTTGATAGCTTCAAGTTGGGGGTGCACATCTCCTACAGAAATGCTGACTTCGCAGCCCCTCCGCACAAAATGGAGCTCTGCCTTGTTATCCTCGGACTCTGTCCTCTTTTTATTTGGGGGTGAAGGGCAATAATAATAAAATTGTATTGCTCCAGGCCAGCCAGCTGTATAAAGAGAATTTCCTACAAATTATAGTGAAATAACAAAAAGGCATCTCTCCAGCCCCCCAAATTACACTCCTGCTTGAAAAAAATCCATGTTTTCAGAGGAAAGAAGAGTCTCTCATTTCATTCTATAATTAAAGACATTTTTAAAATGCAAAACAAAATCTTAAATTTGTATTCAGTGTAAATGGTAGGTAATGCATATTTTCTTGGAAGGTCTTAAGAAAAGAGGATTAGCCCAGAGGAGAATAAAATAGCACCAAAATCATAAAGTTGGAGCACATGTTTGCTCCTTCACAACTTGGAAAGGTATAAACTCATTGCTTGAGAGGCCACCTCGATGCGCCCCTGCGGGAGAGAGTCTGGTGCCTTCAGAGCTAGACCCTCGCTGCCCTCAGCACCGAGAACGCAGAGTGGATGGGAAACAGGGTCACAGGAGGGGCCCACACACGCGCCCACAGCAGACACCGCGTGGCAGGACTCCGGCTTGATCAACGTCTCTGGAGGATGGCTGGGTATCACCCAGGGGAGATGCGGAGTCACCTCCCAGGAATACGCATCCTGGATAAAGACAGGAGGTTGTGGGCATGTGGTCCAAGGTCAACAGATCCAGGGAGACGGGGGCAGGAGGCGCCATCCCAACTAGAGCCGGGCGACCGTCCCTCACGTGGACCGTGGGCCCACAGCTGAGCTCTGAAGTGATCCTTCAACAGGAATGCGGGCTGTGAGGCCTCCTCCGCGCAGGCACGGGGATGGGGGTTGAGCAGAACCTTAGCTGGGGGGGAGTGTCCCCAGTGGAGGCGGCCCGGGGCACAGGTGGGGTCTGGCCTGCAGGGGGGTGGCCCCCAGAGAATTCTTCAGTTCCCCGGGCCTTGGACTTGGGTAACCTTGGTGCAAGCATCAGGAGCGTCCACGGTGACAGGGATGTCCCCTCAGCAAGTGGGGACGAGAGAGGAGACAGCCCATGTAGTGATCAGGGCTCGAATCTTCTACAACCTCAGATCTCCAACTTTTCCATCTTAGGACTCCTTTACCCCTCCCTATGGAGAGTCCCAGATAACTTTAGTCTATGTGGGTTATAACTCTCTCTCTCTCTCTCTCTTTCTTTCTTTCTTTCTGCGTTGGGTCTTCGTTGCTGTGTGCGGGCTTTCTCTAGTTGCGGCGAGCGAGGGCTACTGTTCGTGGTGGTGCGTGGGCTTCTCATTGCGGTGGCTTCTCTTGTTGCGGAGCACGGGCTCTAGGCACATGGGCTTCAGTAGTTGTGGCACATGGGCTCAGCAGTTGTGGCTCGCGGGCTCTAGAGCGCAGGCTCAGTAGTTGTGGCGCGCGGGCTTAGCTGCTCCGCGGCACGTGGGATCTTCCCGGACCAGGGCTCGAACCCGTGTCCCCTGCATTGGCAGGTGGATTCTTAACCACTGCGTCACCAGGGAAGCCCCGGTTATAACTATTGATATTTATCATATTAGAAATTAGAACAGAGAAATACGTTATGTATTAATTCATTTAAAAATAACAATAGAAAACTCATTACACATTACCATCTTTACTAAAAAATAACTATTTTTTCCAAAATAAAAAAATTAGTGAGAAGAGTTTTGCAAATCATTTTAAAGCCTGGCTTAAGAGAAAGCAGCTGGTTTTTCATCTCTTTCTGGATTGGGTCTGTTGCAATATCACATGTCATGCAACCTCTGGAATACACTTGTAAGAGAAAGAATAACATCTCAGTACTGTGAAAATAACTTGAACTCATGGGTCCTCTAAAAGTCTCTTGAGGACCGCCGGGGGTCCTTGGACCATTTGAGAACCGCTGGTCTCCCCCATCTGGTAGGATAGGGTTGTGGTCGCCCTATTTGCATCCCCAGGCTGTATGATCAGGAAAGCATGGGTGACATTTACACAAGTTTTGTTTGGATCTTTGAGCCACTTCAGTAGTGAAGAGTGGGTCCTGAGGAAGTGACATGGTATCCCAGGCCATTCGTGCCACTGTAACAAAACCTCACAAACAGGGGGCTTATAAACAACAGACATTTATTGCTCACAGTTCTGGAGGCTGGATGTCAACATCAGGATGCCAGCATGGTTGGGTTCTGATCACGATCTTCCTCCGGGTTTTAGACGGCTGACTTCTCACTGGTGTCCTCACATGGCAGAAGGGGCAAGGGAGCTCTGTGGGTCTCTTTTATGAAAAGGACACGAATCCCATTCATGAGGGCTCCATCCTCATGACCTATCACCTCCCAAAGGCACCACTTCCTAGTACATCACCTTGGGGGGTTAGGTTTCAACTTACGAATTTTGGGGGGAAACACATTCAGTCTCTGGCCCATGGAGAGTCTACTTTCCCGATTTCAAGGCGTGAGAGCAAACACCCTCCCAAGAGCACTGACAAAGATCTGGTCATTCTCCCTTGTACAGCAAGGTTCCAACAGCATATCCACGTGCACGGACTCAGATGGGGAGGGAGCTGGTATTTGTTGAGGGGCCACTAACCGCTAATGACCTCATATATATCATTTCATCCCTCAGCAACTCTGTAAGTAGAATCTAAAGAAAGAAACGGAGAGTTAGGAAGGCTGAATCACGCACCTGATGATACACAGATATTCCAAGGGAGGGGAAGGGTTCAAACAAGTGCATGGACACCAAAACGCCACGTCTCTTCCTCATGGACTCTCTCCATTACACGTGGCAGGAGAGAAGAACGATGCCGAGAGCCAGCACGTGTGTTTGTACAGTTTACAGAGGATTCTGCGTATTCGCTAAGGGTGGGCTGCCCACCAGAGTGTCCTCAGTGCTCGGATTCGGCAGGCGCTGGGGCTCAGCTTCCAGCAGCCCCGGGAGGCGGGCTTCCATTCCAGCCGAGGTTACAGGTCACGAAGGAGCCTCCCTCCCCCAGATGGCTGGCTCCACGTGCCAAGCCCTTACACACCCAGAAGGCACGCCACGGGTCCAAGGGGCTCCCGAGCGTCTGCTACCGTACTTTATCCACAAAGAAAACTCAGCTCCACGCTTATGGCTGTGAAGCTTTATAGCAATAAACTCCCATGCCGCATTTCCTTGGACATGGGAAGAACACAGGGCCCCTCCTTGGCCAAGGGCTCTCAATGGGCAAACAGAGAAGTGCCCTTGGGCCCCCTGCTGCGTCTTTCCATGCCCCAATTAAGGGCAGGGTGACCAGGGCGAGGAGGGGAACCACACGGTTGCCATGGTGATGAGCAGCGTGCAAAATCTCCAGCACCCTCGCGTTGGAAGCGAACCACACAGCTGGTCTGAGCCCTGGATTGAGCCGTGGAGCGGCGGGGGGGGGGGGTCCAGCCTCTGCCCCTTCTCAGAGTCCCAAGCTCTGGGTGTCTCAAGGTCAGCCACTGCAAAAAAGAGAGAAGGAAGCCACACCCCAGCTTTTGGGAAAAGCAGAAGCAGTGACACTTGGGGAACAGCTGAACTCTTGCTCTCTGAGCCAGCTGTTGGCTGCAGCTGACGGCCTACCGTGTGGACACCCCAGGTGACCTCAGGCTGCATAGGTAAAGTAGTCTGTGTGTTGCTGAAAGTGTGGAAATTCGTCCTCCGGCCGTATTTTTTTTAAATTTTATTTATTTATTTTTGACTAGGGTCTTCGTTTGGGGTCTTCGTTTCTGCGCGAGGGCTTTCTCTAGTGGCGGGGAGCGGGGGCCACTCTTCATCGCGGTGCGCGGGCCTCTCACTATCACGGCCTCTCTCGTCGCGGAGCACAGGCTCCAGACGCGCAGGCTCAGGGGCCGTGGCTCACGGGCCTAGTTGCTCCGCGGCACGTGGGATCTCCCCAGACCAGGGCTCGAACCCGTGTCCCCTGCATCGGCAGGCGGACTCTCAACCACTGCGCCGCCAGGGAAGCCCCGGCCGTATTTAAATACCCTTTGAGTTTGGCTGGAGCACATTGCCCATCATTTCAACATCCCTGTAACTTGCATTTGATGCAAAAGCACGTTTGCTTCTCTTTGCCCTGTGTGGATATGGCCAGGCACGTACACATGTGTACACACACAAGGTTCTCAGATAAAATAAGGTGCTACGGCCCAGTGCCTTCAATGTTAAGGAAACTGTATGACTTTCCTCAGATTTTCTTTCTTTCTTCCTTCCTTTCTTTTTTTTTGACGTCACAAGAGTGATATTTGTCAGACGCTAGGAAGAGAATAGTGACACCATAGAAAAGAAATCGCCTTCATGACCTGCTTCTCCCCCGAGATGTGGATGGGTGCTTTTAAATTAGAGAAGCACCTTCTGCCTTTTGAAGGACTCAATAAAAAGGGAAAAAATAACAACAAGCCGGTGCTTTAATGTCGGACGTGTGCTCTCTGGGTACGTGGTGCCGAGTGCTGTGAAAGGTGCCAGGATTCAGCATATACATCTTTTCTTACTTTGTGTTTCAGGAGGTATGCAATAGAAAACCCATTCCAACAATAAATGCTAGTCACCTGAGGTCTATAGCTTGTTTTGTAGCTAAGGAAATAAAGCCTCCACTCACCCCTGGCCGACGGAGTTACGTTTTATGCTATTATTAATGCATTGCAAGGCTTTTTTTCATATCAATTTGAAATTATACATCTGGGAAATCCCAGTACAACAGCAGTCAATGCTTTGTTTCTCTGTGTGGCCCTCTGCAATTACTAGAATGTGCAACTATAATTTAGCTCAGGTAAAATTCAATCAGTCACCCCAAGCACAAAGAAATCTCCGTCTCCCAGGAAAAGGGAGGAGGAGGAGGGGCGAGGAAGAGGAAGAGGATGGAGGAGGGAGAGGAGAAGAAAAGGAGAAAGAAGGAAAAAACTGGAGAGGTTTGCTGCGATGGCACAAGGGAGCTAGAGGAGTGTCTAAAATAAATTGATTAGAATATTTAAATTCAAGTTGTGATAGGAAATGGCACCGGAGAGGGGTAGCGGCTGAGCCCCGGAATTAAAGGGAAGAAGAAACATGCCTCACAGCCTTCTTGGATTCTTTATAAAATACAGTCTTCTTTGTGTTAAAAATAGAAAGGGAGGAAAACAAGGAAGGGTGATTTTTGTTGGTGCACTGAAACTCACAGGGAGAAACACAGATGAATAATACACCAACCCAAAACCATTGTTTAAGGGGGGAAAAAAGACATTTTTTGAGAGAACTCGGCACAGTCTTTGACCATTTGGAGAGTAGAATCCCACCTTCAAAGAGCTTGGGTTCCATAAAGAAAAGCCATCATAGGGTTTACTCTTTTATTCTTCTTTCTTTTTTTTTTTTAATTTCACAACTTCTACATGTTGTATGGGAAGGATTGTTTGTATTTAGGCACTAATAGAGTAATATTTCTAGATTTTAGAAAGGCTTTTGTGTTCCACAATTGTTTCATGGAAGGCGTTGAGCAGAGAGCAGACAGTTTCACAGGAATTCACTAAGAAGCCAAACATTTTCCTCTTCTGCACTGAGAGGTCGGGACTCATGTTATACACCTTGTTTTAAAGGTGATGATTTGATTTACTATCATATTATACCCAGGTGTTTGCTTCGGGTCAGATGACACTGAAAACTCACACTCGGATCTCTTTATCCAACTCTAACCCCAGCAGTGAGACAAGATATTTTGAACTAACCTGTTTATCTTTAGATAATCATACATCCATGTGGAGTTGTAAGAAATATACAGAGCAATCCCTTGTCCCCTTTACCCAGTTCTCTGATGGTAAAATCCTATAAGCCTATAGTAAAATATCACAACTAGTATATATATTGACATTGATCCAGTCAAGACACAGAAGCTTTCCACCCCCACCAGGGTCCTTGTGTTGTCCCCTTACAGTCACACATGCTTCCTCCTGTCCCCAGCCCATCTCCGACCCTTAGGAACCACTAATCTGTTCTCTTATTTTTACAATTTTATCATTTCAGTGATGCTATATAAACAGAATCACACAGTATGTGACCTTTGGGGATGGGCTTTGTTCACAAAGCATAAATCCCTTGAGATCCAATTATTGAATTGGATAATTTGTTCCTTTTTATTGCTGGGTAGTGTTCCATGTCACGGCTGCACCAGAGCGCGCTTAACCAGTCACCACTGAAGAACATCTGGGTTGTTTCTAGTTCTTGACTATTACAAATAAAACTTTTGTATGCAGGTTTTTATGTGAGCATAAATTTTTATTTCTCTGGGGTCAATGCCCGGGAGTGAAATTATCGGGTCATATGGTAGTTGCGTGATTAGTTTTTTAAGAAACTGGCAAACTGTTTCTCCAAAGTGGCTGTACCATTTTGCATATGCCCACCAGCAAAGTATGAGTGATCATTTCTCCTCATCTTCGTCAGCATTTGGTGTGGTCCTTATTTTTTATTTTACCCATTCTGATAGGTGTGTGATATATCGCTCTGATTTTAATGTGCACTTCCCTAATGGCTAATGATATCGAGCATATTTTCATGTGCTTATCTGCCTCCTGTAGGGTAAAATGTCTCTCTATACCTCTTGCCCATTTTCTAATTGGATTTTTGTGCTTTTACTACTGAATGTTGAGAGTTCTTTAAAATAGTCTAGAAATTTAGTGCTTGCCAATATATGTGCTTTGCAAATATGTTCTCCAATTCTGTATAGTGTCTTTTATCTTCTTAGGATCTATCACGCAACAAAAGTTTTTAATTTTCATGAAGTCCAATTTAACCATTTTCCCTTTTACGAGTTTGATATGAAGTCTAAGAACTTTCAGTTGTCCCTATGTTGCAAAGATTTTTTCCTATTTTTTTTCCCTAAAGTTTTATTTTACATTTAAATCCTTGATCCATTTTGCATCTATTTTTGTATAAGATGTGAGGTTTCGGTTGAGATTCCTTTTTTTTTTTTTGCCTATGGCTATCTAATTGTTCCAGTACCATTTGTTGAAAAGGCTGTATCTCCTTCACTGGATTGCTTTTATGCCTTTTTCAGAAATCAGCTGAGTGTACGTGGGGAGAGAGGGGGTGTCTTTCTGTTTTGCTCCTTTGATCTACATGTCTATCTCTCCAAAACATATTTAAATATATCTGTGTAGCCAAGCTCAAATATAAGTGAACATCTCTTTGAAAAGAAAAAAAACCACAGAAATGAGTGGATCTGGAGCAGGTTTCCCATCCAGAAACATGCAGAGGCAACTAGAAGCCCAGCTCCTGTGCAGGGACAGGACATGAAGCCCCCCGTGGGTGAAAGGGAAGGAAAGCCATCCTCACTTCTGGAGCTGAGGTGGGGCTCCCCCAGCCACCAACAGGAGCTGACGAAAGTTCGCTGATGTCCAAGGAGATGAACAGCCCTGAGGGTGAGAGGAAGCAGAGGACGTGTCTGGACAGACCTGGACCACGTCACTTTCTAGCTCAGGGGCTAGGTCTGCAGTGCCCCCAACACCAGCAAAGGAGAGGACCCCCCGTAGAAGACCTGGATCGTGACTGGAGGGACAGAGGAGGTGAATTCAGAGAAATCAGGGAGAAAAAGAAGCCCACCGATAAAATTTCAAAATGCATGTCACCTAAGAAATGCAGAGAACAAAGTCCACAGTCAAGACGTGAGATCACACCCAGTGAAATGGAAAACAATTAATCTCAAAATGACTTTAAAAATAGACATGCATAAGATTCAGAGAAGTAAAGGAAAGAATAAGATCCAAGAAAAGAGCATGATTCATTTTCTATTGCCGCGATAATGCTAGGTAACAACAATAACAAAAATATGCAAACTCTTGGTAGCATGAAAAATAAGCATACATTTGCTCATGTGTCTGGGTGAGCCCTGTGCTCTGCTGATCTTAGCTGGCCGGCTCACACGTCAGGGTGGATCCTCAGCTGATGGGACCAGTGATTCAGCTTTACTCCACCTGTCTCTCATCCTACAACAGGGTGGCCTGGACATATTCTCATGGCAATGGCACAGGAGCAAGAAAGCAAGTGCAAACATCAAGGCCTCTAAGAACGGGATCACTGTCACTTCCACTGCACTCTCTGGGCCCAGGCAAGTCACAAAGTGAGCTGGACTAGAGGAATGAGGAAATAGACTTGGCCTCTGTAGAGAGAGGAACTGTTGCTTCAGGAAAAGGCAAAGAATTGGGGCCATTAAAGCATTCAGTCTGCCACAATGCACAAGGAATTATGAAATAAAAATAGGCAAGTATGAATCATGAACAAATGAACATGAAGGAGAGATAAATGAGAAACCCAGGAAATGAAAAATAGTCACAAAATTAAAACTAAGCCAACAAAGTAGACTCTAAGGTGACAAAGATGAAGAGGGCATTAGTGAGTTGGAAGATGATACAGAGAAATTTGTCAAGAATGCAGCAGAGGTAGGGCTTCCCTGGTGGCGCAGTGGTTAAGAGTCTGCCTGCCAATGCAGGGGACACAGGTTCGAGCCCTGGTCCGGGAAGATCCTACATGCCGCGGAGCAACTAGGCCCATGCGCCACAGCTGCTGAGCCTGCACTCTAGAGCCCGCGAGCCACAACTACTGAGCCCGCGAGCCACAACTACTGAAGCCTGCGCACCTAGAGCCCGTGCTCCGCAACAAGAGAAGCCACCACGATGAGAAGCCCGCACACTGCAACGAAGAGTAGCCCCTGGTCGCCGCAACTAGAGAAAACCCGCGCGCAGCAACAAAGACCCAACGCAGCCAAAATAAATAAATAAATAAGTTTAAAGAAAAAAAGAGAGAATGCAGCAGAGGTAGACCAAATGGTAAGGAATGTAAAAGACAAATTAAGACCCAGAAAACAGATTAAGGGGCTCCAAACTTGCTGAAGGAAAAGCAGACACAACAACAGAAAAGGATTATGCAAAAGGCGTAAGAGCTGAGAACTTTTCAGAGTTGAAGGCAGACAGGGAGCCCTTGGTTGGAAAGCAAACATCGGGGAGGGGAGGGGGAGGCGGGGCAGAGGATTCAACTGGGAGACTGGGACTGACATATACACTCTGCTATCTATAAAATAGATAACTAGGGCTTCCCTGGTGGCGCAGTGGTTGAGAGTCCGCCTACCGATGCA
>NC_041232.1:84919181-84966360 GCF_002837175.3 Physeter macrocephalus | reverse complement strand
AGGCCTGCGTACCGCAAAAAAAAAAAAAAAAAAAAAAAGATAACTAATAAGGACCTGCTGTAGAGCACAGGGAACTCGTCTCGATACTCTGCAATGGCCTATATGGGAAAACAATCTAAAAGGGTGGATACATGCATATGTATAACCGATTCAGTCTGCTGTACAGCAGACACTAACACAACATTGTAAATCAACTAGACTCCAATAAAAATTGAAAAAGAATAAAAAAGATTCGACAATGTCTTTCCATGGCTTGATAGATCATGTCTTTTTAGTGGTGACTAAAATTCAATTGTCTAGAAAAAAAAAAAAGAAAGCAAACACTGGATGCTGGTAATAAAAAATATAAACAAATCCACACCTAAAGACACAGCAGTGAAAATAAAGAACATTGCCTAGAACAGGCAAATTTCAAACCAGACACAAAAGAGGCCAGAGCACAATGACATAATATCATCTGTGTTGAAGGAAAGACGCTACCAGCCCCAAATTCTGTATCTACACAAACTGTGACTGAATAGTAAAGGTGGAATAGAGGCATTTTTAGACTACAAAAACGAATATTTTGTTAACCACAGAACCCTCACTGGAAAAAAAAAACAAAAACCTACCAAAGAATGTGCTTCAGTAAGAAGAAAGGTAAACCCAGAAGGAAGGAGCAGGATATAAAAAATAACAGCAACCTGATAAATCAGTAAAATAATATTGATAAATCTAACTATCTACTAATATTTTGGTAAATTTCTTAAAAGAAGAGATTAATAAAAAGGCTAAGTTTTGAATTTTAAAAAATTATGAAGCAAAAGTTCTAGACCAATGCTATTGCTAATCTGATTGGGAATTTTCAAAAATTAATGAAGTCGACCTTGGCCACGGAGAGTTAGAGAGCTGGTGCTCTAAACACACACAGAAGTGGGAGGCGTAAGGCGGGGTTGCGGGGGGTTCACGGCAGAGGCAAAGTGTGCTGAGATCCTTGTCTTTTTCTGAGGGAAGTTAGAGATAAAGAATAAAATTAGATTTAATTAGAAATTTGTCCATCTGCTTAGAGGTATTAGACAAGTGTTTGCCAGGTTTTTCAAGCCATTTGGGGCTGTTTGAACGATTAGCATTACTAACAAAATAAACTCGTGCTCAACGGAAGATAGTATATTTCGCCATTAAAAGTCATCAAAGTAAGTTTTTCGAATCCTTAATGTCTTGCAATTACCTTCTAATGTATTTTGCATAGTTTTAGACAGAAATAACTTCCCATTTACAAAGCGAATAGCTCTAGAAAGAGTCTGCTGATGCTTCTGGTGGATGTAAATAGTGATCGGGACTGGGGATAGGTCAATCAAACCAGCACATTTCACCGCAGGCCTTTCTTATGAACAGAAGTGCCTTCTTGTCCCGACCAAGCATGTTTCTAACACCGCTTGGCCAGGTAGGTATCAGGAACATTCCACGGAGCTCTGTCTACTATCATGTAGCACATAAATGTGCCAAACTTAGCTTTTTTTTTTAAGTCGAAAATCATCGTGGCTTCTCCTATACCTCATGACTTTATAACTTCATGTATAGTAAGCAAAGGCTTTAGAAGTGAGTGAGGGTTCAAGACAAGTTCTAGAAGGGGATGAATTGATTATTATTGTCATTTGATAGTATTTTTTCCTGATATCTTAATAATTACACCTACTCACTACCTAAAATTTGGGACTATGTTAAAAGAAGAAAAACAAAACTTAGCCATCATACGGCCACAGCGAGTCCTTCTAGCCTTTTCCAAGCATCAGTATGATCCTGGTGATCATCTACCGAGCACTAGCTCTTCGTCAAGCATCATGCGAAGTGCTTCATACACACCATCAACCTCCCAAATATTTTGCTCTTGAGGAAAGGAAGACCCAGTGGTACACGTCTCCTGTCAAAATCACACAACCAAAGGCAGGCAGATCCAAGAGTCAGATGCGATATCTGTCCCGCTTGAAAGCTAAATATTATTATCCTGCCACTTTTCAGATGATTCACTGAGGCTCAGAAATGCTCAGTCAACCGCCACGTGACGGAGCTGGAATGTGAACCCAAGTCCACCAGACTTCAGAGTGGTTTTGTCCACCTTTTATTGCTCCAATTCTAACCACATTAGGATAACTGAAGGAATAGCGTTGATCAGAACTTGATTAAAGAGCAAAGGCGGACTCCCAGGTCCAGATGACAAAATAGGCTCGTGTGACCTTTGCCACCTGTCTCTTCTGAAGTCGCATGGGGATAAAAGTACAGAAGCATAAAAACAAGGAAACAATAAGAAAGATGAAAGGGTGCAGAAGGAAGGAAGGAAGGAAGGGAAGGTGGGAAGGAAAGGAGGGAGAGAGGGAGGGAGAAAAAGAAGGAAAAAAGGGATATTCTTTAGATGTAGTCATTTTTTTCAGTCGTTTTCTTACACCTAGTTTGGTAGCAACATATTTTTTAACAACTTTGCTGCTATCAGTTCTTTTCAAAGTAGTAAACCTAGATTTAGTGGAAACAACCTTTATTTTCCCCATGCATATAGAATAGATTTATTAAATACTTAGTTAAATCACACGATTATAATAAAAAGCATAAACATGGTCGGGCACAAGTGACTCTGGGTGAGCGTGGCAGGGCAGGGCAGCACCGTGTGCTGTCCGCAAACAGCTGCCCCCTCCCCGCCTGCCAGAGAGAAGGCAGCGTGTCGGTTCATCCAACAAGCCAGGTTCTTCCGGGGCAGTTCGAAAAACATCAACTCTGAATTATTTTTTTAAAAGCTATCATAAGCTTGAAGAAAAAAACAAACAAAATAAAAAGCGATGGTCAAACTACAGAGCAAACAGAATGTTGGCCTCACCAGCATCAGCTCCATCCTCAGAGTAAAAGTGCAGGTTTTGATGGTTATGCGCCACCAAAGCCCCCAGAACTGACTTTCTTGCTCTGGTTCCACCATCACAGCAGCACCACGAAGTCCGTAACTACATTTATCTGCTTTGCACATCTGGAGAGACAGAGCCTGGGGGACCACGCGGTGAACCAGGGTCCTCTGGCACTTCAGCGCTGACACCAGAGCTGACAATCTCAGCCTTGGAACCTGCGTGCTCCTGGCAAGACCCTCCGTCCATCCCCCCCAGAACGTTCCCAGCCTCCCTCCAGCCAGGTGCCTCGCTGGCCACAAGCACTAGACCTCTCCCAGCTCACTGGGGACCGTCGTCCCCAAAATCTCACCCCAGAAGGCTCTGTCGTCCCCCGCTCTGTGACCCCAGCACTCAGTCTCTGGTCAGTCCCCCGGCTCCCCTGCCTCTCACTGACTTTGCCCCCCGCCTTTCAGCTGCCCCACACGCGGCTCCCCCCACAGCCCTGCTGGGCTTTCTCTCGCACAGCCCTCCAGCCTGGAAGCGAGGCAGGGCACCCTCTGTGCTTCTTGTCACTCCCCTCCTCCCTCCCCAGAGCACCCAGCTCCGAACCTCACGCCGTCACACTAAGTCACCACGACCCCTCTTGGCTGCAGTCATCCCCGGCCGCCTCATCCCTCGACAGCTTTGGTTCCTGGCTCCCTGCACTCCCTCTAACGTGACTCCAGCCATGCTTCTTAGAGATGTCCGCATCCCGGCAGAGGACCTTTCCACGCCCTGGCCTCTCGGCTTGTGGACCTCGTCTCCTCCAAAGACTGTGTACTCTACCCCGGGGGGTCACCCCCTAGACCTTGCATCACCAAACACTGCCTCCCCTCCAAGATCTCAATGTCAAGCACTGCCCCCTGGACCACCTCTTCCTGCCTTTCCAGCTCATTCCTTCTAGTTCCCCAACTCTGAAGACCCTTCACCCCACCAGGACCGAAGCCTATTGCCCCGTGCCACCACCATTGCTCCCGTGCTCTCACTCCCTCCTTCCCCAGCTGCACGTTCACGGCTGGTCCTTGTCATCACCTCATTTAGCTTGCCCTCTCTCTCTAGAATGTTCCTCCCCCCACATCACCGCATGGCCTCTTCTTTCATCTCCTTCTGGTCTTTACTCATGTCACCTTCTCGGTGAGGTCCTCTTTGGCGATGCTCTGGAACCTTGTGATACACACACACACACACACTGCTTCTCTGCCTTACTTGTCTGCACTGATACCAACACCTTATGGGTCTTGTTTAACCACTGTCTCTCCATGATGGAATGTAAGCCTCACAGGGCAAGGATTTGGGGCTCTTTTATTCCCTGCTATATTCTCAAAGCCTAGAAAATGTCTGGTCCATAGTAGGCACTTAAAAAATAAGCATGAGTGAATGAATTAACTTGATTTTAGGGAATCGACATCATTTTAGAACTCAGTTGATTTTGCCACTGGTTTCATTGTCCAGGTGTCACCCACTGGACCTGCGGAGAAGGAAAGGTTTCCCATGTTCTACTTGGCCCTCACCGAGCACTATTTATATAACACACAAACACAGCCTTTTCATTTTAAACTTTGGGAATCCACCTGAACAAACTTGTCTGTGGTTGTAGGACATAGTGTAAATGTTAACAGTCTGGTACAACTGCAGCTGACGGAAAGCAGGATGTGGAAAAACAGGTAGGAGTGTTAACCATCCTTCTGGAAGCAGGACCCTCCACTTCCTGGGCTGCCCCCCTACGGTATTGCCTGCAACTGCTGGGCTGAACCCGACTCTTCACCCCAGCCCCTGGGAAAGAGGAAATGAAAGACACTCAGTTTCCTTTCAAGGATGTGACCCAGAAAAGGTAAAAATTCATATTTTACTCCTGTTCACATCCACTGGCCAGAGCTTAATCACAGGGCCCCAGGAGGTGCACCTACAGCTTGGTGGGGAAACAGCATTTTCTTTTCTTTTTTGACCACACCGCAAGGCATGCGGGATCCTAGTTCCCCCACCAGGGATTGAACCCGTGCCCCCTGCAGTGGAAGCGCAGATTCTTAACCACTGGACCGCCAGGGAAGTCGCCAGCTTGGTGGGGAGAAAGAAGAGAATGAATGTTGAAGGCTAATTAGCAGACTTCAATGAATTAATAGATACTATACAAAGCTATAAGCCAAAAAAACAAATATAGAAGCGTATTCTTCAGATTTCTGCTGGTCAAACAGGACGGCTAAGCCAAAAAATCTCAGTGGCTTAAAAAAACAAAGGTCTTTCCATGTTTATGCTACATGTCCAATTTGAGGGTCTACTCCTCATTAACTCAGGGATGCAGGCTGCTGGGGATGGTTGTTATGGCAACAAGGGGAAGGAATCGTGTCAATCATTGCCATGGGTTGAACTGTCTCCTTCAAAAAGATATGTACAAGTCCTAACCACCTAGTAACTCATGATGTGACCTGATTTGGAAATAGGGCTGTGGCTGACATAATTAGCTCAGATGCAGTCATACTGGAGTGGGTGAGCCCTAAATCTAATATGACCAGGGTCTTCATAATAAGAGGAGGAGGCCACGTGATGAAGGAGAAAGAGATTAGAGGGATGCTGCCACAAGCCAAGGGACGGCAAGGATAACCTGGAGCCTCCAGATGCTGGAGGAGGGAGGAAAGGCTCCTCCGCCAGAGACTTCAGAGGGACCGTGGCCTTGCCGACACCCTGATTTCAGAGTTCCAGCCTCCAGAACTGAGACAATAAGTTTCTGTTGTTTCAAGCCACCTGGATTGTGTCACTTGGTTATGGCAGCCATAGCAAACGAAAATATACCAGCTCTTAAAGGCTTTGCCGAAAAGTGACCCCCAACAGTTCCTCTCACGTTCCATGACAGCCACGCCTAACTCACAAGGGGGAGAAAAGCTAATCGTGGTATCCTGTGCCTGTAATCTCGGCGAGCAGTCTTCACGATTAACAGGAAGCCGAGTCTACAACAGGAGATGCTGGCGGTCACTGCCTTGGCTTCTGGAGATGCCATTCCCATCACCATCCCAAGCACAGGGCCATATATATATATATATATAGCTATTTATATACATATATATGTACGTATATACATATATGGAGAGAGATTTATATATATTATATACACACACAGAGATTTATTTTATATATATTCCATTTAGTTTTATTTCTCTAAGAACCCTAGTACGTGTATGGTCATAAGTAATATATATCTATATAGTGATATTGTGCATATATGTGTGTGTGTATTTTTTAAAACCAGTATTTCCTTTGTGCTTGTGAGTCAGCGTTGGCTAAATAGGCCTTAGGGTTACCAGATTTGTACAGAATCCAACAAGATGTCCCTTACAGGTCTCAGCATCAATTTAAAGCCTCCTACTTACTGTTCTCAAGATTACCTAAAGGAGAGAAATTGATCACAGGTCCAGGGGTCCCATAAGAGGATATTTTGTCAGAAATCTTTACCCAAAATTGATCGTTGGATACGATTATTAAAACCCGTCATTGTTTTAGGTAGACTTTCACCGCTAGAAAGAAAGGAGCCCAGCCCCATATGAGGGAAAGCAGACCTCACATCGGATTTATTTGGAAATGGGGGCAGGAACGTTTAACTAGTGGATGGAGTGGGGAGGAGACGAGGCTGGGAAGAGAGGATGAGTCAGCGGGGCGAAAGGCCTTCACCATTCGGTTTCCTTTTAAGTACAGTTAAGTATGAAATCCCTCCTGCAATCACAAAGCCTTGTAAACGAAGAATTTCATGTCAACTGGCATCTGTGCTGTTGGGTTCATCTCATTTTAGGGTTAAGTTTTGATAAGCGGCGTTATCTGTGATTAAACGGTAATGACTCTAAAAAGAAGGTGGAAAACTGGCACCGCAGCAAATCTCAGAAGACGCGTCTTGCATTGTTTTGTTTGTCGTCTGTGATTATGTTTTGCTGTTCTGTTTATCTTTAAACCTTTATCACCAAAGAACTCAATAGCCCAGCCAAGGGGCAGAGGCAGGTTTTGGGGGCCTTACGTTTATATTACTTAGGGACCTTCTTTACGAAAATTATAGAAAATATTGTTCAATACAAATCTTACAACCACATAAAGACATTACTCCCAGGGCCTTAGAAGAGACTGTGCAAGTGAGGGACCCCGAATTTACACCTCCTTACCTTCCCCCCGATTCTGCCTACCGTCAGGCGTCCCTTGACCATCTCTTCCTGAACCCTCAGCCTCTAAGTCCCAGCCCTACGACTAAAGCCCTGCTACCTTCTGAAACATGTTCCTAATGCCAACATCGTTCATGCATTCATTCATTCCATAACTGTTCACAGCGCACCTGTAACGAACTCCAGCCCTCGAGACTCTCCAATGCACGACCCCTGCTCCCGGCACGGTTCCGAGATGCACACTGAACCCTCCAGAAGTCTGGGGTTTGCGCATCTAAATCATCCCTTGGAAGTCTTCCAGAGGGAGCTGGTGTCTGAACTCAGGCTTGAAGGACGAGTAGGAGTTAAATAAGGAAAAATGTAGAAAAGATATCTAGGTAAAGGAGAAGGAATAAACGAGAACATAAAGAGTAAATTAAATAAATGTAGCAGTTACCATGAGGATGGAGTCAACTAGTTAAAAAGTAGGAGTCAATAGAAAACACACGGAAGTAAATCGACGTCCCACCACACGTGCGCGCGCGCGCGCACACACGAGCCCCTTCCCCCGGAATGGGGGTGGGCCCTCCGTGAGGTCGCCTTCCCCCTCTCTGCACCTGGAGCAGAGCTGTGTGCAGCCCCGCGGTGAGCTGTGAGTCCTCCAGCTCCCGGGGGTAGCCTTTGCTCTTATTAGATGGTCAGCCAGGATGGGGACAGTGGCCCCGACTACGGCGCTCAAACATATGGGGGGGGGTGGTTCAGAGAGGGGCAGGGAAAAAAAGCAAACCTATTGGTAAGATTCTGCTCTTTACTTTTTTTTTTTGCGGTACGCGGGCCTCTCACCGTCGTGGCCTCTCCCGTCGCGGAGCACGGGCTCCGGACGCGCAGGCTCAGCGGCCACGGCTCACGGGCCCAGCCGCTCCGCGGCACGTGGGATCCTCCCGGACCGGGGCGCGAACCCGCGTCCCCTGCGTCGGCAGGCGGACTCTCAACCACTGCGCCACCAGGGAAGCCCTGCTCTTAACCTTTTGAGCCTTCAAATCTAAGTCGTTGTCACTTCCTCAGAGAAGCCTCACAAAGTTCCCTGTTGCTAGTTCTCGTGACAGCATGCCTGCCTCTCTCCTTGCGGGCGCTTATCGTTCATATAATTATCCATGTAGCTGTGTGGATCTTTGATTATAAACAAATGAATGGAAGGAGAGAGGAACAGAGGAAAGGAGAGAGGGAGGGAGGGATGGATGGATGGATGGATGGTACATTGACAATGCAATAGTCCAGATTCCAACTAAAAACTTAAATACTCCGACAGGACTAGAGGAAATTCTCTACATCTGTTGATCACTGAAGAGCTGTCTGTGTGCAGCATCTATAAGTTCTTCAAAACATGACTTATAATTCCCCATATTTACCTGAGGTGGTGTCCTTGAAAAAGGCCCCCAAAAGGCCCTTGTTCTACTTACAGAAAACCGAACTGAAGCACACAGCTTAGTCTATAATTGATTTCTGGAGCTGATACCATTGAGATTCCTTTTTCAAAAGTTCTAGCAGGGCATGAGACAAAATGACCCATAAAAACGTGCTGTCTTCACACCAAGCCATAAACCTGCACACTCCCAGAAAGACAGCCAGCCAGATCAGCCCCTGTTCCAACAGCAGGTACACGCATCTCGTTTGAATTTCTCATTCTGTTGGTACCGTCATGGCGCAGGTAGAGGGTAACCCGGGGTCACAGCGTGGCGTCGCGGATGTGAAAGCAGCGCGTCCCTGCCCCGCGTGGTCGCAGCCGCATGCCCTGTGCGGAGCGGAATCGCTGACCCACCCCCTTCCCTCTCACTGGGCTCCCACTCCACAATTTCTTCTGAGACTTCCCATTCAATTAAGTCTTAAAACTCAATGCAGAGGTAGGCCATGAATATAAGGTGTCACATTAATAGGAATTTTTTCAGTCAAAATAGAAGGATTACTTCAAAGCCACAGTCCACACAGGTGCTGGTAGGACCTGCTGAGTATTTGCTGCACCAGACCCTCCCCGGCTCCTACAACAATCCTGTTCAGGAGCAGCCGGGCCGGACGACCCCGGTCCAGGCGCGGTGGCACTGAGGCCCCTGCTCCCCTGTTCCCGTGCCTCTCAATTCTGGGGGCTTTGCGATCGGCCAACCACTTGGCCATCTGCCCGGCTTGGGTTTCCAGGCCTTCCTTGAATGAGGGGCCTCTCACAACTTGCCTTGGCCATGTTCTTCCCTGTTTCCAAGTCCATCACCGGCTCCCGGGTGCTGCACCCAGCCCTGAACTCCCGGCCACAAGGCACCCTGTGGTGGCGAAGAGAGAATCCAGCTCGCTCAGTGCACCACTCCTTCTCAAGGCGCATAGATGTGCACAGGTCACGAGGCAGAAACGAGAACTTCAGTCCTGTGCAGGCAAAGGTGTGCCGGGCAGGAGAATTGGGATGTCGTGCCTTGTGGTGACACTCCCTTCTAGAAGGTGGAGACGCGAGCCGAGAACGTGTGGCTTGATAGCCAAGGATGGTGAGGCTTTCAGCAAAGGAAGCCTTATGCTCGGGGGTCAGGAACAAGCGTCAAATGAGCTGCCCCCGCCCCATCCCAGTCATGTGACCACGGGCAAGTCATTTCCCTGGCGAGGCTTACTGAGGCCTTTGGCTTCTCATCTGATACATGGACATAAACTAGTGTTTAGCTCACTTAGGGAATTAAATGAGAGAATGCGCCAATGACAGCGCCTGGAAGAGGAAATCTTGGGTAAATGTTGTCTGTTGGTTACTTGCTTAGCAGAGGACTCGTGAAAAACGAGGTCTGCTGAGTGCCCACCGCTTGCTCCAATCCAAGACTCTCCTCAGCTGCCACAGGAAGGGATCGGGGAGGAGGTAGAGGCCATCCCTGGGCCGCTAAGGGATAGGGGGTCACCCAGAATTGGCAAGAGCCTGTTTTAGGTCACGCGAGAAATTGCTAACAGAGGTCACCTCCTCAGGGTAGATGCAAGTTGGAAAAAGATTTATTTTTTTTTTTTTTACTGTAAACCCTCTGAAACCTTTTTTTTCTGACATTAATAAAAATAACTTCAGAAACAAATTTTTAAAAATTGCTTGAGGGTGTCTTAGAGACTAATAAAATAAAGCCCCACTTTCCAGAGAGTGGATGGGCTTGTTGGGGGGGGGCCGGCCTCCCCTCGGCCCTGGTCTGGAGCCGTCCTCTCACCTCGCTGGGCAGACAGACGAGGAGGAGGAGGCCAGGCCCCAGTGGACGTCTGGAAGGCCCGGCCCTAAAACGTAGGGAAACAGCCTATTATTTGCCATTTGAACTCCTTTTTGATTGTCTATTTTATTTTAAGAACTCAAAGAACCAGACTTTCTGATTCTAGGCCACACAGCAGGAGGGGACAAAAATTGTTATCAGAGTGAAACATCTGCTACGTGCTGGGAAAGTTCTGTAGTGCAGGTCCCGGCCTCTGGGTGCCTCCCTCGATGTGTCGGGTGGCGTGGGTGATGTGGCTGGGGTGTCCCGACCTCCTCCCCCAGGTTCGTCTTCCTCGGCTCTACAACCAATAACATAATATCACCTCTGACCCAATCAATAACCAGATGCAATGACACTAATTTGTGAAAGATTAAACTGACTCCATTATTTCGCTTCCCTTCTTCCTTTTGTGTAAAGTAGAATTTGCAAATCGAACTACGCTCAACACGTAATATAGAAGACATGAAACTAGCGTTAAGCCAAATTTCGTTTGGGGCCTTGAAGTCTTTATGAAAAATTAGGCAAAAGCACAAAAGCCTCACAAAGACTGTGGAGAGAGGGACGGCGGGGACAAAGGGACAGGGATGCCCCGTGCCTGAGAGGCCACATCACCAGGAAACAGCGGCCGCAAAGCAGCTTTGGGGCCGGTATGAACTCGCCCGTGGTCCCGGGCTTTGGGAGCTTGGTGAGACCACCCGAGGGACGTGGTGACAACCACAATTCACTCGCGGCTCCAGAAACAAGAGGGGAGGGTCGACCATGAGCCAGACAGAGGATGTGATGGATAGATCGGTCAGGGAGACTCAGGACGTGCAGGAAAGAAGACTCATCAAAACACTTGTAATTGACAATGGTATGTGTTGGTTAATAGTTCTCTGTTGAATATTGAGAAGCAAAGTGTGGGAAGCCAAAGCGAATTGCTGCATTTGGGGGAGCTCTGTTTTGGGTAGAATCGCCCTGAATGATGTAGGGAATTTGGGTCATCGTCGGTGGTACGATTCGGTGGACTCTAGTGCTGCCTATATACTGATGCTTTCATTTTCAAGGTATCTCAAATATATTAGAAACTAATGGTATTAGCCTCTGCCTTGACATAACCCAAGGAAAAGGGAAGAATTCCAGAAGCCCAACACTCTACTTAGCAGTTGGCTGGTGTGTGTGTGTGTGTGTGTGTGTGTCTGTGTCTGTGTCTGTCTGTGTGTCAGAGAGAGAGAATCTATTTCTTTACAGTGAGAACTTCCGCTTTCAAACAGCATTCTGCATACTGCACAAAGCACAGGGATAGAGGGATAGAATTCACTGCTCTATATTAGCTGGAAGATTTCTAATCAAAACACCTAAAGGGAGGAATGACGGTACCAGGGCGAGGTTTAATAACACAAGATGCTGCTGTTACATGGCTTTTGCAGAGAGATGGAGAGCCGTAGGTAGTGACTACACCCTATGAGCAAAGTGTTCTCTATCTTCGGATCCCAGGAAGAAAAATTGAAGAATTATGCAGACATACTGGTGGGTGGCCAGGTTCAGAAAAACATGTAGCTGCTTCTCAGTGCCCTTATTGCCCATAAAAGAACATTCCACATGGTCAACGCCTCGAATTTATGTGGACCCTAAGGGGTAAATTTCCAGTGCGGTGAATGGGGACACACTCACACAATTCTTATTATTGTTAATAGAAATTGCGTGTTAACTTCTCGCTCACTGCCCCTGGTTGAGGATAAATCGTGTGTGTGTGTGTGTGTGTGTGTGTGTGTGTGTGTGTGTGTGTGTGAAAACCCTAAATATCCCTAAATCTCCCACCCCCAGCAATGGCCCCATAGAAGAAAATTATTGCACGTAAACATACCTCTATTTCTCAAGTAGTCCTTCTATATTTCTTTTCCCCACTGATACTTTTCAAATCAATCTTTTAAAAGAATAATTTGGAAAAGAATGAAAACAAGGTCAGGCTATAGCAGCTGTCATGTAGGAAAGCGGACGCGTGTTTGCCTCCTCCAGATGAGAGCGAGGTTTTCTAATACCCGCTGATATCGTGTTCACTTTTTAAATCTTGGAAGAACCCATAGCAGAAGAACTGGGGGGCCAGACAGAAAGGAGGGACCAACAAGGATGCTAAGAAAGCAAGGCGTGTCTTCCCTGGCGGTCCAGTAGTTGAGACTTCGCCTTCCAATGCAGGGGGTGCGGGTTCGATCCCTGGTCGGGGAGCTAAGGTCCCGTATGCCTCGCGGCCAAAACACCAAAACATAAAACAGAAGCACTACTGTAACAAATTCAATAAAGACTTTAAAATTGGTCCACATCAAAAAACAAAACAAACAAAAGATCTTTAAAAGAAAACAAGAGTGAGGCATCTTGGGAGCCAAGTGAAGAAAACGCATCAAGAAAATGGGAATCCTCCACAGTGCCAAACCCTTTGGAGCCGAATCAGAGGCAGAGGCATGGAAATGTAAGCCCCTCCACTCCCCTCACTCCCCAAAACTTAACACCAGAAAATAAACAATGCACAAAAAGAGAAAGGCAATCCTACTATGTCATACAGTTCAACTCTAAATAATATTTTAAAAGTCATAGTAACATAAAAATGGACTATGGATCTAACCAAACAGATAGTTTTACTGAAGGATGATGGGAAGGACGTATGGGTATTGCGGGAGGTGCAGGGAGGTGCGGTAACACAGCAACCTTCTTTTATCCAGAGTAGGAAGGCAGTATATAGTATCTAGACCTTAAAATAAAACCATCAGCCTCGGGATGAAGAGACTGGAAAGGTGATTTAGGAACAGGTTTTTCCCCATAATAACCCCTATAGAAGTATATGTTTTTAAAAATAAAGTATTTGTATCACGTTAATAAAAATTAAAATGAAAACATTAAGGAGGGAGCCATGTATCTACGTATCTGAGTGGGCTTGAAAAATGACAGGGACTCTGCAAGGCCTGGTCCTGCAGCCAGAGATTGCCCTGGAACCTTCAGTGTCTAGACAGCAGCTGAAGCAATTCACGTTTGGTCTGCCTTAGAGGCATTTTTCCGTAACACGACTTCATTATGGAAGTTAGGGTAAGAGCGTTTGTCACAGATTTCAGGTAATCTCAGGATTGCTGGAGAAGGGAATGTTCCACCTGCAATATTCCATAAAATGATGGGGGAAATCCATGTTTGCCCTGATTCGAGAGTTCTACTAGTACTTTCCCTTGAATTTACATGACACTTTTCTTTCAAAGTATTCAAAGCATTTCTACAGATTCCGTTGCATTAATTGTCACAACATCTCGAACAGGCTGCCTTCCAGGCTCACGGATGGGGAAGGCTGCAGCTAAAGCACAGAAAAATTCAGTCACCAGACCTAGAAGGATGACAAGGATACTCAACTTCTTATGTAGCAGTGAGTCTTCAGGGACAGGAATAAAATGCAATCCACTGACATTTTTTTCAGCAGCCTGACCATTACTTTCTTATGTTGAACATGGATTAGAATGGATGAATAGTTTTCTTACAGACTTTAGGAAGACAAATTATAAACTAGTTTTATGGTTTGGAAAAAAATACTTTTGAAGTAAAGTTGTCCAAACTAGTTCTATGGATTATTTATCTGGAAATGTTAATAGGTCCAGGAAAAAAAATAAAAGAATAATAATCCAAAAATTGGGGGCTAGCCAAAACAACCTTGAAAAAGAACTACAAGAGTTGCACTCATACTTCCTGACTTCAGAACTTACTACAGGGCTTCCCTGGTGGCGCAGTGGTTGAGAGTCCGCCTGCCGATGCAGGGGACACGGGTTCGCGCCCCGGTCCGGGAGGATCCCACATGCCGCGGAGCGGCTGGGCCCGTGAGCCACGGCCGCTGAGCCTGCGCGTCCGGAGCCTGTGCTCCGCAACGGGAGAGGCCACAGCAGTGAGATGCCCGCGTACCGCAAAAAAAAAAAAAAAAACCAGCTTACTACAGAGCTACAGTCATCAGAACAGGCATAAGGCATAAGGACAGACTAAAGACCAATTGAATAGAATAAAAAGCCCAGAAATGAACCCTTGCACGTATGGTCAGATGATTTTCCAAGGACACTCAGATCATTCAGTGAGGAAAGGACAGTCACTCAACAAATGTGGAGACAACCGGACATCTACGTGCAAAAGAATAAAGTTAGACCCTTACCTTATACGATATACAAAGATTAACTCAAGAAGGATCAAAGATCTAACCATCAGAGCTAAAACTATAAAACTCTTAAAAGAGGACAGAGAGGAAAATCTTGACGACGTTGGATTTGGCAATGATTCTTGGTTATGACACCAAAAACATAGGTAACGAAAAAAAAGATAAACTATGCTTCATCAAAATTACAAACTTCTGTTCATCAACGGATACTATCAAGAGAGTAAAAAGACAACTCACAGAACGGGAGAACATATTTTCAAATCTTCTATTTGATAAGGAATTAATATCCAAAATACATAAAGAATTCCTACAACTTAACAACAACAACAAAAAAAACCCCACAAACAGCCCGATCAAAAAATGGGCAAACGGGGCTTCCCTGGTGGCGCAGTGGTTGCGCGTCCGCCTGCCGATGCAGGGGAACCGGGTTCGCGCCCCGGTCTGGGAGGATCCCGCGTGCCGCGGAGCGGCTGGGCCCGTGAGCCATGGCCGCTGAGCCTGCGCGTCCGGAGCCTGTGCTCCGCAACGGGAGAGGCCGCAGCAGAGGGAGGCCCGCATACCACAAAAAAAAAAAAAAAAAAAAAAAAAATGGGCAAAAGACATGAATAGACATTCCTCCAAAGAAGGTATACAAACGGTTAACAAGCACATGAAAAGATACTCAACATCACTAGTCATCAGGGAAATGCAAACGAATACAAGGAGATACCTCTTCACACCCATCAGGATGGCGATTATCAAAAATAATGGAAAATAACAAGTGCTGGCGAGGATGTGGAGAAACTGGAACCCTTGTGTGTTTCTGGGGGGAGTGGGAGATGGCACAGCTGCTGTGGAAAACAGTTCGGTGTTTCCTCAGAAAGTTAAAGGTGGAATTGCCCTGCGATCCAGCAATTCTATCAACACCTCTGGGTATACACACAAAAGAACTGAGAGCAGGGATTCAAGCAGATACTTATTCATCCATGTTCACGGCAGCGCTATTCACGATAGTAAAAGGTGGAAACAACACAAGTATCCACTGACGGATGAATGCATAAACAAAGCATGGTCTATCCATACGATGGAATATTATTCATCCTTAAAAAGGAAGGAAATTCTCACTACTATATATAAAAGAGATAAACAACAAGGACCTACTGGATAGCACGGGGAACTATATTCAAAGTCTTATAATAACCTATAATGGAAAAGGATATATCTATATAGTTATAGATATAGATGATATAGATATAGATACAGATATAGATGTAGATAGATAGGTAGATATTGAATCACTTTGCTGTAGACCTGAAGCTAACACAACATTGTAAATTAACTAGACTTCAATTTTTTAAAATGGTTTAAAAAAAGGAAGGGAATTCTGACACATCCACAATATGAATGAACCTTGAAGACATTATGGTAAGTGAGATAAGCCAGACACAAAAGGACAAAAACTGTATGATTCCACGTACATGAGCTACCTAGAGCAGGCAAATTCATAGAGACAGAAGGTGGAATCCATGGTATTAGGAGCTGAGCGGGGAGGGGAAACGGGGGTGGTTGTTTAATGGGGACAGAGTTTCAGTTTGGGATGATGAAAAAGTTCTGGCAGTAGGTAGTGGTGATGGTTGTGCAACCAGGAGAATGTACTTAATGCCCTGACCTGTACATTTAAAAGTGGTTAAAATTGTACATTGTATATGATATTTACCAATAAATAGTATAAAAATAGAAAAAAAATTTTTTGCGAAGCACTATCACCATATTCACTCTTGGAAGTTCACAGCACATGCTAAAGACTCGAAGAATCTTGCCAGGAAGAAGTGGATTTAGCTGTGTTTAGCCCAGTGTTTCTCCAAGATGCCAGTGTATTAGGGCAGCGTTTTTGAGGTGGAACGAAACGTTTGCATATAAAGATGACTCTGAAGATCCCAAGAGAAGACAGGAAGGAGAGTTTGGATGGGGGAGAAAAACAGAAGCGCCCTTCTTCCCCTAAAGAAGTCTTCCCCAATTTTTTTTCCTGGTTGATAAAAAGTGGTAGAGAATGGAGGCCGCGATCCATGGAACAGAAGACATGCCCAGCCCGTCTTAGGGTGGCAGAGGAGGAACAGCGGAGCAGAAGCCTATTTCGGGGGCATCGGAGGAGGGTCTGTGCAGCCTTGGGAGCCCAGCTCATCTCGGGGAGGCGCCACATCTTCAGGGCCTAGATTCCCTGGAGGACCAGTCATCTCCCAGCAGCCTCCCGCCCGGATCTGAAGGTGCGGCTGGCTGGCCAACGTCTGGGGAGGGGGTGAAGCCGAGCTCCCCGACTTCCTGCACCCGAGTTTTGGGGTGAGTTGTCTTCTCTGTTCACCACGCCCCAGTCCAGCTACGTTAGAAACGGTCCTAATGCAGTCACGACACCACGCGTTCTTTCCAGTCAGCGGTGGGAGTTCCAGAAACGGGGAAACGACAAGGGAAGACACCTGCGGTTGTGCAGCAGGACTTCCAGGCCAGACACCCCGCCAGGGCTTGGCCCACTCAGCGGGGATCCTGCCCCGGGCCTCACAGAAGACCCGCCCGAAGCCGCGGCAGCCCCCCTGCGCTGTTCTGTGTTCTGTTGCATCTCTCACCTCCAATGGTCCCATCAGGTGGACCCTCCTCCCAGGGGTGTCTACACTGGACCCTAATGACACTGAATAGGACACGCAGAGAGGCCTTTAGGACTGGGCCTTCCAGAACCTTCGGAGTAACGAGCACGATAGGTACATCCTGGCAGGCACTTCTGAGCCCTCTCCGGGTGTGTTTACAGCAAAAACACCTCGCCACTCCCCCCCCTCCCCGCCTCAGCTCATCCCTTCCTCGTCTCCTTCCCCCTCCCCTCCCTCCCAAACCCAGCGCCTGGAAAGGGCCTTTGTCCGCAGAGGGTGGAGCTCTCCAAAGAGGCCCTTTTCCAATGGCAAAACCTACTGGAAACAAACTCAGTCCAAGGGTCAATTACGGGCTTGTTCTCATATTTATGGACTGACTCCTTTCCCCCTAATGATACCTACAGGACAGGCTAATCAAAACAGCGGCCACTGAACAGGGAACCAGGAGGAAGATTCTGCTCTGAGATTCTCTTCTCTCACACAGAACGGGTCCACCCTGGACACACCCCTCTACCTCCCTCTCTCCCCAGATGAACACTCTTTAAAAATATCTTGACAAAAATCAGTGCTTTAACAAAGGGAAGCTTCTTGTTCCCAATGCTGCACTGGCAGAAATAATAACACTGAACAAACACCTCCCTCCAGCTTAGGGCGTCAGCTGCTGGTCCTGGAGGATCCCGGGTCACCCCATCCTCCCCGTATCTCGAACTGTTTCCAGACATTGGATACAGGTTGGGGCTTGCTCACCTGAGCTCAGTCAGCCAGGTGAGGCGGGGTGATGGCCATTTCAGCGGTCGCGTCTGTGCGGAAGCTGCAGGATCCCATCATCAAGGCGCACGCCGCAGACGCCGCCGCCGAAACGCTCCTGTGATCCAACTGCATGATATTCGCCAAATTTCTGATTACTAACCGATATCAGATTTAACGATCTCTCATTTATTGGATGAAAATGTCATTATCTTGTAATTATAAATGCTCTGTGAGCCAACAGTTATCAGCACGGAAGATGCGTCTCTAACTTTTGTAAGATATCTTCAAGCCACGAACTGGAAGAATTTCAGAGTGTTTTTGGCCAAATACATGCAAATTCACTGTCTATCTAAAGCTGTTTTAAAAACACATTACTCCCCCCTCATCAAATCCTTGTAGCCAGCGGGGTCCTTTCTCACGCTGGGGGTCAGCGCTCCATCCTTAGGAGTCAGCACGGGGAAGTCACTTCTTTCTTGATTCTGACTTTCAAGCTTTAACTGCGGCCCGAGGAGAGCACTCCCTGTGTCTCCTGACTTGACCCGAGCCCATCTCACAGGAGATGAAGCTTCTAGAAACAGTACTTTCGCTGCAGATTACCAATGGTGCCAACACAGAGGGCGAGCTCGGAGACACGAGGCCTTGTTTTTGCGAAGAATTATAGCTCTTCTTTACTGAGCACTTCCCCTGGGCCAGACTCCATGCCAAGAACCCTGTGGATATCTTCTCATTTCATCGCCACGTCAGCTCTGTGAGGAAGGACACGCTGTTGTCAGCCTCAGATTTCAGACGGGGAAACTGAGTCACGTGGCTACTCTTTTGGATGAATGGGATCTGACACGGGGCTGGCCTGACTCTGGAGCTGACCCCCGTCTGTCATCCTGGCTGCCCTCCAAGACCAGCCACAATGACCACTCCATGGGGCCCCAGGGGAACACAAGCCCACATAGCACTGCCCCCAGTTCTGGACCTTTCAGAACTGGACTGAGGAAGAGGGACACAGGTCGTGTGCCAGGAGGGCCGTTAGACGTACCCACCAGAAGCCTAAGGAGAAGATGGGGTGATGGTGCCCGCGGGGGGCCCCACCTGGCCACGGTCAGCTCATCTGTCAGCAACCCAGCACTGGCAGACGGCAGGCGGGGGGGCAGGCTCACCCAGGCACCACTGTCCAGGGTCCCGTCCGAGCCCGTCACCCAAGAAACACCCCACGCGGCACAATCGCACTAACTTCGTGGCCCTGCACAGGCTGCGGCAGAATCCATGGTAGCTGCGTCCCGGTGGTTTGCAGTTTAGCCGGGGAAGAGGCCACTGCTGCAAAGAAAGAGAAATGGGACGGGGACCCCGCGGAAGAGGGGCGTGGCTTTACCGACGCCCAGAGCAGAGCAGCCGACTGTGGGCCTGGAGGCGGAATTCAGGGAGGATTTCCAGAGAAAGCAACGTTCAAGCTGAGCTGTGCGGACTCACAGAAGAGGGGGGAGAGGAGGCACTGGCACAGAGACGATGGATCACGTTTCAGAGCTGAAATCAGCTGGATGTCTGGACCAGAGACCAGAAGGGAGGGGTGCTGCAGCACAGCAAGAAAAGAGACCAAATGGTCAGCCCACATCCCGTGAGCCACATGAGGGCATTTGGACTTGACCTTATACACCGGAGGCACGTGACCTCAGGCTCATGTGCGACGTGGATGCCCTGGGTGATTGCTTCCCCTGGAATGTGGGCAGGGCCTGGGACTGGTGGGATGTCACTGCCATGATCAGCTTACCTTATATGGCAAAGGGAAGGGATGTGAGAGGTGGTGAAGGTTCCTGGTCAGGTGACTTTGAGTTCATCAAAAGGGAGATGATCCCTGGTGGGCCTGGCCTAATCAGGTGTCTCAGAAAAGAGACCTGAAGCGATAGAGGCGCTGTCCCGCTGGCTGGAAGAAACAAGCGGCTGTACTGTGGAGGGGCCACTCGGCAGAGACAGTGGGCAGCCTTTGGTGGCTGGGGACATCAGTCCTGCAAGTGAGGGACTGAATTCGGCCAACAACCAGAGTTTAGAAGAGCTCGATCCCCAGATGAGACCTCAGCCAACCTTGATTTCAGCCCAGTGAGATGCTGAGAAGAGGATCCAGGTGTGCTGTTTATAGCCACTATGTTTGCCGTGATTTGCTACACACCCACGGGAAACGAATACATGAGGTCAGCAAGAAAAAATAAAGAAGCAGAGACTGTCTATTGACATTGCTGTAAGTGATACTGGGCCCTAGACCCTCGACTGTCACGCCAGGGATGCTTCGCCGTCGAACGTTGTGGATGAGGCGTGGTGGACCTAAAAGAACCATAAGTTAAATCAAGCTACGCTAAGGCAAGCAATGATTCTAACAGCTGAAAATACCTAAACGCAGATAACTGATAGAGTGGTGAGGGTGAGCCAATACAGACAACTGGTCTGAAAGAAGGTATCAAAACGGAACCAAACGATGTCCGTTTCTGGAACATAAACTAAGCATCATCCAAATACCAAACACAAATCATCAAAGTGGCGCCGGTATGTGATTGATGTGATCTTGCTCATCCAGATCCTGGGTCCCGCTGAAGTCCCTTTGATTCAGCTCAGCAGAATGAAGCGGCGAGTCCTCTCCACCCGGAGGTCACCTGTCGCTACTGGCTACACCTTCCAAACCCAAGAGGAAGACACAGGCGTCCTCTCCCCGACCCTTATTCCAACCCAAGGAGAGGAGTTTGGATCTGGGTCAGGACCTCATATAACAGTTGGGTTTCAGCAGGACTTCCGTCAAGCGGAGGAAAGAGACGTCAGCTCCTGGTCCCCTGGGAAGTGCCTAGTCTCTGGAAAGTTCAGACCCCAACCCCCAGGAAAGCAAGCAGGAATCCCATGGGGCTCATGGTAAAGGGTAGGGGGTTTCCACCTGCTTCTATTAAGCACCCCAAAGTCCTCCCGCTCTGGCCCCTGCACAACATGCCATCGTTCACCTGGGGCCCAGTGAGGCCCACGGTCCCTACGGTAACAAACACTGTTCACCGGCCAGGCAACCTCTCCGCGCATCTCCCCCCGGAAACCTGCATTGTGAGCAGGACACGGCAATGTCACATCCTGACCACACGTCTATTTGGTTCAACTTTGAACAACCAAACCAAACCTTCCACAACTTACCTCCTTCTTGTCCGGACCCCTTTCTCTCTCTCCAACTCAGACTTTACTGAGGCTCACATCTTAGAGGTTTTTGCAACAATCAGATTTTAATTGAGCCAGTTTGGCGGTAATGGAGGAGGGCGCCCTTGGAGCCGTGACACCTCCGTGAGGTTTTACTCTCCCGATGCAGACACGTGATTAATCTCACCGACCTACCAGTGCATTTGTCTGTCTGCCACTTTAAAAGAGGTGCTTGAAAAAGTCTTGATATTTTGGGGAATGAGAGAGGATGGCTGTCTAATAAGATATATTTGTAATTGATGGAGCAAACCTAACGACAATAATAACATTGATCCCAGGGCGAGGCACATTCCGTGTGCTGTTATAACTTTGATGGAAAAGAAACTGAGCTTCACAAAATAGTCTGATCTCCGGCCTCTTTCCACAATAGCATGAAGCCAACAAATTCCTGACCAGCGATGGATCGATGTCGACTTGGGGAGGCCAGCCAGTGCCTGGAACAACCTCGTTATATCCTTGTCCACATTTTTGTGCAAAACTTACGTGAGGATATTGGTGTCAGGCTGATCACAGTTACAGACGATACCAAGCTGGGACCAGGCTCCAGCGTTTCCAAATAAAACAACAAACCAAATCTAAGTGTCAAGCTGAGAACTTAGGTCTGAAAACTCAACGACATGAGTATAAACGCTCCAGATGTGGTCCCACAGCTTCACACATGCACAAGATTCGGGCGTTTTTACTGAGATCCCGACACATGTCAAGAGTGCTGCCATGTGGCTGCCAGCAAACCGACTGGAACACAAGGATGGTCCTCTCTTGTATCCTGTTAGGATCACCTGGAGGTCCAGGCTGATGCCAACGTGGGGAAAGGCCAGGCCTCACAGCTCACTGGCATTCCAAACGAAACCCTGCTTCCCAAACCCATCCCGGAGCAGAAGTGAACACGGCGGAGGGTTTGCCATTGCACAAAGGAGTGACTGCCACGGCAGTGTTTTAAGGATCAAGGCAGGATTTTTCTCTTTAGCAGTGCAGCCTTCAAATAGCAGGCTTGAAACTGCACCTGTGTGATAAGACCTGAAAGAAGGTGGATGGCATGGTGTGAAATGATCTGATAGCACGGGAAATTGTCGTTAGGAGCTTTTGGCACTTGAAAAACAACACATCTTATTCCTATTGGCTTCAGCCTGCGTCTTCCCCAAGATCATCCTGCCATGCTCCTGTCTGGAAACCTTCAGGATTAGAGCTGAGCGCAGCCTACATTCTAACATCTTCCCCTTTCCCTACAGACGGACGGAGGACACAGCGAGGGGCTCCAGCCAACTTGGGTATTATTTGGCTGTACACTTTTTACTTTGCTTTCTACTCTAATGTCAAAATAAAGTACTGCGTTTATGTGCACATACACACACACACGTGCGAGAACGAACGGGGTCCTGGTGGTTAAGGATTCTGTCAAGTTCTGTTTGGGTGAAACTTACGGAAAACAAATGGCAACTGGTGTCACGTCACTTAAAGTTCGATACCTATCGGATCATTTTCCCTCAGCTCTGGCTTCTCTTCTGGAAGATTCTGTGGGGGTTTTGAGGGTTGTTGTCAGCGTTTTAAAGATCTAAGCGCTGGGAAGAGTAACGTTCCTCTCGGGTGGATGGGCTGTGACGTGTGTTCACGGGCTCCTGGTCAGCACATGTAGCTCTCCCACTGTGACTGGTGGATCTTTTCTTGTTAAATCAATTCCTTCTCTTCGTCTTCCTTCCACTCTTCATTTCTCAGCTCTGGACCTTTCCACCTTGGTCCCCATCCAAGTCAACCATGACTAGGGCATTAAAAGTCTTTTCTGTTCTGTCTGCTTTGTTACAGGGTCCTACTTCCTTGCTCAGGAACAAGTTACAGGAGCTCACAAGTTGGGAGTTTTGAGCCTGCTCACAGGAGAGTGGGAAAGTGTGTGCGTGTGTGTGTGCACACGTGTGCGTGTGTGCTCAAAGCAGAGAGGGGTGGGAGAGGGAGAAATACAGAGTACCGGGAATTATCTCTGCATAAAGAAACTAAAAGAGAATATTTTCCAGAGCAATTGAAGCCCATCTCCTGAACAATGACGACAGCTCCTCATTTCAACAACAATAGAGGGCACGTAGGAGTCAGCTCATTAGAATATCTGTGGCTCTGTTCTCTTCTCTCTGCATTAAGCCCCCATGATGTCAGTTGTCACTTATTAATGACAATTAACTAGTAATCAGCAGTGACACTCTTCGAGGTGGTCTTCGCCTGACAGGTGAAGAAAGAGAACATTGCGCAGTGCCATGCGCTGACATGGAACCTTCAAAGGAGCACGGCATTTCCATAAATTATTTCAGAAAGAAATTGTCTTTTATACATTCTCTCTAAAGCTTAAGGATCTTTAACCCTAGCAAGGCCACGCTCCCATTCGCTCTTGGCACTTGCTTGCTCACCAAATGAAATTCACGAACCGTCTCCAGTAGGTAGAACGGCATCTCCATCCACCTGGCCATGACCCCCGGGCAACAGCCCACGTCATTCCCGCTCCTTTCTTGCTTCTGACCACTTGGTTATGGTTAAGCCCGTGCAGCATGCCCAGGCCCGTACCTGTCGCATTCCACCAGCTGCCTCACTGGTCCAGGGGCCTAATTCTGCCTTCTCACTGGCACTTTCTCTCGCCTTAATGTCGATCTATCTGCTCTTCACGCCCTCCTAATACAGGGGGCAGAATGGCGGTAACCTTTAATAGACACCACGGAGACCACGAACCCGGTCTCAAGACAATTTCCCAGCGTGTCCAATCTGTGTGGGCCCTGCCCCGACCCTCCCCTGAGCCTCGGCCCTCGTACTGTTCTTCCTACTGGGACGTAACAGACACAGGCTTGAGCATCTGACCACAGGCACCTACGGGCCCGCACCTGCTCTCATGGGCTTCCGCTTGGCTTCTGTACGATGCTGAGGGTTTGACTGGCCTTGAAGGACTCTAGGAAGTGGGGATTTTCCAGAAGGAAACACTTGGAAAGAGAGTAAGAAGGCGAACCACTAGCCCTACAGGAGAAAAACATTTATTGTCTTTGAGGAACTGTGGCTTAAGAAAGGCCAAATTTGTTCTTGGGAAATGTCCCGATGTCACACCTAGCAGAGGGGAAAACCAAGTCAGGCACCGTCACTGTGCCTCCTGCTAGGAGTGCACTGAGCAACTGCATTGCCAATGTCGCCAAAAAAGTCAACTGCATCGATTCATGTCAAAGCAATGCCATTAGACTATCCTCCTGGCATGGAAACCAGTGGCAAAATGGAGGACTTTTACACCAGTGTCTGAAACATCAGACTTTCTAGTCTGATACGGGATTCCACTCTTGAAAAGGAAAGCCTCTGGAGGAAAATAGCAAGAAATTCAGAAACCTAAGTGTCTTAGATTGGGAGTTTGGGATTGACGAGTACACACTACTATATTTAAAATAGATCACCAACAAGGACCTACTGTATAGCACAGGGAACTCTGCTCAATATTCTGTAATAAACTAAATGGGAAAAGAACTTGAAAAAGAACAGATACACGTATATGTAGAACTGAATCACTTTGCTGCACAGCTGAAACTAACAACATTGTTAACCAACTATAGTCCAATATAAAATAAAAAAATTTTTTTTAAATCCAAGTGTCTCAGAAAAAAGGGGGGCATGCTTTTATCAAAACAGAAATTTTAAGAAAAGTAAGAGGTCCTCTGTAACTCTGTGACCCCTTTTTTTGAAATCTTTTCTTCTGAGAAGCTAGTGATGGCAACTTAGGCACCTCTCTGCAGCTTCCAGTTTTGCCAGGAGGGTTTCCCGACATTACAGGGCTTCCATGACAACAAACAAGATGTTACACATTGTCACTGTTAAGTTTCCAGCTATCTAACCAGAACTTAAAGATGGATACTCACATTATATTTCAGATAACTATCACCGTGAAAAGGGCTGACACTTTAAAGGACCCCCTGTTTGAAATGAACTTTTCATAGTAATCTGAAGTTTGAACAAAGTCCTTTCCATCAGATCTGTGTTTGCAGATCATTTCCGATTTTAATGCCCTTGGTTTCCACTAACCGCTGGAAGGAATGATGGAAACGGAAGGCGTCCCAGTCCACGTCCAGAGTCCAGTCTCGAGAAGCGGTCATCGTCCTGCCTCCCCACCTACCGATATCTGAGCTCACCGTGTGCTAGAATTGTGCATATCCAAGCTGTTCATGACTCAGAAACTGAGGGAGGACGGGAATCTCCAAAAGGAGAACAGATAGCTCTGAGAGTGGACATTAGATTTTACTGATTTGTGAATCAATATATTAAAAACAAAAGGAAGGTATTTGGGGCACTCCTGTCTCTTAACGTTAACAAATCAAAACGTAACTAAATATTTGCCTTCCACAACTGTAATGACTTTGAAGAGCCAAAGGTTGAAATTGGTAAGAAAAATGATTAATTGGTCAATCATTCCTCAGCATAAACTGGGCCTAATAGCATGAGCTATGTATCGGAAAGCTACGGCTTAGAAACATGATTCAATATTTAAATTACACAGGTCATAAAGGATTAAAAAATTCTCACCTTTCTTAGTTTTATTATTATGTAGCAAGATGGGTGGAGGAAGTCAAAAGGGACACACTTCCAGTTATAAAATATGTAAGTATACTTTATACATATACCAGAGATGTCATGTAGGGCCTGGTGACTATAGTTAATAATACTGTATTGTATATTTGAAACTTGCTAGAAGAGTAGATCTTAAAAATTCTCATCACTAGACTTATTGTGGTGATCCTTTAATAACATATACACATATATCAAATCATTATGCTGTATAACTGAAACTAATATGATGTTATATGTCAATTAGATCTCAATTAAAAGTATGCTCTGTACCATATCTCAAGTATTTTAACAAAATGTGATGACCTATGTGAGCCCACAGCTTCTACTATCTGTTCAGCTGGTAGACGTCAATCACCCTGGAACACATCACCAATCTTTATACCAGTCAGATCAAGTTGCAAATATTTTTGTGTGATTGAAGAAAAATAATGGCTAACTAGTTACGGGTCAACTTCTCAGCAGTAGTTGGTGAAAGCCCTTATTGCTGTATGTACCCTTCGGAACCTCCGATCTTAATTGGTCCGAAGGTGACATGCCTTCCTCCTAATCTTTACAACTGTGGCATAAGCCCCTTCATATTCCTACCAGAAACCTGGGTCAGAGACATCGTTTCTCAGTTAGCAATGGCTTTGAACTTGAGCTCTGGAAGAAACTACCCTGTGGAAGATACTTCTGACGTTGTCTTTTTTTTTTTTTTTTAAATTGAAGTACAGTTGATTTACAATACAATGTTGGGTTAGCTTCAGGTGTACAGCACAGTAATTCAGTTATATATATTCTTTTTCAGATTCTTTTCCCTTATAGGTTATTACAAAATACTGAGTATAGTTCCCTGTGCTAGGCTTTTGAATTGGTCCTTCTCTCCTCCCTTCTATTCCCTCTAGGTGACCAAATCGCATCTTCCTAGGACAGTCCACTTTACTCTGAGATTATCTTTGTTTGCCTAAGAAATGCTAATTGTAAATTCGTCATAGAAATCCCAGAATATGGAATATTCTTCTCCCTATTCCAAGTTGGGCAATTTAAAGACAGGGCTGGTATATAATATACTTGACGTCTTTGGGCACGTTTTCATGAGCCATCTACCCTGGGAGAACAGGACAGGAAGACACGCTGTCATGTTCTCGTGCTGGAGCCACAGGGGAGCTGCAGACCTTTGTCAACTTCTTTCTTTGTTGTGTGTTTTCTGTAAAATATGTAGATTGGCCACCAAATTTAAATGAACTCATAATTCACATGAAAGTCCTCAAAAAAATCATACAGGTTCTTAAGCCATCTCTTCTTTAAATAATATCAATGGACTATAAGCATTAAAAATATTATTAAAACATCAATATTACACTGGCCAATTAGTGAAAATAGCCAGAAATTAAAAGAAAAAAAAAAATCCTTGTGTTCACAAAGCACAGGTGGACAGAAATGGTCTTTCACCTGCGAAGGGTGAGGAAGCTGGTACCAGCTCTCTCGTGGGTGACTTGGGCACAGGTATCAAATCACACTATGAGGCAGAAATTTCAATTCTGGGTATTTATTCTAAGGAAATAACCAAAAATATTCATGGAAATATTGAGTGGAATATTCTTGTGTACTCATTTGTAACACTGAAAACTTGAAAAGCATCTAAATGTTGCTTTTCCAAATTCTAATACAGAATTAATTAATAAGTTATAGTACATCTCAATAAGATTAGAAATTTTTGATATTTAATGAAATGGGAAAATACACGTTATCTACTAACAAGTAAAAAAAAGCAAGTACAAAAGTATGTTGAGCATCTATTTTGTAGAAACATGAAGAAAAAAGATGCTAGCACTAACATATTAAGTGATTTTTCTCTAGATGAAAACAATTTTTATTTCCTCCTTTATTTGTGTGTGTGTGTGTGTGTGTGTGTGTGTGTTACAAGTTTTCTGCAATGACTATGTATTACTTTTATTATAAACGGTATGGGAAAATTACAAATGCTCTCCAAATCTTACTCTTTGGTATCTTTTCACTTTGTAATTCGATAATTGGCTTTTAACGGTCTCCACCATCTTCAGAAAAACAATAAAGTAAGTAACAAGAAATTTTACCTTGGAAAAAAGCAGAAACCTTTATTTGTAGGTACAGGTTTCTGAAAATTCGGAAGCAGTTTAGACATGCTTTCAACTAATGTTTCAAAGCTTTTCAAAGATTATCAAATATAGAAATGTAGGAACATAAATCTGAAAAGTTTTTAATCTCTTCTTTTTGCATACAATGCCTCAGAGTTTGTTTCTCTTATATCAACTAGTGTCTATGATTATTTTATAGGATTTATACCTTTTAAGCCTCAACTAAATAACAATGAACCTCCAAACACAACCCACATTCAGAGGAATATCCCAAACCTTTTAAAAATCCACACTGAAAGGGAAGAATATTTAGTTATTAAACCCGATACTCAAGCTGCAAATACAAATGCAAAATAGGGTGACGTCTGCGTGTACACAAGGTTACAAGGATGGCTGCTTGCTAGGCCCTCCAGCCTCCTGGGGTGGGGGGGCGGTGCGGGCGGACGGCCAGCCCCCTCCAGACGCTCAGGGCCATTTGCCCTCAGGCTCCAGAAGATGCAGCCTGTTCCCCTGGGGGAAGGGAGGGAGGGCTCCCCTGAGAAACAAAGAGCACGCAATGCCACCGGTGGAGTCCATTGGGGGACACACAAGACCAGATAAAGGAGGGATGCATTTCTTCAAATACTGATGAAGGAAGCAGAAACTTGTGTAAGTAAATCATCAAATTAGAGGCGGCCAATTTGTCCCCTGGATGTTTCCATCTGTATTTATACAGATCGAGTTCCTGTATTACTAGGTAGACCGGTATTCAGTTGAGGATACTACAAACTCGTAACTAACATCATTTCAAGCTACTGTTCAGATTGAACAGAAGATAGAGCTGGCCTGTTCTGCGGCCGATGGGAGCCGCCGCGGGAGGTGATTGGAAGAATGCTTATCCGCTCGGGGGTGGCTGCTAGAAACCACAGACCCTCCCCTGGGGCCGGTCACACCTGAGCGCAGACCACAAGGCACGCACCCCGGGGCAAAGCCTCGCGGGCTCAGGCCCGAGTTCTGTCAATCATGGGCCTTGTGAGCTTGGGCAAGCGTCCACTGAACCCAGCAGGGGCTCCCCACCTGCAGAGGAGGTGGAAGTAACAGACCCCCTGGGGCCCCGAGGGAGTTACTCCGTGTGAAACACTCAGAACAGTCCCTGGCGAGGAGGGAGGGCTCCTCGCCAGGGACTTACTAGGATAACTAGGATCCCCGTCAGACAGTAACTAGGATCACCGTCTGAGCAAGTCTCCTGGCCATCGGTTAGGGAACTCAGATGGATGACAAGATAACAAGGTGGCTGATGAATGAGAAAAGGGAAAAATGAAGGAAGGGACCCCCCCCACCTCGAGTCCCATGTCCTCACCCCCCGTGGTCAGCACTCAGCCGCAAGCTTTCAAACGGCCCAGCGGCTCCACACGGGGACCGAACCCACCCCATCCCGGCTTCTCTCGCCGGTCACACCACCTTACCCGCTGCACTCGCTCCAAGGTGAAATCACAGAACATACACCTGCAGGCCTGTGATAAAATAAACAGAACGTCGAAGGATCATCGTGCAAAGACCCCACTACAGGCCACCACAGGCCTGTCACTTCTCCCCGTCACCCCGTGGGCCCGAAGTACATAGTCCCCCAGAAACGGACCCAAAATGTCTAAATGGCTGAAGCCCCTAAAGGACAGAGCCGTTCACCCATGAAGGTCAGGAGCAGGCAGCCAACCTGCCTGGCACTCTGCGGCCTCGGCACAGGTGGTGCAGAGGTGGGCCGCCCTGATTCTCCTCCCACAGGGGTCAAGGGCTTGGCATGGAGGGAAGTCATGGAGACAGCACAGCTGAGCCCTGTACGTTCTGAGCTTTCTCAGGATACTATTCTATGAAAACTTAAGCAAAAGGTGGGAAAAGAAATTGCCCTGCTCATGTCGTTGAGTACTTCCGGGGCAAAGAGGCCAGACTAAGCAGGAAGACCCGGACCTCAGGGCCGGGGTCACGGCGCTTACGGGCCTGGAGTGCCGGTGGTCTCCCGCGCAGAGCAACACCCCTCCGCCGTGCTCCAGGGCAGCTCATTTTATAAAAACTGTACCTTTTTACAAGTGCAGAGATCAGGCTTTCCTCTTTGGAGCAACGCAGAACCAATTCCAAGCCCCCCAGGGTCTGCTGCTATAGAGCGAGAACTGCCCTTCGACCGCCCCCCACCGTGAAGGCTCCGGATGCACACAGAGGATCACTGTAGACGTTTAAAAATAGTGCGGGAGCATTCTCCGAAGGAAGCACCTCAGTCCCTCGATGTACAAGCCAGCCGTCGCTCAATGGCTATCCTCAGGAATCCGGTGGCCCCCGGCGGAGTTACAATTTTTAATTATCATTGTAAGAAATGCAATACTGATCATCTGAATGAAGCGTGTCGGCACACAAATCATGAAGTGATGATTCCGACTAGAACTTCTGTTGGTTGATTGCATAAGCCATGCCTCTCGTTGCTGAAATAACATCTCACAGGCGAAATAATGACGACATGACAATCTACGTAAATCAAGAACTGCATGTGGGTTTATTTTACATTCGAGAGAACAGTGGATTTAATTGTGTGAACCGAAATGTACTGTACAATATTAATGATAGAACATCAAAATGTATAATTAATAGTGCATTGCTCGCTTTGTTTTCATTTATTTATTTTTGTCTGATATACATGCATCTGGAAAGATGCAGGTGCCAGTAAAATTTCTCTATTTAAATCAAGCTGCAGGAACTAAATTTTATTCAAAAATTGTGGTTGTACATTATATACACAGAAATTTAATATAAAATGACAATATAAAAAGTTAAAAGAGAAAGCATACAGCCAGAAGGTACAAAGAAAGCTGAATAGATTAAAATGGTACGATATGTAACATATAGGAGTTTTTAAGCTGATGCTGGCAATTTACAAGGAAAGGACTCCAACATTTGCCCCATTTTTTTTTTTTTTTCATTTACCAATGCAGCACGCTTATAGAAAGGTCAGCTTGTACCAAAGCTTACATTTGTAAATAACTATAAACTGCAGTATTTTACAGAGAAAAGAAATAGCATTTTTACACATTTTTAAATAATAGCTTGCATACTTTTTTTTTTTTTTTTTTTTTTGCCAAAAGTGGCATTTTTTCAGCATCCAGAGGGTTTGGGCATAGTGGCAACTGGGGTGTTTGCTGTCGCTGCTGTTAGTTTTTGTTTTGTTTTGTTTTGTTTTTTGTTTTAAACATGTGAAGTTGTGGCTTCCTAACCCCAAGTCCTAGACAACTTTCTAGTTTCCAACAGCTGCATGCATGCTTCCTTCACAAACCAGTTCTGCATATAAAAGCTCGTTTTTTAATTATTAAATAAGTTTTGTGTCTGACACAGCTTTTGATCTGAATGAAATGCCTTTAAGCCTTTTTTTTTTCTTTTCTTTTCTTTTTTTTTTTTTTTTTGAGTGAAAGGCACAGAAATGCGATTACAGTCCTCAAAGGGTTAAATTTGACACTAGGAGGTTCTATGACCTTTATTGTCATGGCAACTTTGTAATTTTAGGACGTCTTTTCTCATTGTTATTTGTGTCTTTCTTTCCTGCTAAATAAATGTCTCCGAGTAGTGTGCCCCACTATTTCCTACAAAAGAGAGCTGAACATCGAGAACAGATGTTGAAAATAAAGGTCAGACTTTGACTCACGGAAAAAGAAAAGGAACATGCACAATCGGACGAAGAGCATATAAATATAACTACAAAATATGTGTAAGAAAAACCAAGGTCCAGAGAGGCAGTCAGCAAGGGCAGGCTGATTTTGGAGGCTCAGGCCAGGCCTAGTGCAGTATGACGACGTTTAGTGCAATGCGCCACGGGCCCGCCCGGACCCAGGGCTACTGTTTCTCCAGCTCCGTCACGTAGATCAGGTGGTCCTCGGGGGACTTGCCGTGGGTCTTACTAAGGTGCAGTTTGACTGCGTGCTTGCTCGCGAAAGTCCGGTTGCAGAGCTTGCACTGGAATGTGGAGCCCAGATCGTCCTCGGCGGCTCCCACCGGGCCCAACGCTTTGTTCGCCAGGACTTTGGAAACATTCTGCTGTTCTTGAATCTGATTCAGTGGCAGCTTGGAGAGATCCTTCAAGCTGAAGCCTAAGTGTGTCTCTAGATGACTGATGTACGTGGAAGCAGTTCTGAACTGAGAGGCACAATCGTTGCAAAAGAAAACAGGATGCCCTGTGTCCAGGTTCTTCAGGAACTTGGTCCCCCCTGTCCTCCGCAACTGGTACTTGACGTTGGCCAGCCAGTGGCTGATGGTGGTCATGGAGAGCCCGGTGAACTTGGAGATGTGCACCCGCTCCTGAGGGCCCAGGTCCGACATGATGTACTTACCCTCCGGGGTCTCCCGCAGGCTCGAGGCGAACTGGGCCTGCAGGATGAGCAGGTGCTGCGGATTCCAGTTGGACTGCCGCCCCTTCCTCTTGTGAACGGGCGACAGCTCGTCCACCGCCTCCTCGAAGCTGCTGCCGTCGGCGTCCGACTTCTCCGACACGGTGGAGGGCGTGGAGGACTTGGGGGTCAGCCGGCCCGTGAGGTTCTTCACCATGTCCGAGATGTCCATGAGCGCGCTCTCCCGGAGCGGCGAGGACACGCCGTCGGCGGCGCCGGGGACCAGGGGCTTGCTCTTGGACTTGGTCAGGTCGATGGGCTGGTCACTGTTCTCGTAGTAGTAGCGGTCCAGGGTGCCGGGCGGCTTGGCGGGCGGGGCGGGGAAGGCCGGCTTGTCCAGCATGCTGGTGCTGATCTTGTAGAGCATGGCCAGCGGGTCCAGCGAGGGGCTCACGGGCCTGGACACTTTGCCCAGGTGGGTGTTCATGATGGACTGCAGGGCGCTCAGCGGGTTGATGAAGGAGGGCTCGGGCGAGTGGTCCGTGATGACGCCCAGGTTGTTACAGCCGTTGGTGACTTTGGCCTTGAGGGGCTCCGTGCCGTTCGGGGTGTGGGCGTCCACCGCACCCTCCTTCTTGGTCTTCCCCGCATCGGCTTCGGGGCCCTTCTTCTGCTGGGGCCCGCCGCCGCCGCCGCCGCCGCCGCCGCCGCCGCGGTCCTCGGCCCCGGGGAAGTCTTTATTCTCCTTGGCCGCGGGGGACGCGGCCTTGGCCGGCGAGCCCTTCTCCTTCTCCGCCGGCCTCTCCTCCTTCTTCACGCTGACCTTGCCCGTGACCTTCTCCACCAGCTCCTCCATGGCCGACACGTTGCTCTTGTGGGGCGGCGGCGTGAGGCTCCCCGGGGGGTGCAGGAGCGCGCCGTGCTCCGAGGACAGGGACTTCACGCCGCCGGCGTAGGACGGCTGCATCTGCACGCTCTGCACGGTCGGCAGCGGCTTCACGGCGCCCGGCAGCTGGTAGGCGGCGTGGATGCTGGGGTAGCCGCCCCACGAGGGCGCGCCGTTCTGGGCTTTGCTGATGGCCGTGGAGACCGTGTTCTCCAGGGACTTCAGGATGTCCACCCCGCCCCTGGGGCTGTCATCCAGGTCCTCCTCGCGGAGGTACCGGTAGAGGGTGGTGGGCTCGAACTTGTCGGACGCGTCCTCCCCCTCCTCCTTGATCTTCGTGTCCGCGTCCCCGGCCACCGCCGGCAGCGCCTTCTCCTTCTCGGGTTCCTTCTTCTCCTCCGAGGTCGCGCACCCCGAGGGAGAGTCGGGCTGCTTTTTGACGTGGGCGGCGGGCAGCCGCGTGTGCGTGGTGGGGGGCAGAGGAATGGACTGGATCTTCTCCTCCACCACGGGGTCCAGCACCAGCTGCTTCCCTTTCTTGGAGGCCGAGGTGGTCACTTTCAAGAAGTGGCCGGTGACCATCATGTGGGCAGTGAGCTGCTGCAGGGTGTCGTGGGAGCTGCCGCATTCCATGCACTTGAGGATCTGGGCCTTGCGGGCCTCGAACTGCCAGGTGTAGCTGGCCCCGTTCTGGTAGCCGTAGCGGTTGTTGGGCGTCACGTACGGGTTGGCCGACTTCTGGTCCTTGGCCGACTCGCTCAGCGCCACTTCGGCCGCGACGCCCGCCGGTTCGGGGGAGCAGGGGGACGCCAAGTCCTGCAGCGCCCGCTTTTTGGTGGAAGGGACCAGCTTGGTGATGGCCGGCACCGGCTCCTTGAGAGGCACTTTCTGGTAATGCTTTGTCTTGATCATGTGTACGCTCAGGTCCTGCAGAGACTCAAAGGAGTGGCCGCAGTACATGCACTTGAGCACCTTCTGGGCGTCCTCCTTCCCCTCCATCTCCATCAGGGAGCGCTTCCGGGGCTTGGACCACCGCTTGGTCTTCTCGGAGTCCTTGTCCCTGTTATCGTCGCGGTAGTGCCCCGTCTCGTTCATGTGCACCGTCAGCTCCACCAGCGTGTCGTACGCGGCGCTGCAGTCTTTGCAGCGGAACTTGCTGGCGCCCGTGAACACGGAGCCGTACAGCTTGTTGTTCTGCCGGTAGAGCTGCACGGTGCTGAAGAGGCTGGGCTCGGGCAGCAGCCCGTACGAGGACGTCTGCTGCAGCGTCTTGGCCAGGGCGGCCTGGTGCCAGTCATAGCCGGAGCCGCCGCTGGCGCTGGTGCTGGTGCCAGTGCCGGAGCTGGAGCCCGAGCTGGGGGTGCTCGCCGTGGTCCCGGTGGCCCCCGCGGTACTGGTGGGGGGCATGGGGGCGGGGGTGGAGCCCTCCTTCTGGCCGGCATCGCCGTTGCTGGTGGTCGAGCCGGACTTCTTCAAATCCAGAGCCAAGCCGGACCAGCAGGATTCCGAGAACAGGTTTGCATACACGGCCTTGATCTGGGCCAAGCTGTCCTGCGGGTAGGAGACGCCCTCCCGACCCTGGGGCTCCTCCGTCTCTTCCTTGGAGGAAGAGCTCTTGAAATGGGCTGGCTGGTCGCTGTTTTCGCTGAACGGCGACCCGTAGCCAGCGTCCTGATTAGTCGCCGTGCTGATGGGGGAGTTCTGGTAGCTCTGGGCCTCCTTGAGCTCCGCTTCCTCACTGCACACGAAGTCGCCCTCCTGAACGTCCAAAGGCAGCCCATCCTCCTCCACGTCTTCTTCATCTATTTCTGCTGCCTTCAGTTCTTCCTCAGGAACGTAAGCTAGGAGAGAAAAATGAAACACCGTGAGGAGACGTAAATCATCTCCAAGGACGCGGCCTCCCCAGCGGTTAGGTGATCTTTAAAAAGATGTTTCTCAGCCGAGCTCCCAGGCTACAAGGCTACCTCCGCTTTATGTATCTACCCCTTCTGCAGCTCGACGGCAGGAAATAGGTTTCCCCCAAGACAATCCCCCCTCCTCGGTGAATACATTTCGACGGAAGGGCAGTGTCTGCCCTCTTCTTAAAGATGTCAGTGTGGCCGTCACAGCCGGGTGGGAAGGGAAGGGACCCCTGCCCCTCCTCCTGCAGGCTCCTCTTTCGGTAAGCAGCGGGGATCCCTTGTGCCTCCCCATGGCGGGGGCGGGGGGGACCTGGTTGTCAGCTTCTAGGGCAAGATAATACACAGGCAGTATTCTATGGCCTCCGTAAATAAAAACGCTCCTCAATGGCAAGCGATAAAAATACTCTGGTCTCCACTAAAAAAGGAGAAAGCAACATAGCACCACCAGCGCCCCCCTGCCTGGATGGAGCAGAAATCTCCCACAGGTGACACCCGACAGGGGTCAAAGAGCCACGTTTGCACAAAGCAGCATTATTCACAAGAGCCAGAAGGTGGAAACAACCTAAATGTCTGTTGATGGATGAATGGGTGAACAAAATGTGGTTTATACAAACAATGGACTATTATTCGGCCTTTAAAAGGAAGGAAATTCTGACATATGCTGTGGCATGGATGAACCTTGAGAACACTATGCTCAGTGAAATAAGCCAGACGCAGAAAGACAAATACTGTAGGAGTCCCCTTATATGAGACACCTAGAGTACTGAGGCTTATCGAGACAGCAAGTGGGACAGTGGTTTCCAGGGGCTGGGGGAGAGGGAGGAATGGAAAGTTGGTGCTTAATGGGTTCAGAGTTTCAATATGGGAAGACGAAAAGTTCTGGAGATGTATGGTGGGTATTGTTGCATAACAGGGTGAATGTACTTAATACCACTGAAGCGTCCACTTAAAAATGATTAAAATGGTAACTTTTGTGTTACGAATATTTTGGCACAATACAAAAATCTGTATTCTTAACAAGGCCTACAGTATATGCTACAGGCCACAGCTGCACAGAGGCTGACTTCTCGGGGTGAAGGCGGCATCTCCCAGAAAAACTCAGGATACTGACAGCTGTCCCAAGAATGGGAGGGATGGAGGGCATATAAATCACTAGATGGAATCTGACCTTTTACTGCAACACATTTTAGATCCTTTACTATGTGACAGATGTTGTCAATCCCCAAGGGGACATAATCACCCGCACCTCTTAAACTGATTTGACCAAAGCATACTTTTACTTCTTTTTCCTTTTTTTTGAGGGAACAACTAGTGTTCCGTCAACTACCTGGGAAATTTGGGGTTAAGATATTTCCAGAAAGGCCCTATTAAAATGCACTGATATGACCTGAGAGGGTGTCTCATTAAGTAGAATCACTCATTATCGCGTTATCAGCACCAGAGCCCAAGGGAACGTGGCAGAGAGCACCGGGTTTTCAGGGACGGTGATGGAGAGACAGAGAAGGAGGTGGCTGCCCAGAAGGTGGACGCGGGCAGGAGGGAGACACACGGGAGGGTCTGCGCCCGCACCCCGAGAGCCCCGAGCTCCAGGCACGATCGCTCATGAGCACAAGTGAACACGTGGCGAGGGACAGCCGCTGCACGGGGCCCTTCAGCTTCCCTGCCCACCCCGGCTTCCCCTGGCGGCCGTCCCCACGCCTGGGCGGCAGCATCGAGCGACCCAGGCACGCGTGTCCACGGTGTTTCCCATCGGAAGGCAGAACTGCATCAGAGTCCGCTAACGAGTCAGGGAATTACAGCCCATGAGTCCCGCGCCGTCGCGGGGGACTCGCTGCCGTACCTCGGGGTGTGTTTGTCACCCACCGGTCCACACTCCGCGGGCGGCATCTCAGGGCCTGGAACCGCACGGACGTGACTTGCTCGGCATCTGCCCACGTGCGTGTCCCAGCAGGGTGGACTGTCATCAGGCCCTGCTGCATCCCGGGCCCGTCCTGCTCCCGACAGACCAGCCCGCACCCGGAAGCCGCCAGGTTGAGCTCAAACGCCTCCTGTAGGCCACCCCCAGCCCCAGGGCGACAGTTACTCCTGGAACCACACAGAGCAAACCCCGGCCTCCTAAGGGTCACTGGTTTCTGCTGTTCCCTCCCTTGGACACCCGTCCCCCGTTTTCCAGGAGGGTGAAGGGGGACCCCTAAAGTGCCTGCCTTCCTGGAGCTCGTCTCCCAGGGGAGACACGAAGCTGGGTGAGCAGGCGGCCAGGGGAGGGCCAGGGCGGGGGCACAAGTTCAGAAAGGAGGGGAGCCCCCCAGGGTGGACCCGGGGCCACCCTGGGACCCACCGGCGTCGCCTGCCCCGGGTCGAGCATCCCCGCGAGGACACGGCCCCCAGCCCCCGCGCCCAGAGCGCTCCGGGTGTGACATCGCGCTCTCCGGGGCCAGGGCGCCGCCGGCTTCCTCCACCGGCCCTGCCTGTCGCTCTTGCCCGGTCCCTCCGCAGCCTCTTTCCAGCCAAACTTGACTTCTTCCATGACTCCTCCAGGGCACGTCGCGAGCACTGGATCCACGTCCACCTGCGAGGCCACCGGGTGCAGGCCCTCGGCTCTCCCGCCCCGTCGGGGGAAGCTGGCCTTTGGGATGCCCTCTGGACCGCAGTCTGAGTGCGCCTCGCGTCCGGCACATAGAAGGGGCCCCAGCTGCTGTGACCGGAGTCCATGGCGACGTGGGCGTTCCACAGGCACCCCCAGGCAACTTCGTGCAGACACACGACTGACCCTGCCCCCTCCAGCCCCCGCCCCAGTAACAGCACGCTTCCTCCTCCTGAGCTGGGCGTCTCCTGACCCAGCTGTACTGAATCACCCCCAACAAGTGTCCACGCCAGAGGAGCGGCGGCTGTCCTCGGTGCCTCCCGTGGTCCGGCTCCATAGCCAGCGGGGCCCCTGCCCTCATTCGGACCCTCCGGCCTCTCGTCAGATGTGCAACAGCCGCCCAGCTGGGCCTCTCGCCCTCTGTCCTGCCACGCCCTTTCCTCCTCCACAACCCGAGCTACAATCGATGTCAGGGTCCACGAGCCGCGCGGGGCTCGCAAGTCCCCACGTGGGCCCCTCCCTCCGCCACACGTCCAGTCCCCGCGCACCCTGGTCCCAGGGGGCTCCCCGCCCTCTTCTCCACCTGGCGATGACGCTCGTCCTCAAGGGGAGGCTCAGATGTCATCTCCTTCAGGATGCCTTTCAGTCCCCTCCCTCCCGGAGTTCACTCCCAGAAGCATTAAGAGGTGTTTACCTGTCTGTCCCCATAGTCAAACCGTGACCTTGCTCATTCAGCTAAAATTGCTGAGCGCCACCCCTGCCTACCTCCCCCGGCTGGGCATCTCCCTTCTTCACCCTATCTTAACCTCACAACGCTTCAAATCAGCATCCCTGAAAATGCCCATTTTGCAGATGAGAAAACTGGTCTTGGAGAAGTTGACCGACTTCCCCAAGGTCCCAGAGGAGACACACAAGGATTCAAACGCGGGTCACCTGACTCCCAGCCGGAGGTCCATCCACTCGGCCACCATCAGGACCCAGTTACTTTCCTTTGTCTCATTAGCACCTCAATGCCAACAAACACTTTGAGTAAATGCTTGTGAATGAATTAATGACCCTAGGTCATTCTTTTTTTTTTTTTTTTGGCTGTGCTCCACAGCATATGCAGGGATCTTAGTTCCCTGACCGGGGATTGAACCCACACCCCCTGCAGTGGAAGTGCGGAGTCTTAACCACTGGACCACCAGGGGAGTCCCTGACCCAAAGTAATTCTGTATCAGTGTTTAGGACACCTCTCATGTGCCCATCATGCTGTTATAATTGAGAGAATCTCAATGAAAAAAGAGTAAAAGGAGAGAAATCTTTTGACACCCTTTGGCCCAATGATTTTACTTTTGGAAGTATAGCCTCAGAAGGTGACATAAAATACAGAATTGACCCCAGGTCATTCTTTTTTTTTTTTTTTTTTGGCTGTGCTCCACAGCATATGCAGGGATCTTAGTTCCCTGACCGGGGATTGAACCCACACCCCCTGCAGTGGAAGTGCGGAGTCTTAACCACTGGACCACCAGGGGAGTCCCTGACCCAAAGTAATTCTGTATCAGTGTTTAGGACACCTCTCATGTGCCCATCATGCTGTTATAATTGAGAGAATCTCAATGAAAAAAGAGTAAAAGGAGAGAAATCTTTTGACACCCTTTGGCCCAATGATTTTACTTTTGGAAGTATAGCCTCAGAAGGTGACATAAAATACAGAATAAGCTTCATGCACAAAGATGTCCTTTATGGTATTATTCCACATAAAATTTGCCACTACCCAAATCTTCAACAATAATCCGTAGTTAGGTGATTTTTCGTTTATTCCTAAGATGCAATATTATTCAAACATTAAAACTATGGGTTTTTTTGCTTTTTTGCTTTTTTTTTTTTTTTTTTTTTTGCGGTACGCAGGCCTCTCACTGTTGTGGCCTCTTCCGTCGCGGAGCACAGGCTCCGGACGCGCAGGCCCAGCGGCCATGGCTCACGGGCCCAGCCGCTCCGCGGCACGTGGGATCCTCCCAGACCGGGGCGCGAACCCGGTTCCCCTGCATCGGCAGGCGGACGCGCAACCACTGCGCCACCGTCCCCTGCATCGGCTGCGGACTCTCAACCACTGCGCCACCAGGGAAGCCCTAAAACTATGTTTTAATGACAAGGGGAGAGGCATTCAATGGAAAAAGCAGAAGACAAACCTATTCACGGTACAACGGAAAAATCCTTTTAGAAAATATTAATAGCGGTTTTTTTCTAGATAATGAATATATGGGTTTGTTGACTGAAATGGCTCTCGATAAACATCTCTGTTTTCAAAATCTTCTTCAGTGTTGTCAATTCAACAAGCACGGATTAGCCATTTCACACCATTTCTGGAACGAAATAGCTGGAAACAGCCACTCGCCCGACGACGCTGGGAATTAAGGAGCCTGGAAGGGCAGGGCCCAGCCTGGGGGAGGGACTGTGGGAAGGGCTTTGTTCGTTGTTACTTTTATATTTTTTAATGTCAAAAAGTAAGAGGTGGGAAGAACAATGAAGGGGTGCAGATGACATTAGGGTTCCTGGAGCAGAACTTCGGGGGCGCCGAGAGTCTGCCCGCACACAGGCCGCCTCCATCTTCCTCCTGGCCCTGCTCCCGCACCCCCACCTCCTTCAGCCTTCCCTAGGGAGGGGGCTGCCGGGTCCCACAGACGGAGGGGCAGGAGGCGAGGCCTCTCCTGAGACCCACAGTCCACCAGCTCAGTGGTCACCGTGCTGCAAACACTTTAGCCTTCCACCAACACGGTCCCTGTCCGTTTCTAGATTTTCAGGATTTCCACTTTTATCACACACTCCTCCACTTTATTCATCCTGATACGCTGATATTCTGTGGCTGCTTTACTATTCTACCATGTACTTCTAGCTCACTGCGTCTATTTTTTTATGAGTGAACTTTTCAATTCTAATTTACAAGGGGCACGAGGAAACACAGACCTAGGGGGCAGCTGGGGGCCATCTGTCTTGGGTCGCCACCACTGGACGCCCGTCTGACCCCGGAGTAGCCTTCCTGCCCCACCTCGGGTGCACCGGGCCTGGCAGAATCAGCGTTGGAAGGAAGTGCCCCCACCTCCCCAGGCAGCCCGCCCACGAGCACTGCCCTCCCCCCTCCTCTCACGCCACCCTTCCCAGTGGCCCCCGGACCAAGTGCTGGCCCATATCACCCTACTCGGCAGCGTGCGCGGCCACATGAGGACACAGATGATGAGCCACAGATGCTAACGGGTACGAGGGATTCCTCTACAGCCGTGCCTGAGCCCCCTCTCCCTACCCGCCCGACCTCTCCCCCCTTCCAAAACTGGGCTCACATCCTGGAACCAGAGCCCTCAGAAGGATCCAGAATCTTCCGGGTTTCACTTTAAGAGTTTGGGCCTGGGGCGGGTGGACAAGGGCTGTGCAGGTGGAAATTCACAGACCGGACCCCATGGTGCCTGGAAGCAAGACCACTGGACTCCTGGCTTCAGTACAAGGCGCGGACGGAGTCATTTGCTTTTGCCACTTCGGTATCAGGAAGGGGACACACCCGAGACGTGTCCCCCCTCAGCCACATCTGTCCCACACAGCGAGTGCAGGAGAGACCCCAGGTGTGCAGGGGGTAGGGACGGCGTTCACCTGCTCGTCCCCGCTGAGTCCACGCTATGGGGCCATTGCTGTGGCTGCCTGTTGAAGGGCAGACCCCCATCATTAGCGGGACCTGAGGACAGACTTACAGAAGGGACAGACTGAAGAAGACACGATGACCCCCATACACTCACTCACCCCATCCTCCGGGCCTCCGTTTCCCCAACGGTGGGGCTATAGGAAGTATTCATGGAAACGGCAGACCACCATCCTCATCACCAAGCCCCCATCTGTGCTTGCCGGCCCCTCCTCCTCATCTCGCCCTGCAGACAGACCCTCGAGATGAACTAGGAAAAGCCCACGATGGGCAGTCCTCCCACGGCTGTCAGAGGGCGCCCCGCTCAGCCTCAGGCCTCACAAACTACTGCTCACGTCGCATAAATGCGGACAAGAGGAACAAAATAATGAGCCTTCGTCCCAGGGAAAGTGGTGCCCTCGCTGGCCCCTGTCACCGTGCAGCAACCAGACGTGAGATTTGGGCCGATGGATCATTCGGATGTTAGCCCTTGAACTTCTGCATCACCCAGGCCCCTCCTCTGCCCTCCTACAGTTTCCCTGATCACAGCCACACAGAGGAGGGAGCAGGAGGAGGTAACTCATACGGAGCAGTTCCTGGCTGGGCTCTCCCCGCAGACCCCAGGGGGCAGGCCGAGGAAATAAACGAGGAGAATCGGGTCGGCGAACTTTGTTTACCCAGGCTCTCTTTTCCTCATTAGCACACGCAATTGAGAGCTGGCTGTGAATGAGGAAAAGGGAGACTCGAAAGTGACAACTATAAAACACAGGTCGTTGGTCCCTGCTTGGGCCCTGGCTTACAGTAAATACCAAACTTGGCTATTGTATTGCCACCTGGTGAAACTATACAATCATACCAAATTACACGTTTAGCTACATCAAACTAGGTTTTCGACGGGCAAACGTGATACCCACGAACAGATGGCCATTACATCAAAATATATCTACAATTCACAAAAGGGGCTTGCACACACCTCGGTGATAAATGAACAGCTTCAATTCATTGTAAAACCTTGCAAAACACACTTTCTTCCAAATTTATCATCGATCGCTTGTAAAGTAACTTCACCTCTGTTACAAAGAGAGCAGGTGGGTTTGGTGAAAGAAGATATTAGGAAATAAAAAATGCAGAGAAAGCAGACCCAGGTCAGAGCCCATTCCGTGCTACTCTGAAAGGACAGCAACATACAAGTGGGATGTACATTAATTTACGAATCTAAGTTCTAAATTTTTTGCAGAGAGGTCGACAACCTGCCACGCAAATCTGAAAGGCCCCTTCTGCCCTGATGTAGAAGGAGCAAAAATTTTTCTTTCCCTTTGGCAAATTTTAGTTGTCTGGCACCAGTCGCTCATGTATCAGTTTGCTAAACCATCGGATTGATAACGATGATTTCTTTACCTAAAACCCAACAGAGGCCATTTTTTAGAACTGTGGAGTCTGTAAATAAAATGGCCTATGGTTTTTACCCAATTCTAATTTTAATTAGAAATTCACAGGTAACTTCCTTAAAATAAATATAACATCTTCCCTTTCTCCCTGCCCCAGAATTCAATTTCAGTTATGGGGGAGGCCCCTCCCACTCCTCTCAGTGAGCACATCAGGTATTAATCTTATGCCTGGAGTTTGTTGCAGTTACAAGAATGTAATTTAACATTAAGTGGGAAAGCACAAATTAAGGGCTTAAACCTCAGTTAAAAAGACAGAAAACTTTCTGTGATTTTCAGCAATGTCAGGAGGAAAAAGGAGAGATAAAATAGATGAGAATCTTGAAAAATTAAAAGAGAAGTTAAAATGAAATGAAGAAGAGCAAAAGCTAAAATAACTCTTGTATGAACCTAAGAAAACACGCAGCTATTTCACTACCAACGAACTGCGTGTTAATATACGATGCAAATGTTCTCTCGATCCACAAATTAAAAAGCCAGCCATCCCCAAGACATGCAGGGCCAATGCCAAGCATGGGGAAATCCATGTTTTCGGTTATTGCCTCTTCGTTTGGGGAGGGATATACACCACGCTAGGACAGTCTGATGAGTCTGGGTCTACAAACCCAATATTAGCCAATTAGGTCCCAAACCAGGTTCCGACCTGGTATTTTCTACCACCTGAAACGAGAAAAGACTTTTGTCAGATAGAGTGATGGATGACATTTAGAAATCTGGAGGGGAAATTTGGGCTTGAAATCTCTCTTCAGATGGCTGAAACAAGAATAAAGAAATGTAGCTCAGCACACACCGAACCCCACGCAGGGCTTACGTCTCAGACACGTGTCTCCAAGTTCAAATCGTAATGCACAGGGTAAAAGAAGAGAGAAGGGGCTTCCCTGGTGGCGCAGTGGTTGAGAGTCCGCCTGCCGATGCGGGGGAGCCGGGTTCGTGCCCCGGTCCGGGAAGATCCCACATGCCGCGGAGCGGCTGGGCCCGTGAGCCGTGGCCGCTGAGCCTGCGCGTCCGGAGCCTGTGCTCCGCAACGGGAGAGGCCGCGGCAGTGAGAGGCCCGCGTACCGCAAAAAAAAATTAAAAAAATAAAAAAAGAGCGAAGGAAACATCAAGTCTTTGAGGACTGGGGTGTGGATGGGAACAGTGCAGGGCACGCCGCTGCAGCTGTCGACAACACAGCAACTATTAACACAAAGTTAGGAGAACTTTTGTCTTTAAATATATTACAGTCTCTATAAATTATGTACCAATGTGATCCACCGAGAGCCAGCATCCCCTTCGTAATTACTGCTGTACTTGGCTGGAAGCTTAATACAAGGTCACACGCACCTGACTTTCTTGAAATCCCCTTAATAACAATAATGGCGTCTGAATCAGTTACATCCATGCTATCTTATCAGAAAGTATCGATCTCTTATTATAGTAATGGGGTTTATTCTTGCTATTACCAGTGAATTCTCCTAATTGCTCTCCTAGATCCTTTTTTGGAAATTTTGTCTAGGCAGAGGCAGAGAGATAGAGAGACAGAGAGACTTGTAAAAACTTCCAAGCTTGGACAGAGTGATCACTTGTCACGATCTTTCGTTTTCAATATAAGCTACGGTGTTCTAAAAATTCACATGGGTACAAATATACCAAAATCCATTAAAATATTTGTAGAAATTTTTATTGTTAGTGATGAAACTGAGAAGAACATACGTCACGAGGTGAATGAATACAACTGTTTAGCCTAAAAGATCTGGATGAGAGCAGCTACTGAATCACAGAAAACAGAGTCAACTCGACGTCCCTGCATTTTCTCTGCTAAAACCCTCAGCTCCCCTCTGCCCTCACCTACCCGCCCGCTGCGGAACTCTGATGAGTGAGTGAGCCTGGAAATGGTACCTGCAGTATGAAATTCTCCTTTTACAACTACTGCCACAAAGAAATGACATTCCTCCCCATCAAATAAAACAAAGACTCCAAATCATCATTTCTGCTATTTCTTTTGGTGTCAAGACAGCTTTGCCGTCACTCCCCCCGCCCCGCCTGAGGCCAAGCACGCGGCGTGGAGTGTGACACGGTGAACACACGCGGCACGTCCTGCCGTCAGCGGGACAACACGCCGAGCGGCTGTGCCGGCCTCGGCGTCAGGACGAGCACAGGCCAGGCGAGAAGCCACCAGCCTCCACGTGGCCGTGCGTGTGTAAGTGTGTGCAGGTGTGAGCACAGAAAAACCACAAGACACACAGACCCCATCGGCTCCGAGACGAGAACAAGACAACTGGATCTTATAGTCAGACGTCACTTTTTTTTTTAAACGGATTAAATCTTGTTAATATTGTTTTGCCATAAGATGTGCCTTCTGGATGCCAATGTGTCCCTAAAGATGTGCTGTCATCCTGAGCCACATAAAATCCCGTGCATTCTGATGCAAGTGGACAGAAGGTAACGTATACGGTCCCTGCTAGAGGTGAATCTGACACCAACAACGTGTGCCCCGGTGGTTTACAATGTAAATACACACATATTGTCTGGAAAAATATGTTCCTCTCAAATTGTAATTATGCGATGAGGCACATGCCTCTTCAGAGAACTAGATCGATTCTTTTTCTCAACTCCCAGCCCCCAATTTTTTAAAATATCTTTGCTTCTTTAAAGGAAACAAGATTTGCTCTGATATTCAACAGTCATTTGAAGAATGGGGAGAAGTGACAGCCGTCTTTGGTTTTTAATGGCTAAATGTAATAAAGTTCCAAATTCCCCGGAGTCTGAGTAACCCTGGCTCTGAGCAATTAGAGCCAGGGTTCCTCAGAGAGATGAACAAAAGTGTGGGTGCCTCACTGAAAGAGCAGAGCAACAAAAGAAGAAAGGCTTCCCCCTGATCATGATTTGCTTTCTAAAAAGCCAGCTTGAAATCTATCCTTTGCCATCCAGCAGATACCAACCTGCTTACTCAAAATAGCCACTCACACAAGGTAACCGGCACGCATCCGTACCTGTTCCTACCTGATGACAACACATCCCGATGAAAACGGAAAAACGTGTTCTTTCAATAAAAGATGCTCAGCTTCTGCCATGTCCCCAAATTTAGATATTTGGAATCATTCAGATATTGGCATTTAATATAAAAGGCCAGGTGACTAAATGCTTCCATCTTTAACTGACTTGGCTTTTAAGTAATAGCGTCTGGACAGAAGAAAGGTAGTGATACTGGAAAATGCAATGTATGAATACAGCATTTTAGTGTGAAAATATGTTGAGTAACCCACATTAACACACTTGAATTTACAAGGATGTTATAGCACGCTTGGCATACAGAGTAGTCCTCTTGCTAGAAAAACATTTTTCTAGAAGCAGGGTGACAGGTATAGGATATCTCAGGAAGAGGAATTGAGTTCCAGTTTTTGAGGAAGGTTAAAACAGCACTAGCAGTTCAAATAAAATGGCTCTTCCTCACATGGACAAGGAAGGGAGTAAAATGACGTTTTAGGCAGAGAGAAAGCCATTCTAAAAGTGGATCATTTATAATTACAGGGAAATGAAGAAAAGGCAAGTTCTCTTCCCTCCCTCTAAGTTTTCGAGACAAGGGTCTAAGAGGTGTCCTAAGAGCACCCAGCGGTTTTGCTGGCTGAAGATAGCCCTTGCTGGCAGCCCGTCAGAGAGGAGAAAAGAGCCTGCCCCTCCTCACCTCTCCCCCGCCAGCCATTCACACCCCTGCCTCCCTCCCTCGGCATGAAAAGAGCGTGTTATTAGCAGAGGTCTGCTGGGGAGGCCACGGCGGCGCCTCGTGCTGGTGGTTCTTCCGTGATTCTAATCTCCGAGATTTACCTGCTTTTCCTCTTCTATCTGATAAACGATACATTCCAGCATTCTCATTAGGGTTCCCATCACCAAAGGGAGTGGAGATGAATCAGTCCCGGCCCCCTCCCGCTTGGCTCTGTCGAGGTGATTTCATTGAAACGTTCATTTCCATCCCGGGTGGCAACATCAGAATGGAAGTATTTAACCTGTTTCCATTACTTATTCAAATTACCATGATGGGGTAGGACAGACGTTAGCATCGCGCACATAACTGACTTCCATACCTTCTTTACAGGAAGCGTGAGAAGGAACGTTGCTAGATCATATTATCCAGGCTCGATAATGTTCTCCCTGTTACCAGATTCATTAACCTGGCACACTGGCATTTCACTTGCTTTCTGTGTAAAAATTGCCGGGCTAGCTGGGCTCATTTAATTTGGAGAAGGAAAGCTTTGTCAGCGATGATGTTTTGATCAGGTGCGCTAAGAGGGCGGGGAGGGGCGGGGGAGGGGGAGGAGGGAGGGGCAGGAAACAAGCCGGGGAACAGGAAACAACCTTGTCGAAAATGTTACCTTCCTGATGCGAACGATGAGAGCGGAGTCGGTGAACGACGCCGGTACTCAAAGATGGCTGTCACTTCAGATAGACGCCGGCACGACTCACCTAGACAGGTGACACTTTGGTGCAGCTAAATCCTGCTGCATTATTGAACACCTGGAGATGGGGCTCAGGCAAACTGCGGGCCTGGGATGCCTGGGGCACCTGGAGCTGTGAATTCGGCAGGTGGATGGATTTCACTCCTCCTCTGCACCCTTAAGTGAGGCTGGGGATACAGTCTCCTGGCTACAAACATGGACGAGGGGCTGGAGTCACAGTCTGCGTTCCAGCCTCGAGCTTTCTTCCCTTTATTTTCCCCTGAGATCCAAAGCAGGGGCTAGAGCAATGCTCCAAGT
>NC_041232.1:84906681-84914181 GCF_002837175.3 Physeter macrocephalus | reverse complement strand
GCCCCGCGTGCAAGGCCCTACCTCGGACTGCACGTTTTGGTCTGTCCCATGTCCCACGCACTGGGTGTGCTTCACGGCCTCGTGCTGTGTCACCCTCCCTGTAACCCCTTCTGTGACGGCAGAGCACCAGTCAGCACCAGAGCGGACTCTGCCATGTGGGTTCAGGACATCAAAAAATATGGGCAGCACAGAGCTCTGTGCACTGATAAAATGCCAATATCACTCGCTTTCAGAAGGAGTTTCCTCCGGATCTCATTTCATCTCAAGCTGGAAGACTCGGTTCCTTCAAAGGAACACTTTTTAAAACCAAAAATGATTCCTAAAATCACAGAAGAAAAAATGATCTAGTCTTAAGCACCCTGGCAAAGCATATTTCAGTAAATATAAGTACTTTATTGCCTTTTAGGTGGGAATTTGTGGGTTTTGTGTTAAGGAAAAAAAATACTAGATTCATCATTAAACAAGAATTTCAGAGCATTTCTGAATTTCTAAGTTCTGAAGGCATCTCATCTTGAGATGAGAGGGGATGAGATGGGGGAGAAGCAGATTTATCCGCTGGGTATTTCATTCCCTACCCCAATATTAAATTTTATGTGGGGAATCTAGGAGTTTAAAAGCTTCACATTTTTGTGTAATAAAAAAGAAATACAATATCCTGTTGCTGTGCGTAGTGACACTTTATGCAGGAAAGAAAACCGTTCTCCTTAGCTATTCTTTGAAATACGACCTACGACGTCATTTAATTTTTGAAAACCCTAAGGTCATGTAACACACTTTCTCTGTCATTTGTAAGTACATTAACTCAGTGGCCATACGACGGTGAAATTATGATAATGGGCTGCTAAAATGGATCGGGCAGGCACTGCATCTCATGTTAGCTTCAAACAACCATCAGAGCACAGCTCAAATCAAATATGACAGCAGAAAAGCACGGAGTTTACTTTTCTTAAAGTGTTTCTACTTAGTCAAGTACACAAGCATGACGAGTGAAAGGGACCCACCTTGGCGGTGAACTGCAAGAAAATAACCCCACTGAGAGATAAATTTCTCTTAAGAAAAAAAAATCCTCCCTTAAAATCACAGATGTCACATGAAGAGGAATGCAGAGGTCAAAGCAGGCTTCTTTCCAAAACATTTCTCTACCACGGGCCAAGATTTGGACAAGTGGGATCACATTCTGCATGGAAAATTGCTCCGTTAAATGAAAAATATTTTAAAACGGAAGCACGTTTAATGTATTCATTTAAACAACCTCCGCCCCTCCCCCCCCCACAAAAATCCCTTCTTTTAGGGACACTTCTTTGTGAACTCTTTCCAAAAAGTAAGAAAAGAAAGAAGAAATAGGAAGCAGACATGTACTTTGCTGCGTAGGGCACATCTTTGACAAGTATCTCTGAGCCAAAGATGCCGAAAGAGTTCATAACCAGAAATGTTTGCCCCTCCGCTTCAAAAAAACAAACAAACTGACCTGTGATGGAAGTTTAGGAATGACACTTTGTAAAACACATTTAAGGATGCATGTCCTGATGAGATTATCCGGATTTATTCCCAACATCTGGCATCTCTGGAGTTCCCTTCCTTAGTCACGCTAGCTGGCCTTGAGCTTGGACCAGGTACTGTGGTCCTGATGAGTGTTTAGGAGATGCTGCCAGAAGAACCCCACCCACGGTGCAGGCAGTCACCTTGATCTTCGAGGAACTGACCAACTGCCTATGTATGAGAATGCCAATTCCTTTTAAATAGCCCTTTTCCTTTCTTCTTTCTGCTAGACTTTAAAAAGAAAAAATTCGTCAGTGTATAATAGTTCCCGGGAGAACTCTTAAGCGTGGAGTTGATGACCACAAAAGCACAGAAACACCATCCGCATGCAAAAGTTAACTGGATGGCAGAGATAATGCTAAGGTAATTATTCTGATAGAAGCCAGCTGAAAGCTTCTGTAGTGTATCTTACTATTCCTGTTAAGGGTGAACTATCCATTTCAGATAGATGCTATTCACGGACATATTTACTGGATGACATTTTGTTTTCTATTTCTTTCTGGAAAATAATTGTCATGAAAGCCAGGGCCTTTAAGAGGATAGCTAGCTAGATAAGTTTTACTCCATATTTCTGATTACTCTACTATAATCCTGTAAATGAGTGAAAGTATGTAATCCTGCGACGCAACATCTCCAGTTGCATAAAACAGTTGCATCTCCAGTGCATAAAACAGCATTGCACTTTATAACCAGAGAAGAAACACAAAGGCTAGTTGGGACTATTCTATGGTCAGTATCAGCTTGGGCTCCCTGCGACTCTGGAGACAACTGACAATGGGGTTTAATGGAGTATAACTACAGTAGCCTTGAGCAAAGATACAATTATAGCTGAAAAGCATCTTAGGTTCCTGACTGCTGCTGGATCATGGTATAAATCAACAATTGCTTCTTCCCTTTTTCTCTGCAGTCCCCTCCCCTCCAAATTCAAAACACAGACTCCTCCAGAATCAAAAACTTGGTAAAAGGTCATTTTTGTTTTCCTCAATAGCATAAAAATGGCATAGCTAAATCTGACATGCATACGCAAATCAGCTCAGAGAAACACTGATTTTCCTTCACACTGAATTACTGTATCTGCATGAATGATGATACAAACACCACAAGGAACAAAAAGCACACTCTCTACGGTTTAATTGCCAAGATGCAAACAAGAAACATAGATGTACTGAATACAGTGAGTGTCTCTTGGCTCCATAACTACAGCAAACCGGGTCCTTAACTCATAAATACCTATTTAAATTTATTTAATCGTATTAAGAGTTCAGAATGCTAACATTTGCTTGCAAGAAAAAAAGACTTGCCAAATATACAACATGGTGTCAGAAGAATAAACTGATTATTGATAACTTATTTATATTGATATTTAACATCACAAAAAGGTGTATCTCTGTAAGAGGTTAAGAGAGAAGGAGACTGAAGATTAAAAGCGCAGTTACATAAATGGAAATGCAGTAGATCCTGCATTTACAGAACCTTCCAGTGCTCAAAAAGGCATCGTAAGTCAGTGATAAAAGATGAATCTGATTTGACACAGACGTAATGTTAGTCTGATAGATTACATTCCTAACAAATGAATTCATGCTCTTAATTTAAAAATAAAAAAACATATGACCACAAGTAATAGAGATACTCAAAATATTTAATGAACCCGCATACTCAACGGCATGGAGCTTTCTGGAGCACACAGCTTCATCGTGGAGGCTGGGTAAAAGCACTGAACTGTCATCAGAAACCTGGGGCTTCCTTCCTTCTACAGCAGGTCTGGCTGAGGAGCCTTGCACAAGGGCTATGGCCACCCCAAGTCTTTGTTTCCTCACCTGTGCAAGGGGCAAGGTTGCAGCCGATGACCCTTACAACCCATTCCAACTGGGAAATGTTGTTGGAGTCTCTCATAGAAGCCAGAAGCCCTACGCAAAGGGCAGTCGATGGACGAGGAGACGGGCATCCAAACGGGACGTGTGGGACCAGCTGTATGGACACCCCCGGCGCTCGTGATGGAAGAGCTTCTGCCCCCCAGAAGGAGGAGGGGGTGGAAGGGCTTCCCGAGGGGACACAACTGAGCTGCCCTGGGAGGTTCAAAAGGATTTCCAAAGCAGAGAAAACAAGGAAGGATGCCAAGAAGCGGGGAACACAGCAGAGGCCTGGGCGGCAGGGAGGGCGGGGCACGTGGAGCTGGAGGCCAGGATGTACGCCTGATTCACATGTACTTTAAAGAGAGTAAATACTGCTTTCTCAGGTTCAAAAGGACAAACCAGACAGTACAGCCGAGAGGCAAAAGGACAATCTGTGCTTACATCTTAAGCCCAGAAGTTACCCTCACTGTACAGCTCCTACAGCAGTGCTTGGCTTACAGCAGGTACTCAAAAAATATCTGCTGCATGGATAAAAAAAAAAAAGGATATAAAAAAGCATATATTACTGTCTTCCATACGACTCAACATCACACAGTAAACGTTCTTACCTTATTCCATCACTTCTGCCCCTTTTTTTAAACAGTACAAGAGGAAAAATTGTTTCCTGGGGTAGATGGTGACCAGAATCTTCTGGTAAACTTTCAGGGGCCAAATGAATGCTTTCTGAAAAATCAGGGAGGCTTGTTTGATCGCTCTCTTATTCCAGTGTAAGTTTTCTCCAAAAAAAACAAAAGCCCTGGAAACCCAGCTGCGCATCTCTCAATGGATCAGAAAGTCCACCATCTCCTCAGGACCATCAGTTTCACCACCGCCCTGAGGTCACAGAGGCACAAGCTACACTCATCCCTCCGGTGGAAAATACAAGCCCATCACCCCAGCTCTTCCTTCTCCATACCGAAAACCCTGAGGGTTGGGTTTGAATGATGGCCAAGCCCCATGCAAGCCGTAGCCATTTATTTGCTTCTTTATTACACATTATTATTAAGTTGATCTGTAAAAATATCCTACGTGGAAATGAACATGCTCCCCTGTGTCAAAACTCCCATTTGACTTCAAGTCCGCAAAAGCAAGTCTTTTCATTTCAGCCAGAGACCCTGCAGCATTAAAACAATAACAACAGTTAGACGTGCGCTGCGATTTCCTCCTATCGGTCATATTTAAGAAGTGAATATATTTCTGTGACTCTGAAATGAGAAGTTATGTTTTCAACAAGGAGAGAAAGAACCAGAAGCCTTGAAGAAAGCCAAGACAGGCTCCCAGCTTTCAGGGAAGTCCGAGGCACGCGTCCTGCTGGAGGCTGTTCCATTGTCTCTCTCCAGCTGTGCTGAAGCGCTCAGGTGTCTGCACCTCCGGGTGTCTCTCCGTGGTTGAGTTCCTGGTAATGGGTGCATATGGGTCAGGCCATGTATTAAAGATGCCAGTGTCAGCTGACAAGCGCTCCAACGTTCTTTATAGAACGTCTTTCTGTAGAAAGACGACTGTTGTCCTTCAAAGGAATCACCTGGGAAGCCATAAATTGGTTACGGTGATGTTGTCATTTATCGCAGCATTTTGGGAACTTCTCTTTTGGCAGAATCGGTTAGCAAATCGCTTAAGAGAGAGGGTTTTCTTATTTATGTCCTAGAATATGTTGCGCCCTCTCTCTCCTTTCTCCCTTCATCTTCCTTCGTGGCCCCCGTGGCAGGCGCTAGGGTCATCGGCCAAAACTCAGGTTCGTCTCTTGAGAGCACACTGGAGACCTGTACTTCTCTGCCTCCACGGGATCGGATGTGGCCAAGGAAACGGGAGCAGAAGTGATACTGTGTCACTTCCGGGGGAGCCCCTGGAGCCAGTATGCATGCCACCCACCAGGTCCCGCCACAGCGACCGGCATCCACAGAGCCCAGTGGAGGCAACACGCGGCACACGTGGAGATGGACACGGAGCTCGGAGTAGGTCAGCACCCTCAGTCACTGAAGCCACAGAGATTTGGGGGTTGTCACTGCACATCCTGTGCTGTCTGACACAGTCCTCTCCCTCCTTCAGGCCCCAGATGGTCCAATGGGGTTGTAGCGTCCATCACTTAACCTAAGCGACTCAGCAGGTTCAGGACGCCCAGGAAGGAGCCTTCCTTCCGAGGCTGGCTGAGGACTGAAGTCATGCGGAGCAGGGCCGGGGGGGATGCTACATCAGACCCAGACGGAGATGGGCAGCCGAGAGAAAGGACCACGCTTTCGATCGACCGAAAGATTTCAATCCATTTTCCTCTGACATCAGAGGTGACGTAGAGACAGTACGTACAGTGTAAAACAGAGAGATCCCCTGTAATCAGTCTGCCCTGGGTCCCTTTAAACCTGGGGCTTCCCCGGGCCCACGCACATAGGATAGCTGTATGTCGGTGTCTGACGCCTGGGCCTTTGATGAACGGGGATTATTTCAGGTCAATGTCCAATGACGGAGCCACAGAGGCAAAGCCCAGCAGCATCCACGGAAGCTCACGGTGAAAAGGCTAGGGTGGTGTCGATCCCTACCCACTGCTTCCTCTGCAAACCCTCATAAACGGGGCTCAACAGCTGGCCCGCGTCTCTCCAGCTCAGGACAGACAGTCTGAATGTTATGCATGACAGTGAGGTCTGAGAAAACAGAGGGAAAAAGAGGACCCCGTCCACAGACGCGGACAAAGATTCTGGCGACACTGTCCTGCACTTTCCAAAGCCACTTACCAAGCTTCAGCAACCTGCTGTCAGGTGACTCACCGCAGGAGCACAAGACGACAGGCAGTCTTTGTCTCCTCGGAACTCAAGGGTCGGATGTGAAAAGGACACCCTTAACTCCTCTGAATACAGGACGAAATGCTGAAAGCGCTCTGCTAAAGGTGCAGGCCAGGAAAGTGCAAAAGCAAGTGAACTTCTTACCTTGTCTAAGAAGATATAAACAAATGTTGGTCGGTAAAATGAATTCACGCCCTAGTGACCGAAGGCCCAGGGAACATGAGACGCAACCAACTGAGAGCCGGGCTGGGACCCAGGAAGAGCCTCTGAGGCCCTCCCGCCCTCATCTGGGTCTCCACCCTCCGCACACAGGACTCTGCCTGAATGGACAGGCTGTCAACAGAGCACAAAGTGGCTGTGAGGCCCGAAGTCAGGAGTATGAAGAGCTCAGGCCAAGCCTGGGACACCTTCCGTGCTCAGGAAGTAGGCACGGGGACACCTTTCTGGAAAGCAACTTGGCAACTAAAACGACACAAACTCTTTGACCCCTCAATACCTGATTGGGGAACATATCCTCTGAAGTGAAAGCATGCGCCTATTTACATATTTATATCCAGCAGCATTGTCCAGGGTGTCCCCAAACCAGCCACGCCCTGAACATCCACCAGCAGGTAAGAGCTGACCCAACGTGGGCAGCCACACCTTGAAAGGCAAAGGGGAGACTAAGATGTTTCTCTGGAGCAATGATCATGATGGTTTCCAAGTGAGAGATCAAACTGCACAGTAATGGATTCCATTTTTTAGAAAAGGAAAACCCCATGTACAGTGTTTCCACACACACGTACAAACAAGAGAAAGATGAGGAAGGTGGAGACAGGCTGTTCTCACTGGTTACTCTGGAGGTAAGAATCATAACTTTCTTTAACCATTTTTATTATGAATGTTAGTTCTTTCTTCATATACTTTTATTACTTAAAATAAGCATGTATTGTTTTTAATTTTTTTCAATAATAAGTTAAGAACATGTGAATAAACAGTAGCTGACACTAACATCATCAGCATCACCCCTGTCACTGTCATCATCGTCCTCGTCATCATCACCTTGTCACCCTCACGATCACTACCATCATCGTCAGGACCATCACCACCATCACCATCACGATCTTCACCATCGTCACCACTATCATCACCGTCACCATCACCATCATCAGGACCATCACCACCATCACCATCACGATCTTCACCATCGTCACCACTATCATCACCATCACCATCATCAGGACCATCACCACCATCACCATCACGATCTTCACCATCGTCACCACTATCATCACCATCACCATCATCAGGACCATCAC
>NC_041232.1:84861927-84905716 GCF_002837175.3 Physeter macrocephalus | reverse complement strand
ATCTTCACCATCGTCACCACTATCATCACCATCACCATCATCAGGACCATCACGATCTTCACCATCACCACTACCACCCCCATCATCATCTTCATCACCATCATCTGTGAGTGGCTAGCACAGTCGTCCTCCCTGATTTTGACTGTGAGCCCAGGTGAGGAGAGAAATCCCAGCTGATCCTTCAGGACAATGTTTTTCAAACTGAGAGCTATAACTCATTAGTGGGTCATGAAATCAATCTAGTAGCATTTCTATAATGGAAGAGAATGTAGTAGAAAACTTTAGGTAGCATCACCTGTGGTAAAAGTATGTATGTCTGTAATACACCAACTCATATTTATACATCACCATGGAAAATACATAGGTTAAGTGAAAGTCACAGTTCTAGGAGAAAAAAATATATATTCCTTTTCCCAAAGAAAGAGGGCTTTAGCTTTCCTAATGAGAATGGTAAAGGTAAATCCCTTATATTTGTAGAGAATATTTATAAAAATATATAATTTTACATAAAATTTATCTAATCGTTACAGCAAATAATTCACATGCACACTTACTGAAAGCGACAGTTCTTATGTTGCATTTGGGATTTTAAGTCTGAAACAAGTGCCCACGGGCGTCAGACAGAAGCGGGAACACACGGGAGATGCTATTTCCATACACAGTACACGTCACTGGGGGAGGGGCTCTGCAGAGGGCACCATGACAGTGTGCACCTCGTGTGTCCATCAACCCATCCCAACAAAACCTGGGCGGGGCTCGTGGGGAGCAGCGAGGAAGGCCCCCGTGCCGGCCTCCCCACCGCACCGTAAAGCGGCAGATGCCCTGTGCTGCCCTCAAGTTAAAGAGCAGACAGGTCCCAGGAGAAGGCGCTTCTCCAATTGCTCAGCGAATTCCTCTCTTCCTGCACAAACCATGCCGGTGTGCACTGGCCTCTCCAGGCGTCCCCGTTCATGACAACAGCAGCTGGCCCTTCCCCAGCACTGTGTGCCAGACCCAGTGCTGAACACATCGTCTGGCTTCAATCAGTGACTCCTCACAACAACACACGATTTGCAGAGACCAAGAAAATATAAAGCTCTGACTATGGGCTGGAGGTGCTCTGATATTATGCCTCCACAGGGACCCCAAATCAGACAGAAACCGTCCAGACTCAAAAGCAAAGACTTTCACTACTTTATCTCCAGATGTCAGCCTTTTTCTCCTGCTAACACAAAGCTTCTTAAGCAACTTGAGAGCAAGTTTTTAAAAAATGAACAATTTCCTAGATTAGTAACTCACTAAATATCCTCAATCAGTAACCCTTAAAAACATTTTTTTCCTAGAAAACACTTGCTCTTAGGAATATGTTAAACTCTTACTTCCTGGGCTTTGTCCTAGTCAAGATTCTGGAATGTCGACTGAATTGTGTCTCTTTTTGGCACATGATGAGAAGAAGCATGGTTTAGAACAGCAATAAAAAGGACCTATCATTGGGGCTTCCCTGGTGGCGCAGTGGTTGAGGGTCCGCCTGCCGATGCAGGGGACACGGGTTCGTGCCCCGGTCCGGGAAGATCCCACGTGCCGCGGAGCGGCCGGGCCCGTGAGCCACGGCCGCTGAGCCTGCGCGTCCGGAGCCTGTGCTCCGCGACGGGAGGGGCCACGGCGGTGAGAGGCCCGCGTACCGCAAAAAAAAAAAAAAAAAAAAGACCCATCACTTAAAAATAGTCCAGCAACTTCTATTTACATTAAGGGTTTTGGTAAATGTTTCAAATGAATTGCTGCAAAACAGAAGAAATCACATGCTCTTTGGGGTCTTGAGTGATCTGTCAAGGCAGGAGGTTAGTTCATTAATGATCTCTCAACTGAAGATCAATTTCATCAAAGCTCTTTAACTGTCTTAAGTCAGCAACTCACAGTGGCTTGGATCCTCCCATCAGGAATGCAGATAGAACAGGGTGTTTCATATACATCTCTGAGGCAGTAAATATACATCACCATTATTTTCTGATAAATAGGCAATAAAATCAAGTTATCTAGATATTTTAAAAGAATAGCATTTCCCCATAAGTCTGTCGTAAGTAAATTACTTCATCTGAAATGCCACAGCTTAAACATAAACAAAAGTCTTAGTTGCAAGCATTAAAAAAGCCTCCACTGACCTCACTAGCTGTGTTTTTATATGTAGGCAAGGGGTGGGTAAAATGCACAATATTTCTGTATTTCTGTATCTACATTATATGTGTTGCTTTAGAAATTATCCAAAGATTATATTTCCATGCATATAATATTATATATTTCCATGCACATAATCATGGAAATTACTAAAAACGCTAAAAATTTCAAACAGAATAACATTTATTTAGAGAAGAAATGAAATTTTTCTCACAATTCTCCCATCTAATTCATAAATCACTAAAACATGATTACATGGTGACGTTTCTAGAGATTCCAGTGAACTGTCCTCAAGTTGTCAGTTCTGGCTTTCATCCTAATCACTAATTCACACATAGATATCAAGAAATCTCTCCCCTCCCCATCTTGTGGTATTTTTAAAGAGGAGAAAGCAGAAACTATCCCGTAAAGGCAATGATAATATTATAGCTTACTTTAACAGCAGGAAAAGTTGACTGGATGAGGGGTCTCAATCACCAACGCACACATGACCTACCATAGGTCACGTGGTTTAGACACTTCTGTGACCCACCTTGTCTGCTGGGACTAGACCTGCAACACTGTGATCAGTCTGACTTCTGGTCTTTAAAGACTCAGCATGGGCCTTCCCTGGTGGCGCAGTGGTTGGGAGTCCGCCTGCCGACGCAGGGGACGCGGGTTCGTGCCCCGGTCCGGGAGGATCCCACGTGCCGCGGAGCGGCTGGGCCCGTGAGCCATGGCCGCTGGGGCCGCTGGGCCGGCGCGTCCGGAGCCTGTGCTCCGCGGCGGGAGAGGCCACAACAGTGAGAGGCCCGCGTACCGCAAAAAAAAAAAAAAAAAAAAAACAAAAAAAAACCAGACTCAGCGTGAACTATGAACAGCCACCCTGCGACCAGAAGCAACTTTGTTTTGCATTTATGTTAAAACAGAACTTAATCGATAAAGTAATGATACGATGGCCATCGATGATAAGAAAGGCTACTTCGGAAAATGAATTCCTCTTAAAGAAATCATACTTCCTTAATGATTGAATAGTTATAGTGATAACAGGTCATTTCTGAAGAACTGTTTTTATTTCAACTTAGAGATAACGGTTTCCATTGGAATACACTTAGTTGCCTATTTAAAGCTATTTGAGCATCTTTATGCCCTGAAGTGCTATTGTTCATGCCTTGGCCAATATCCCTATGAAAACAGCTTCCAAATTAAATTCCTAACAAATTAAGTTAATAAGTCACCTTTATTAAGTAACTTAATTTCTTTAGTGAACATTAAACAGTTATTATGACATTTGTCCAGAACATAAGTACACGTTATTTTTCTTCTCTGTTCATTCTCCTCCCTGGCACAAGAAGTAAAATACTCACCCAAAAAGGTGGTCTATTTGTGGTCTCCTGTTTTGGTAACTGCAGAATCACTGCAATAATTCCATTGTGTTTAGTAGAAATCAGACAATTCACATGGCTATTCCTAATGAAAAGTAATTTCTTTGAAATATTATAAACTGGATTTTACACAGGTACAAAAAAATACGAGTAGCATTTTCCTAATATTATTTTTAGATGCTGCTATCATACATCACATCAAAAATGGTTACATTTTAAGAAGTAACAATTGGCTTATACTGTATCCCTAGCTATGGCAGGAAAACAAAATAAAAGATCGGTTAAAATATAAAAGTTATGTGTACGTGTAAATGGCAAGTTACCTGCATTTAGCATATTTGTCTCCTGTTGAGTTAAATGTACGCTGTGGTCAAGTTCGCACGTTAAGCCACATCTCCCACAGTCCCAGCAGGCAGTACAAGCAGCACCCCCCCTCCATCGAGTGTGAAAATGAAAAACGGGGCGGGGAGGGGGCGGTGAACAGGCAGACGTGAGTGCAACCAGACCCACATATGTTGAAACAAAACAGTGGCGTTATCCTCTCCAAACACAGCATCAGAGAAAGCATCTCAGATGCAAGAGGAGGAAGAAAGAAAACGTACATATCAGAAGAACAGAACCAAAAAGGTCCCAGTCAATTCGACTTTAAAAAAAAAAAAAAAAAAAAAATATATATATATATATATATATATATACACACGCATTACAACAAATGCAGAAAGTAGGCTTAACCATTGGGAAATTATATGTAAAAATGTTTCCCCAAAATACATGAAGAATTTACACTGTCAACGATTTAAAGGACAATGGTGAATAAAACTACAACCCTTTAGAACCCAAGGGGAGAGTCATTTGGAGAGGCTGTTTTCTGGATAGTTGAAGTGAATACATTACCCGTTTAAACAGAATTTTATAGAAATGCTTAAACACTGGAAAATCTGTGTCAAATGTACATGCTTTTGCGTTATTTAAAGCATATGGTACACAATTAAAATTTTCCTGGCAACTAGAAATGAAAACTGCGAACCATCAGTAACAACCACAAAGGGGTAAAGCACTATATTCCATTTCTAATCAATGGCCTACAGTGCTGTGTTTTCATGTTTTTTACTCTTTTACTATAGCTTTTCTCCTTTATGCTCCCTGACCATTAGGTCTTTGCTATCACTTCTCACTGCTATCTAAGGTGCCTTTTCCCTACTTCCAATCTGCTACTTTTCATTTGCAGTACCCTAGAACAGATATTCATGAATATCAGAGCTACGTGTAACAGAAAAATAAATTGTAAACAGTGAGTGAGGACCTGAAGATATCGTCTATGAGTAAATATGTGATTCGGTGCAGGGACTTTTGAGGCCCAATATCCTTCTATCCTTGCTTATTCTTAGCTCTGTTCCAGAAAAATAAAGATGGTAATTAATTGGTTTCCAGATAGGTGAGGCTTTACTGTGTTTCAAAAAAGATAAATACATTTTAAGGAATGTCTCAAAGCTTTATTTATGTACATGTGATCGAAATAAATTCTCCCTGAGTCCCTTATAAAGCAGCAACAAGCATTCCCTTTTCACAGGTGGAGGTGAGACACCATATGTTGTGGGAAGGGACCCACAACATATTATAAAAGCAAACACAAGAACGTCAATTCCAAATTACACTGTATCCATATAACACAGTAAGATTTAATTTTCACCTTTAAAACCAAATAGAATGAAAAAAGGAAAATTATTTTACATCAGGTTAAAGATGACCATGAGAAATTACCCCAAAGAGGTAAATACTGCAATAGATGTTACCCCAGACCCAGGCCCAGAGGCTAAAGGATATCTAGATTATTCAACAGGACTTAGGAATGGGCAACGAAAAATAGACACGACAGATACAAACCCATGAAACACACACAAATACAAACCCATGTGGTTTTATAAGTTTTTAAAGATTTATTCACTGTCACCAAATAACACAGAAAAAACTGCTAAGTCTACCATAAAGTGGCACATTTGGACAATAACTGCCAAAGGCCAGCCCTGAAACTAAAGACTGTGGGTAAATTAAGAAGATTTCACTATTAACACACTTTTAAAAAATCAGATCCTCTCCCTCACTTCCTAAACCCCCTATCTAGTGGGCGGATTTTGTATTCAGATATAGCCTTTCTCACTGTTTCACCATGCCTACGCCCCTTTTCCTGTCAATTCACTCTGAAAAGACTTCACTCTTGAAACCGCCAGCCTGCACAGACTGGATGACGGTTTCCTCTGGTCCCCGTATCTCGCTGATTCTCCACCGGCCCTGGGAAATCTCTGCTCCCCACCTCCACGACCAGCACTCTTCCTGTGCTGCTCCTGTGCCAGTTGTTCTTAATCCTCAATGATTTTTGCTGAAGATGCTTTAAGCATCATTCTCAGCTGATATTTGATTTTTTTTAAAAATCAAAAAAATTCACCATTGAGTCATCCATGTTGAAGAGCTACAGTGTTTTTTTCAAAACAAAAAAGCCACAAGAGAAGGTAGTAATAAAAAAGTACTCAAAGCTAGGTTGTAACTACTATATGTAAAGGTCAACAATAGCATCTGCTAATATAAAAAACTCATTAGAAAGATATCAAAAATCAACAGCATTTTGATACACCAATAGTAACCAGTTAAACTATAATAGAAAAGTAACTCCATTCATAACAGCAATAACCAATAAGTAAATGAATAACCTAGGAGATAACATACATAAACAATGTGAAGGAACTATGTGAAAAAAATCACAAAACTTTATAGACGCAAATAAAACTTGAATAGATTTGAACTATACCATTTTTATTTTTAGAATGGGAAAATTTTACTGTTAAAAAGAGGCTGAGAATTCTTGAATCAATTTATTATTTTAATATCATTCCAAACAACCTGAAGTAATATTTTTTAAGCCCATGAAAATGGCTCTAAAGTTCATCTAACACAGAAGAATAGAAAAAATACGCTTGGAAAACAGAAGAGTAATGGAGATGGATAGAGAACTATGGATAGATTATTTTAAAATGTATTACATAGCCACAGTCATTAAAATGGGGACTATAGGTCCGGAATAGACAGATTCTGCACGGAAATTAAAGAGGAAGTTGAGAGTCAGTCCCAAATAGGTATAAGAGGTGAGTGTACGATGAAGGAACATTTAGAACACGATGTAGAAAGGACAGATTTGTCAACAGATGGAGCTGGGAAAACTGGCTATTTGGCAAAAAAATAAAGTTAGATGCCCACCTTACACCATACGCCAAAATTAATTTCAGATATACAAAATATTCAAATTTTTAAAAATGAATCCATAAAAATACTAGAAGAAAATAAAACAATATTTACGTAATTTTGAGGGTTGGAAGGCGCCTCTTAAACATTACTTCAAAGGCAGAAACTCTGCAGGAAAGGACCAGTTAAACGATACAAAAACAACCCAGTACATCAAAAAATGCCATAACCCAGAGAAATATACACTGCTGAGGGGTCCTGGGAATGAGTACAATCTTTCCAGAAGGCCAGTTGGCAGTCTATGTCCCCAAGTAATTCAAAACAGCCAAACCCTTGACCTGGTAATTCGACTTCCAGGAATTTATCAAGGAACTGATGAGGCTATGGCAAAGATATACATACAAAGTAATTAATTACACAGTTGTTTATAACTGTGAAACTGAGAAAGTACTGAATTTCCAACAATGGTTGATTTCTCAAATAAATTGTGCAGATCAACAAAATGGGATACGACGCAGGTACTTAAGATGACAAAGCAGGTCTATATTGACAAGGGAAATATCATGTGCAAAACAACAAGCTATAAAAGAAAATACATAGGAAGAAACCACCCTGGAAAAAATACAAGTATAATATGTATATGTATATATTTGCAGAGGAAAAGATCCAGAAAAGATATCAACTTTGGGTATTTCTATATGATAAGACTGCAAATAAGCTTCACTTATTTTTAAATTTCTTTTTCTATGTTCGAGTTTTTCTAAAATAAATATGCATCACCGGCATAGTCTTAAAAGGTAACAGAAGAGGGCAAAAGCATCATAAACTATTTTTTTTAACATCAAACCAAAGGAAATCATCTGGTACTACAGAAATACTAGAAAGATGAGTTAACATCCTTGTTAGAGCTTTTCCATATTAGTAAGAAAATAAATGAACAAAGCAAAAGAAAAATGAGCAAACAACATGGGCAAAATAATTCAAAAAGGAAGAGAGACATTTAAAATGGAAGAATAGGGCTTCCCTGGTGGTGCAGTGGTTGAGAGTCTGCCTGCCGATGCAGGGCACACGGGTTCGCGCCCCGGTCCGGGAAGATCCCCCATGCCGCGGAGCGGCTGGGCCCGTGAGCCATGGCCGCTGAGCCTGCGCGTCCGGGGCCTGTGCTCCGCAACGGGAGAGGCCACAACAGTGAGAGGCCCGCGTACCGCAAAACAAAACAAAACAAAACAAACAAACAAACAAAAAATAAATAAAATAAAATGGAAGAATATTCACCCTCACCTGGAACACAAGAAATGCAAACTAGAACAAAGTGATACTAGATACTACTTTATACAGCTACTAAATTGTCAAAGATTACAGAATTTAAAATACCCGCATTGACAATGGCTCAGAGTATGAATATTCCCATGCACTCTAAATGGAAAGATCCATTGATTCATTTTGAGGAGAGCTTTGCAATAGGTACCAAATGGTTCACTAAGCAAGGCCAAGTCAAAAAAAAAAAAATTACGTACAGAAATCATCATGAAAATGTATTAAATAACATGTAAAAAGCTATTTACCATTTAATGAGTGAAAAAGTAAACTGATAAATACTACTATCGCCCCATTTTTGTTTGAAAGATATATGTGGAAGCAAAATATATCCTGGAGGAACTCAGATAAGAACGTTCATAGTAGCCACAACTGGGTAGGGTCGTCACGAAGGATGCTTTTGGGTTTGCTTACCTGTATTTTCCAAATTATCCATATAACATGAACACTTCCACAAACAGGAAAAAATATTTGATAATGTGGGAGTTACTTCCCCATAATTTTCTCTCAAACTAAAAAGATAAAAATATGGCTTCTTCACCAATGGACTTTACCAGCAAACAGAAGAAAACATAGACCGATGGTAAAAGCAAGGTAATAAAGACCACAACGATGACAGAGTCTGGTCCAAAGAACTTGCAGCAGCTAGATTAACTGTCACGCCCTCACTGCAGAAGTGCTTCACCTGCAAACGTGCCAGGACTGGGGCACCTTCAAGAGACAGACGGCTGGGGAGTCCGACACCTGCCCCATCAGCTGCAGGACCTGTCTGGGGTCAGGCCTCTCTCAATGCCCTGAAGGAACCCCACTGAGGACTCCCCACTTCCCTCCCATCCCTAAATGCCATGATCCCAGCATCACTGATAATGCTGAGTTACCTGTTCAGTGATTTCTTCAGAAAGCATCTCTGATATAAGGATGTTAAGCCCTCTTAGGAATGTACTCCCTGGCCATGAGCTAAGCCTAGACCCCTCAGGTGACAAAGGCTTCTAAGGAGACACAAGTGCTCTGTGGGCCCTTCCCGGTGGCAACGTTCCTCCAGGAAGGAGGGGATCTTGGCAGAGGGTTGGTAGGAGTGAAGGGCTGGCCGGATTGTCTGCCCACTCATCCACTGGCCGAGCGGGATCCAGCTTGGATCGGGCACCACCCAGGGCCGTGGAGGGCTGTGGCAAGGCAGCCGTCAGCCTGGCAACTTACACGGACACAGTGCAGCACGGCAGGGCTCGGGAACAGAGTGGACACTGGCCACCGCGTTGGAAGGATAGACCCCTCGGGTGGCAGGACTCGGGTGTGAGAAGTTCTTCCAGGCGTGGGCTGGCGTGCGGCCCTCGGGAACGGGGCTGCAGAAGCCAGGTCTGGAGCTCACCGCTCACGGGTGCGGCGCAAGGCAGAGCCCAGTACAGAACAGAATCTGCTTCTCACGCCGCCCCTGCGCCACAGAGAGGGGCCTGGGCAGGACACAGCCACGTCCCAAGGACCCCCCACAGGGATGTGCAAAGGACCCTGGGGCCCTTAACCTTTGCTAGGACTGTGTGTTCCCAGGGCCACCATGGGACGGTGCTGGGGGAGGGACAGCTGAACGGCTTGCCTGGCATTAAGTGCTGGTGACCAAGAAAACGGGGGTCCCTGCAGAGACACTGCAAAGACGGCACAGCCAGGACCAGGAGACCCAGGAGACCCGGGATGCAGCGGAAGGCAGGTGCCAAAAAGCCCTGAGCTTCCGCCCTTAAAGAGGCCACAAGAGGAGAAACAGGGCAGGCAGAGGAGCCAGTGGAGGCAGCGGGGGTTCCCTGCTGAGAGGCCCTGTCTGTCCCCACGGCTCGGCGCACTGCCTACAAGCAGGTGACAGCCACTGGCCTTCACACCAGACCTTCCTCTCCCGCTCATTCAAGAAGCTGCGGGCACGGGGCAGGTCCCCTCCCCACCGGGAAGCATGGACACACCCTCCAAAAGAAAAAAGGCTTGTCCCCAAGACCCTGGTTTATGACTCCCTGCTTCTTACACCGGATTTCTGAATCCTGGCTTCTGCTGCTATTTCTGAACGACTTGCAAAGAAATTCTAGGCTTGGTCACACATAACGCAGCCAGGAATGCAGAACCTCTAGAACGAAGCTAAATGATCACACTTTGCAAAGCTGGACACACACTAGACAAGGGTATGATCGTATTACTTACAGGAAAATATAATTAGGCAAGTAAATATATATATATATATGTATATACCTATGTCATATTTAATTGAAACATTAGCTTCCTGTAAAATATGTACAAAGTGGATTCCAAATGAGAAAAAAATATTTTTTTAGAATTTATCGTTTCTATTTTCTTTTACTTCAAACCCCCCATCAACATGGGCCAATTAACTGTCAATTGTATTGACAAAAATATGTTTATATTTTCAGTTTCCACTTTTCTGACGGCATCATTCATCTATCTCATGGTAATAAATAACCCCTTGGATGACATATGATGAGAAGGGAGTATCCAAATAATCCCAAATTAATGCCTGAAATACACACATATTTTATAGGTGAGCATAAGAGAAATAAGTGGACTAGACTCTACTACTTTGTATACTAACCTAGGGATGAATACACTTCTATTACATTCCACATGCAACTGCATCGTGTATTTCTGCAGAAAAAAAAGCGTTCATTAAAAGCCAGCAGAATTATTAAGTTGGACCCTAGTAAGAATTTTACACTTGAACTAGAATGCAATTATTGAGGCCGCTGATATTCTGACGAGCGACATTGCTGACACTGCCTGCAAGCGTGACAAAAACCATGCCTGTCCAGGGGATGCAGATTTCTCAGTATTAGAAAAAATTTTGTAACATATTTTTCTCATACATCCTCACAAAGGTTCTAGATGGTTTCTATTATTCCAAATTTCCTCCCCCAAAAATGTATTTGGCTCCTGCCCTTATCTTTATATTTTAGAAAACAGTGTTTTGTTTTTCTGGTTTTTAAATGCAATCGGGAGCCAGGGATTTACTTTCACTTTGCCTGCACTATGGCTCTGAATAAATAAAATCTTTAGTTATTACCCTTTTCCGTTAAAATGAACAGGAAGTAAGAAAACAGTGATATCTAAACATTTCAAACGAGCACAGCAACAAGTACATTTAATGATAAAGCCACTGATGATATTTTTCACACTTCAGAAGACAGACAAAGCTGTGTTTCACTGCTCTGTGTGTGTGTGGCTACCCTTCTGTTTCTCCAATTATACTAAATACAGAGAATATCAATAAAATGACAAAAATGGCGGCACCTCTATCTCAGAAAAGTGCTTTTTACTGCAAAAGCCTTAAAAAGGCAGGCACCCGATCTCACAAACAGAATGAGGGGAAAAGATGTTTTCCAAAATGAAATTTCAGGGGATAATTCTTTTCAAAGTAAGATAACTTCAGGGGTGAGGCAATTCTGCAACCGAATCTAACATCTGTTTTAAGTCATAAAGGCCATTCGATTTTGTGGGTTGTACAATTTGCTATTTAACCAACTTTCTACAAAAGCATGGTGAAATGGCAGCTTTTAAACCAAGGGCACAGCCACTTCGCTGGCTGGAAGGGAAGGCCCGGGGGCCTCCAGGCAGGAGAGGCCAGCGACAGGCTGCACTGCCCCCAAAGTTGGGGCAGACGTGACTCCGAGGCTCTGGGCTCAGGTAACGTCCACCGTGTGGCCGGTTCCTGGCGCCTGCACCAAGGTGTTTTATCTGTCAGAAAACACTGGCATTTGGCAAAAGCGGAGAGTAGTAGATGGTGGGCTGATGCAGCTATTAAAAAGACGCTATGAGCTTGGGCGCTTCCTCCCAGGGCACCGACCCTGGGTAGAAATGTCCACCAAATGCTCTTCCTCAACACAATTATATCTGGTGCCTCCATTTGCTAGAGTAGAAAGATTATGAAAAGGCCATATATACCACCAAAATACTGCAGGCTCCAACCAGGAATAAATCCTCTGGGCCCCTCACTACAACACCTTCAAGCAGGGCTCAGGACTCCATTACTGTGAATGTTCTTCGGCCCACAGCAAAAAATATTGACAAAATTCCGCTTTTCAGACAGTTATTGTCTCTGTGTACTTGATAGCAGCCTTTAGAACTTCACCTGCTAGCATTAAATTCTTGAGTTTGGGTGAAAAGAGAACAAAACTGCCACATCTCAAGCCCCTCTACTGGAGCAGCAGCAAATCAAATTATTTTTCAATTAAACTAGTTTTGCGCGTAAAAGAAAAAAAAAAAAAGAAAAGGCTATGACTCTTCCCCCCCCACACACACACAGAGAGAACCAAAGCCATCGCCTCTCCTAAACCCCATGATTCAGGCATAATCTAAATGGCTTAGTATTCTTGGATAATACAGCTCATAAAATTACATCTCCTATCAGAGATTTCAGTATCACTAACTGTGCTCTGAGCTCGCAGGCAAATCCAGTGATGGGAGCTCTGCATTTGGATGGCCTTTGATGGACCTGATGTAGGGCTCACACGCTTTCTCTCTCTCTCTCTCACCCAGCCAGGACTATGTGTGAAGACTATAAGAACCTATGATACCCCATCAGGGGCTGAACAGAGATCTGGGGCTGCCAATGTCACCTGCCCTTTCCTGAGGGAGGAGGGCCCCCCTTGAAGGGCACAGCACCTCTTCTTTTCCTTCCTTTGCCGTGGGACACACACAGCAGTTACACTCTCGCAGGCCGTGCAGTGAGACAGCCCTGCACAGTGCATCCATCTCAGCCGATTTCCTCCCAGAGATCCAGTCTTCAGGAGGAAATGCCCAACTAGCAGATACTCTGTGTTGGACTTTCCCTTCAAAACGTCTGGTTTAAGAAACGCGAAATCAGAAACACCCATCTTGGTGGAATACGGACCTCTAAGGCAAGGATGCTTCGGTAGCTGGGGGGCGGGGGGGGTGGATATGCAAAGGGGTGTGAGCGCATGTTCGTGGTGGCGAGGAGGGGGCCTCTCATGACACCAAATCTGTTTCAGGGAGCTGTGTCAGTACAAGTCAGGGACAAGGGCTGGCCGAGATTTAACTCGCAGAATCATCAGGGCACTCAGTCTCAGAAAACACCACCTCTCTTCTGTTATGTCCATACGATGGAGCGTGTGAGACAACTTGATATCGTTTGCTACATGCCATGACGATGAATAATTTGCGACAGACACTGCCTGAAAGTCCCTTTCTAAGCAAGAGGCTCCCCCTCCCAGGGAACCGTGTGCTCGCATCTCTGGTACAAGCCCCGATAAGACAAGAATTTCCCAGACTTGAAACACAAATTCTCTAGTTTCAGTAAACAAAGAGTATAGGGCCAAAGGGGGCAACTCCTTAAAATAAAATAAACCAGAAGAAAATGAGAAACCAAAAAGGCAGCAGTTTTAGAAACTCTGTATTCTTATGGTTATCATAAGGAAACCGCTCAGGTCTACAGGAACAGCCTCTAAAAAGTCCTGATCTTTTCTTTTTAGCACAGCGTCATACATTTTAAAATGGAAAGCACGATGCAGTATCATAAAAGAGTTAAGAAGGCATTTTAAATATCAATAAAATAGTTTAAAATGAATATTGACATACCCCTGAAAATCCCGGGGTTTCTGTAAATGTCTTCATTTTTTTTAAGAAAGAGAGACACCCGTACAGCATGCTTTCCTGTTTGTTTCCATAGCCTCAGGTAGCGCCAGCTATGTTCTTGAGTCCAACTTCTAAAAATACCAGTGTGGAATTCACCACCTCCCTACTATTCTCTTTTTACCTAAAGGCGAAAAGTAAATCCAGTTTATCTTCACCGATTGTAAGCCTGGTTTTAATTTGTGCAGTAGTCCTTTTGATAACAATGCCTAGTTAAAACATCCATTAAAAGTCTGTAGCAGGCATTTAATGGAAGGAAAATCTAATAGGGTTCCACTGAAACTCCTTCATTAGCTTTTAAAAGAGTTCTCTCCTATAGTGCTAACAGACACAGACAGACAGACAGACAGACACACACACACACAAGGGGAATGGGGCCAAAGAGAGACAGAGACAGAGGTGAGAGAGAGGAGCTTTCACATATTTAGGGATGGATTATAAATCTTGGAAAAGAATTAGGTCAAATATTCTTTGCTTTTTTTCAGCTACCTAAACCAACTCTTACTAAACGAAGACCTCATTCTGTAACTCTCACCTGCTGTCTCCAGGCCGTAAAAGGAAGACTCACAGGAACACAGAGCCGAAGTGAACACTGTTTGAGGCCATCAGAGCTTGGAACACCCGAAAACATTCTCCACCAGGCAAAAGGCAGGACTGAAACAGGTCCGAGACGGGCAAAGCAAAATCTCCAGGAAGAGAGGTCTGAGTGCCGTGGTTCTGACCCACAGCCCACGCCGTGCTGGAGGAAACTGGCTTCCAGTCTGCCTGCTGGGACTCGGACAGCGGCTCAGCTCATCCCCCAGTCAACAGGCCAGGCCAGCGTGGATGTCCCTGTGGATGCTGTGCCCCAGACGGCAAAGTTCACCCTCCAAGGGCGCGGGGGGCAGAGCCCAGGGCAATGCCACTCCCTGCCGTCAGCTCCCCTCCTTCCTGATCTGACACACGCAGTCCGACAAGCTTCCGTCACCCTTTTCCTAATGTAGAGCCCACACTTGCTAGAATATTTCCTTATTTATCAGGAACTTGTCTGTTTTGGTTTTGGTTTTGTTTTTTAATTAATTTATTTATTTTTTGGCTGCGTTGGGTCTTCGTTGCTACACTTTCTCTCGTTGCGGCGAGCGGGGGCTACTCTTCTTCGCGGTGCGCGGGCTTCTCATTGCGTTGCGGTGGCTCCTCCTGCTGCGGAGCACGGACTCCAGGCGCGCGGGCTTCAGTAGTTGTGGCTCGCGGGCTCTAGAGCGCAGGCTCAGTAGTTGTGGCGCACGGGCTTAGTTGCTCCGTGGCACGTGGGATCTTCCCAGACCAAGGATTGAACCCGTGTCCCCTGCATCAGCAGGCGGATTCTTAACCGCTGCGCCACCAGGGAAGCCCGTCTTTTTTGGTTTTGATTTTGGGGGGGACCCTGGTTTTACCAAGCTGTATGGGTTTCCCGTGGTCTCACCCCAGCCCCACTTTTTCCATAAGCCCTGCTACTTCCGAAATGCACACGGTGTTACAGCTGAAAGCCGGAACCAAGACCCTGTTAACAATTTCGAGAAAAGGCAAAACTATCCAAGTTAAACTCAAAGGAGAACTGTGTACTTATAAAATACATTTAAAAAAAGCTTTTTGGACTCTCAAGCTAATTGAGAGTTGCCAGTCAGAAGATTTATGTTACAGATGAAACCGTATGGTGCCTGTCTGTCATTCTCCTAAATCCGAAGATTCCTCAGCCATTCCTACTGATTCTGCTAAAGGCCGCTGGGACCTGGCAGGGAGAGGATTCCCTCCCAGCTGCCACTTACAAGGACAAATGCACATTTTATTCACCCTTCAAATGACCTACAAGCTGCCTGCTCCACGAGCCCCCCGAGCATCCCCCAACCCACCCAGACAAGAGGCTTCCCTTTTGGCTTTGGCTCCCACTAACAAGCTGTGTGAAAGCCCCCTGTAACCTGTATCACTTCCCATGTTGTTAAGAGATGGATGTGCAGCCTCATCTCCCCAACTCAACCCGTGAGCTCGCGGGGTGAGGCCCAGCCTGCTAACGTCGCGTGCCTCAAAGGGTTTCTCGGACACGGTGGAACCTCCAGAATGGTTGTCAGAAGAACGGGCTGGAAGTAACCGGGCTACATCACTTGTGCATGATGGACGCCTCGTCCAGAGGTGACAAAAAGCCCCAGGAGAGTACACCAGGCCTGGAGATTACACCCCCAAGGCCTGAGTCGTCCCTGACTGGCTCTTTAACCCACCTGCCCTCGGAACCCCCAAGGACAAGGGCCCAGCCAGCCCAGCCCCCCTCCTGGCTGCATCCCCGGTCCCTCCCTCCTCGAGTCCTCCCAGGCCTGCCCTCCTGAGGGGCTGGATGGCAGCCCTACCCCTGCTGTCCCCGGTGTGCGACCCCGGGGCAGACGTGCGGGGGGGAGTGACACACGCTTGCTGGCGAGGCCCCTCGTGGCGGGAGGGAGACACGGCCGGGAAGGACAAGGGACGGGGCCACCAACACGAGGGGCAGATGTGCCTGAGAAGCCCCTCGGAGGCCGTGGGTCCGGGCGGCCGTAGGGCTCACCGGCGTTTCCGTCTCGAGTTGCTGGGCTCCCCGGAGACGCCCACACCTCCTTCGCCAGCGCGGCAAGCAGCCCTCGCTCCACGAGCATCTGTCCTGCGGGTGCGGGCCCTTCCCGGGGACAAGGTCACAGCCGTGCGACGTCCCCGACAGGGTAGCGGACAGCAGCTTCCACGCCGTAACCCCAAGCGAGGAACACGCTGGGGTTCGGTCCTTCAAATGCCGCGGCAACGAACTCAAGGTGACTGACGCGACACCCAGTGACCGACCTCAGTGTGCTTCATGAGGTTTCCCTCAGTCACAGTACCGCACGTTTCCTGAGGATGAGCCCTCGGGAGGCCCTTCCTTTTCGTCACCATCCCACCGGGCAGAGTTGCAGACCCCTCACAGCAGACCAGGAGTCGCCTGTTGATACAGAAGTCCTCATGAGGGGCGGTGGTTCCTTCCTGTCACTCTGGGGCTGGCCACAGCCAGGTTCAAAACACCGAGCGGCAAGATGTTCCTGTTAGGTGGTTAGGATCAGTCGTCGCTGTTGGCTGTGTCAACAGCGGGTATTGACAAGTCATCCTGAGCGCACATGCCACTTCTCTACTTTCATCTGCGGTTAAAAGCTGCCGCCCGATGGTAAGACCTAATATGTAAGTTTCTCCTTTGGAATCTACAGTGGGTTGGCCAGGTCCCCCCAAACCCATGTCTCCCCAGAACCTCACGAAGTGATGTTATTTTGACACAGGGTCTTGGTTACGCTGAGATAAGGTCGTAAAGATTAGGATGGGTCCTAAATCCCGTGATTGGTGGACCTTATAACAAGAGGAAAGAACACACAGACACACAGGGAAGAGGAGGCCACGTGACGACAGGGCAGAGACTGCAGGCGTGCAGCCACAAGCCAAGGGACGCTGAGCTCTGCCAGGAGCCATGGGAAGCTGGGAGAGATGAGAAAGGATGCTTCCCTAGAGCCTTCAGGGGAAGCATGGCCCAGCCAGTGCCTTGATTTCTGACTCCCAGCCTCCAGAACCAGGAGGGAATAAATTTCTATCGTTTTAACTACTGGTTTGTTTAAGTACTAAATTCCCTCTGGTTTTAAGTTTTACCTGTTTGTTATGAGCTTCACTGAATAAGGAAGAAGACACAGACGTTAGGTCAGAGAATTACAAGCAAAATGGAGCAGACAGTCTGGTCCCCACCATCCAGGTGCAGTGTCCCACCTGCAAGCACACACCTCTGTGATTCCTGACTCGGGGGGGAAGGGGGCTGTCAGTGTAGACCTACCACCCCTGCCCCCTTCAGTGAAGTAAAGTGCCACCCAGCCGGGGCAGGAGAGCCAGCCTGGGCCAGCAAATCCTGACCTGCAAGCTCATGACAGAGCTAGAGCTTCTAAAGGGGACAGACGGGGACAGAGGCGGGACAGAAGCGGCACAGGAGTCAGCAGCAGACCACCCCCTGCCCCAGAATCTGGAACCCACAAATTCAAATGCCACAGGACACTAAGGTGTGTCCTGGAGAGGTGACCCATCTCCCTGCGGAATGTGATGCGTCCACTACTGTGTTCCCCACATCAGAGACAATAAGTACTCAATCAGTCTCTGTTGACTGCTGAGGGGGGAAGGCTGTCATCAGAGCAGCCACCAGGAGAAGCCACCCCAGCGGGGGCACGTCCTTTCTGACGGGTGCAGGTGTGGAAGCAGGCGTCACACACTCGCTGAGCGGTAAGCACTGTCTTCCGACATCCAAACACTCACTTACACCCAGAAAACACCCAGCACGTGAGCTGCTGTTCTGAACGCGTTCATCTAAAGAGCAGGTCTGACTGGCTGTTAACAATTATTGAGTGGCTCCGAAGATCAAAACTGAGTAGGTCTGTGTTTTGTGATGGCTACAAAATTGCAGATGGGATCCTCTTACTGAGATGACTTAGGACAGGGGAGAAGAGAGAGAACCAGGACACAATGCTACAACCCTAGATCCAGATAGGATGCTGTGTGCGACCAGGTAGAGCTCCAGGTGAGCCCACGGGAGGCTACCACCAGTGGAGGCGGGACCCTCCAAATCAAAGAGGAATCTGTGGTGCTTCGGGCCAGGGGTAGGTGGAAAGAAAGAGAGTGGTCAGGGGAGAGAAAGCACGGAACACAGGGGCCCGCACAGAGCCCACGCAGCACCTGCGAGAGGGTGGCTCTTCCAGGATTGAGACAGCAGGCGGAAAGACGCTCAGTAACCCGCCCTTTGGACATTCACGGGACCCTAACCATTCGTAAACCATGAAGTTTCTTAGGAAACCTGTAGCACATTAAGTTTCACCCACATCTAAATATCTCATAAAAATTCCAAACTTGGCCAAAAAAAAAAAAAAGAAGTGGCAACGTCTTTCTCCCTTTAAAAGCCATCTCATCATTGTCCTTGAAATTTGCAGAACCATCACTTTCAAGGAAGAATGATGCATCGAAAACCAAGTACTAGAGAGGAAAGGAGAAGATGGACAGTCTTTGAAAAAATTCCATATTTAGGGTGGCAGAACACGAGTTTAGATTTGCTTGGTAAAAGCTACAGTTTACTTTTGTCAATGTTAAACTCTGCAAGGATATTTCTATTTCCCAGGGTCGAAAGTTCATAATTTATCTTGGAAGGATAAACTCTTCCAATGGGCTCAAGGAGGGACTTGCAAGCACTTTAGTCCAAATTTCCTCCGACTCATAACACATAACAAAGAAAAGCAGAGAAACAAACAACCACACCCTGCCACAGGCTCAGGACTGTGAACAAACACAGGGCTTCTAAAACCAGGGGGCAACAGTGCTGAGCTTTCTCCCTGATGTTCACGGAGCATTTTCCTCATGTTTACTGCTTTTGAGCCTTTTGCTTCGAACATAAGCGTGTAAATCCCACACAAGGAACAAGACCCTTAAAATCCATTCGAAAAAAAAAAAAGGAATTGACACTTTAATCTCATTCAAAAACATATGTTCAAGAGAGTGAGAATTTTTTTAATAACCAACCATTTACAATGAAAATTTAATTCAGCCATTTAAATTCTGTATAAAATCTTCGTTTTATAAGTTTATTATTTTTTATAATTATTTCATAATTTTATAAAAATCAAATTACATAATAATTTGCATAATCAGCACACGGTCAAGGTGGCCCTATTCTTCCATAAGGAAACCATCACATGACCATGCTTCTGAGTGATGGGGGAGGGGAAATGCCAAAAAAGTGTCTTTTGGGGGTTCAAAGGGAGCTTAGCTTCGAGGTGCCCTTGAAATTTTAATCAAAATAAAACATTAGCAAAAGAAAATAATAAATAAATAAATAAATAAAACATTAGCACCAAAATATCAACTCTTCATCTAATTAAGACCATCATCCCACCAGACGGGGATCTGAACAGGGGCTGTGCCACGACGCCGATGAAGCCTCGGGCCCCCGCCTTGCACCGGCCCTTTCTACAGCCCTGGGATCTCTGCGTCCACGGGGCCACCTGAGATGCGCAGAGCACCACACTTCCTCCGGGGCTGGGAGGGCAGCTGCCTCCTCCCAGCCCAGCCCCCTCCGTGGCACACACCTCCCATGATGGCCATCGTGGTCTCATCTGGATGGGGTAACGGTGGCTGAGTTGTGTGTGATGTCACATGTCTGAGGGACCCCAACCATCCGAGATAAAAGACCACCTCCCCTCACCGGCGCCAGAGGGGTGGCTGGACCATCTTTCCATGTGGCTACACCACGTAGAAAACCAGATGCCTCAGGCAACTCATTAATTATATGTTATTTTTCTGGATTTTGTCATGTTTTTCAGCTTTTTAAGATTTGTGGTTTGCTGTGATTTCCTTTCTCGTACTAAATAAATCGTCACCCTCATACCTAACATTTTATTCACAATTTTGTACTTATTTTCTTAAAGAAGCTCCCCCCGCAAACCTGGCTCCTGCCCCAGCACTGGACGCCGTGAAATGCACAGACTGTCCCTTGGGTCTCCAGCTCGAGTGTTTAAGCCTGTGGGTCGCTCCCCGAGCTCTGCTGAGGCTCCGAGGCCAGACTCCTGCCTCCAATGAGCACGACTCAGCTGGTCTCACTCCAAGAACATGCTTCCCCTGTACAGAAAAGAAATCACGTTTTTTCCTAGAACACTGTGACTTAATGTCCCAGTTTGCCGTTTCTCAGTAATCTCAGAGCTCCCAGCATACCCCATACAGGCAAAGCCCCAGGAGCTGCCTACTCGACGTCCACACTCGGCCAATGGAGTTTCACGGTGTTAATAGTCGTACACGGTAGTTAGACAATGTCCAGCAAACCCGTCCATCAATGCTTCAGTACGTGGACCACATCTGCACTCGCCATGTCCTGACTGCAAATGTCTGCTTGTACCTCACACACAAGACTGCACGGAAGAACTCACCAGCGGGTAGCTCAAAAGAGTTAAAAACAAAGTGTAAGCCTGTTCAAGAAGCCTTCAGGTAAATTAATATGTGAGACACAGGATGAGTTATTTAGAAATGAGGGCTATTTCTAAACACCCCTAACCTTTGAGCTTGATGTGTTAGAGAACATCCATGCTCTCCTTCAAAATCATGTTGCTGCCACTGGAGAAACAGAAACAGAAACAAACAAAACAGTGTGTGTGTGTGAGTGTGCGTGTTGTGTGTGTGCATGCATACATGTATGTACACACATATTCGTATGTGTATATGCAGGTGAGGGGTAAGATGTTTGTTCTCATCTCACACGTGCAGCATGAGAAATTCACAACCGTGGTGCAGGAACCACTCTGACACGCAACTTTCAAAGGAGAACAGAGCTCAGGAATCCTCTGGTCCCGCTCCTTTGGTCTGTACTTGAAGAATCCGAGGCGCTAGCTGCAGCAGGTGAACAGAAGGACCAGGGATTATCCAGGCTTCAGCCCGAAGCCCCCTGCAGAGTTCTACCCCACACCCCAACATTCTGAGACACGTTCCAGGGAGCTGCGTGACAAAAACTAAAACATGAACAACATATGGGTGGTTTCGGAGGTCAAGGGATCAAACCTCCTGGGCTTGATTTGTGTGACCTTACGTATCTTATTCTCAGTGACCTCAAGACAATCTACATGACCCCGACTTCGGTAAGCCTCACTCTATACAATGGAGATAAGAGTAGGATCACTATAAAAATGAAATTACATAATACGAGGGCAGCGTGCAGGAATACGGTAAATTCAGTCACCCTACAAATATTTATTGAGCACCTACTATTTCCCAGGCACTGTTGCAGACACCACGTGGACAGCAATGAACAAAACAGACAAACCCCTATTCCCATGGAGCTTACATTTTAGAGAAAATGTCCACTACTATCATTGCTATTATGATTATCAGATGTTGGCATTTGCAAAGGTGCACTGCGAAGAATGCCACACAACGTTTTATAACCAAATAACTGAATTTGCCCCTTGAATATGTGTTTTATAATCTAATGCCCCCAGGTGCAAATGCAACTTTGGAGATATTGTCATAAAGGAGATGCAATTACGTAACAACCTAAATGGGAAAAGAATTTGGAAAAGAACAGATACACGTATATGGATCACTGACTCACTTTGCTGTACACCTGAAACTAACACAGCATTGTTAACCAACTCCACTCCAATATAAAATAAAGAGTTTAAAAAAAAAAGAAAAGAAAAATAAATGCAATTTGGCAGCAGGCTTTCTACCTCTGGTCCAGCTGCATCCCGTCCCAGTAAGAGGCACAGGAAGACACAGCTGCAGAGCAGTTTTAAAGAGATGGGAATTTTCTAGAATTGGGTCTGCACATACCCGGACTACCTACCTTAATGATTCCAGGGGAGGCCACAGGCAAGAATGTGTGACACACCTGTCACGTGGGGAGGGACTGAGACACACCAACACCCTCAGAACATCAGCAGGGCCACGGGTGGTGACCAGTGCTCACAGCACTTAGCACGTGCCCACTATGTATCACACAGAATTTCTCTGTTAGACACAGACGTAGATGCAATGGACCAAAAGAGGACTCTGATCTGAGGAGAGTACGGCCAGAGTCAGCAGTGCAGCAGGGAGAGCGGTCTTCCAACTAAAACTGCAAGAGCTGGCGTGAAGGGACTCGGGACGTGAGAGGAATGCCCCGCGGGAGGCAGAGTGGCCTCCCCGCTGTCCCTGGCAAAGGCAACAGGCAGATTATGGATGAGCTACGTGGAGTCACAGAGGAAGAGACAGGTGAGATAAACTGGAAAATGGATTTTTTTTGTTTCCCATATTCAATCCTGATAACATTTATTTCATCACTCAGTGAAATTTTTACATCCACAGGGTGCATAATAAAATATTGTAGGTAAAGTTAGTATGGATAACCACTTTAGTTTTCAAAATATTCTCACTCTGCTGTGAGATCCATTGGCTCAAGGACCTTCCTACTTATTTTTTCTTTCCCCTCAAACTGTCTGGAAACCAGCAGGTGCTCAAAATAAGTGTTTGCTGGAAAAATAAACCAACGAACGAACAGGTGGAGAAATGAGCCCATGAACCCTGAGGTAGGAATCAGTGTGAGTCAGAACAGTCCTGATTCGCAGTAGGGAAAGCTAACGTTTAAGGAAAGGCTAGGACCCCTCTAAGGACCCAGGGATGGTCAGTTTGGGGGTTGAGATTAAAGCCACCCCAGTGTTTTCTGCCCACCGGCATCAACGCACAAGCTGGGGTCACCCCGGAAAGTTCCCGAGACATAATAATGAGAGTCAGTGACCCAACTCCGCACGTCAAGACAGCAAGGCGATTGTACGTTTCAGATCAATATTTATTTCTTATTTATTTCAATATTTAGCTCTGGTTCCAAGAGTATTTAAGGCAGCTCGATGTGTGCTCAGGAAGGCGCCTGGACTGAACCTCACACAGGATAATGCGTGTGAAGCAACTCCCAGCACAGGTGCAGCGGGTGTACCACCGGCTCTTGGCAATTGGAGAAGCTGGGTGCAGCGGCTTAATGCCTTCATCACTCAAAAGGGAAAGAAACTAATAATTATCAATATTGTCACTAGTAATAAAAGCAGTTTCTCAATAGAAAAAATCTTTCCATGTGCTGGGTCTACTGAGAAGACAAAGGAAAAGGCACTGCCATCCACCACAAGACCTAAAACTCATCTAAAAACCCACCGTAATATCACAATTTCTCCCTCAAGTGTTTTATGAACAGCAAATATGAAGAGAAAAAAAACATATTCTGACTGATACCCTTGAACTAAGTTTATAGAAATGTGTGTGTATACATACGTCGTGTTTAACAGAAAAGTTAATGGAAATATCAAGAACCATTTTCTGAATGTGGGTTGGTAACCAAGAACTAGCACACACGCACACTAACGAAGGCCATCTCAAAAACAAAAGACACAAAGTTTAACGGGGAAAAAAATCCTTTCAAATAACCACGCAAAAGCCCTGGCAAAGCAGTTATTATTCCCAAAGCATCGCCACTAACCCATCGTCTGGAACTATATTTATTAGGACTTATTAGATGTTGGAGCAACTGTCCTCTGAAGAGCGCAAGATACTGCGAAATAACTTTTAAAAGTGTGCACAGATTTTATGAGGAACATTTCGAAAGCCAAGTGTCACTGGAAGTTGGTAGAGGAGGCGGAGGAGAGAGAAGTAAAGGGACAGGAGAGCCGAGGAAGAGGAGAATCGGGGTTGGGTGGAGAAGCCAGAGCAGCAGCAGGTTGGGGGGACGGGGTGCAGGGAACCAGCAGCTGGCATTTCAAAGTGCAACACAGGCTCCGAGGGGCCACCCCATGTCTCTGGCCCACAGCCCGGCCCGGTCAGTCACGTGACCAGCCATCATGTACACGTGGGGTGCGGAAGTTCCCCCCACCTGCGGGATGTATTTCAGCTCCTGTCTGCGTAGAGAGGGGCCCACCTAAAATTGGCATCTTCTCAGTGACACGGCGTGGGATCTGAAAGAGAACAAAACCCCGGTATGGCCTTGCATTTCAGGGAAGACAGCAAGAAGGGATATAGGTGACGCACAAATAACCCTACACTTTTAGGTGCCCCCTAAGAAGGGTAATTTTTTTAAGTATTTTAAAAATCAGTTAATCAATCCTCCCAAGCCACTGCACAAGGGAAGCCTTGCCTGACCAGCCGGAGTACTGCATCCTTCACGGGAAGCAGGGCGGCCACGCAGCTGTGCAGTGAATGAGCACCTCAGTGTGGACCGTCCAACAGTTCAAAGGACGAACAGTCTTCCCAAGCGAGAAACGGAAGGCAGCTCGACACAACCCCTCAAAAAGGAAGTTATTTACAGGGTCCTTTAAACTCCAAAATTCTGCGAGCCACTGCAGATCATTGATATCAATCCATGGGCTGACTCACCCCATGCTACCCTGCTGGAAAAAGGAAAGGACCCCAGCATGTCTGTGATTCCCGCGTGTGAACCCTGGTCATCCAGAACCAATGGCCCGAACGTGGTGTGGGTCTCAGCGCATTTCTTACAGACGTGGGAGGGTTGGGAAAGCCCTCTTTTTGGTGTTGTCACTGTATTTATACATTCACCAGGAAAATCGACAGGGACATTGGAGCTTTGTTAAGAGAGGGCTTCTGTTTTTTCCTCCCTAAGTAAACTGTGCTACGATACTAATTCCAGATTCCTCCCCAAAAATGAGAGAAGGCTGTACTTCACGAGACGCAGGAGAATATACTGGCAGTAAAGTATGTTTCTACGGTTCAAAGTTTTAAATAAGTAACCGGGAAGGCTTTGGAAGGCTGCAGGTATAACGAATATCACTCCTCTCTGTGGGCATGGGAGAACTGCTAGGAGAGAGTGAGAGGTGAGACCAGCCCAGGACTCAGAACCTCGGAGGCAGCGGCCAAGCCACGGACGACGTGTGGCTCCCACGACAGGCAGGTCTGTGAAATGGGCTCGTGCACGACATGACCCACAACCTCTCCCCTCGTCTCCAAGATCCAAACAGCTCTGAGAACTTAAGGGTTTCTCCTAACTTTGTTATGGAAAATCTAGCCTGCCCTGACCTCACTGGCAGTAAAACCTGACCCAAACGCACACGAGGGTACATGGTCTCTATTTATTCACCCCAAGTACCATGAATATTCATACGTTTCACTGTAGGAAAATCCACGTTTCATTAAGCCGAGGATGCAGCAAATAGACAATATAGGCATTGAAGTTCTTTTCAAAAATCTAAAAATTTCTGACTTCCAAAACCTCACGGATTTCAGGTAAAGGATTGTGGGTCCTCCCTTGAAACTTCCCCACCGGTTGTCTGGGGGCGGGGAACGCACCAGGGCTCCCTTTACAGTTTACCTGGAGTCCTAGTATATACCGGGCACACGAGAAGCCATGATCGGAAAACTCTTTCCAACCGGCAGAACTATCCACTAGAAGGAAATGTTTCACACCCTCAGAGATACCTAACAAATGAACAAATGAAAAAACAAGAATCTGATGACAAATTGAGTAGGGCAAACCTAATTCCCAAATTAAACTTATTTTAGACTTTCCAAAATACATGCTAAAGATCTCTCAGCTATATGGTCTGAATATCCACCGGCAAAATCAAGTAAATAAACCCTCCAGGTAATTCGAAGTCAAGAAGATCTAGTCTGTGACAAACAGGTGCCTCAAATTTGGATTTATTGCTGTAAATGCCCTGTGTAGATACATTACAATCCCAACTGAGAAACAAAGGAAGCATCCCTACTTGGACGGTTCACAAATGATGGGAATCTGACCTAAATTATTAAAAATAGGTCACAATATGCATTTGTTTTCCTTGCTAGGGGAAATTTTTGGAGCCCTGTGAGTATCTAAAATTCAGTACAGGGTACAGGGAGGTACTACTGCCTACACGTTAGCTGGTGTACTACCTACACCGAGAACTGTCCCCTCGATGTCAGCAATGCTTCAGAGAGACTCTAAATGCTCTGGGTGGGGGGGTGACAGATGCAGGATCAGAAGGGACCCCCGCAGACACCGGGACCCGGCAGAAACAGAGCACGGCGGTGACGTGACGGGCAAGGCTTGGAGTCCACTCCAAGCTGGGCAGCCACAGGTCCCAGTGAAGGAGCCAGCGGACAATGGCCACACACCCACCGCCTGGGACCCAACAGGACAGACACGGCATCTCACCTCGCGGCACTCACTGCCAACCCCCACACGCCGTCAGACTGGCCTCCAACCTGGGCTGTGTGCTGAACAGCTGGGGTTTGGTTTTTCCCACCAGCGAACTGATGTTTGCTTTTCTTCAACTGGCTTATCGAAATACTATAAATCATCCGGTTGGCCCCCCATCTCCTCGCGGCGCTCATTTGAGCCCCCCGGTGCAGCACCAACATGGAAGGGGTGAAACAGTGCTTAAAGGATATTTTCGAGTTTCCCGTCCGGGCATTTTCCATCCGCTCCTTTGTTCCTTCTTTCTCAGAGGAGCCAGGAAGGGCCATTGCTACCCCCAACGAGTGGCAGGGCAGTCGGAGGACTCGAGGAAGAGGGACGACAGCTCTTTCATTTTGCACACGTGATGTGTTCAACCACTAAGGTCATACCTGCGTGTGGTGACTGACAAGTCTTCAGCTGGATTCAAAGCAAACAGCTGCTGGTTTGATCGCTTAGCAACTAAAAAATGACGGATGACCCTTAAGATGGATAACTCCCATAAATCACCTCCTTCAAACGCTCCAAGAAAAAAATTAAAAAACAATGGTTTTCATGACATTTGCTGCACTCCGTAATGCGCCGTGATAAATTTGGCCTCCTTATGGATGCACGGCTGTGTCTGCTGAAGTTCGGGCACTTTTGTTCCCATTCTCCATCTTCCTGGAAGCTGCAGGCCCCTCCATAAGGGGTGTGTGTGTGTGTGTGTGTGTGTGTCCGTAAGAGGGGTGTGTGTGTGTGTGTGTGTGTGTGTGTGTCCATAAGGGGGGTGTGTGTGTGTGTGTGTGTGTGTGTGTGTGAACAGGCTGCATGGTCAGAAACGTGACTTCCTGAGCGCCCGCCCGTCACTACAAGACAGAGGGGGGCTGTGCTGAATGCCCCCCCTACACACACAGCTTTTAATCAGGAAGCGGTGGTCCTACATCACCAAGATGGCAGAGGAGCCCATGCATTAATAATGGTTACAATATATTTAGTGTAATGACTTGACCTCAGCCAACATCATGGACGCCATGATTCATACGAATTTGATAGACTACTTCCTGTTTGCAGATATTTCATAGGTTCCTAAAAGGCCAAGAATGTGTTTTTAGCTTGCCAATAAACACAGACCTGTACCCCAACGAGACTGATGGGAGAGCTTGGTATCTGTCCTTTAAAACACCCACCTCGTCAACCAGTACACGGATGCCCTTATTTTTCCAGGTGTTATTTTACCCTTCTCTACCTAACATTCAAGAGTGGGTGCCAGGGGGTTTCTCTGGCGGTCCAGCGCTTAAGACTCCGAGCTCCCACTACAGGGGGCACAGATTCGACCCCTGGTCAGGGAACTAAGATCCCACGTGCCGCACGGTGCAGCCGGGAAAAAAAAAAAAAAAAAAAAAGAGCGGGTGCCAGAAATTCATTTCACCCTCTTTCTTTGGCCCTGTCTTTTTGTTACACTGGGTTTCAGTTTTCTGTTTTTAAGGTGCGTCAATAGCACAAGGAAAGCTGCTCCCAAGAGAACCGTCCCACCGCAGACTTGGGTTGGCGGTTTGAAATAGAAAAAAGGTTCCTGTTTCCCAATCCCCTCCCATCACCGCTCGCCGGTCCACTCAGCCTGCCGGACGTGGCGGCCGCCCCACTCCCCCGTCCTGGAGGAGCCAGGCCTCTCTCACCGAGGTGCGCAGTCATCCAACAAGCGCACTGTGCTGGGCTCAGAGGGAAGGGAGACTAGGAGGTCCTGCCCTCTGGGAGCCCAGCGTCTCCGGGGACACAGACACGCCCTGGAGCAACTTCATGAACAGAGACGAGCATCGGGGAGTCCCGCAGCCTGGCATGTGCCCATCAGACTGGGCACCCCCTGAAAGCTGATTAGTTTCCAATGCTGAAAAGAAGGAATGACTTTGGGTTCAGTGCACTGCACAACTGCAAGGAAATGTCTATGTTTAAATCCCGAAGGGGGCGGGAAGGGGTAGGCAGTCCAGGTGACAGTCTGAGCCTCAGAGCTGCTCTGGGGCCAGTGGTGGCGGCCCTCTGCAGGTCAGCGCGACCCGGCTCCACGGAGAGCACCTGGCCCCTGGGCCCCGTGTCAGGCCGGCACCAGGATGGCCGAGGCGCAGCTGCCCAACACCCGCCCAGCTGGGCTGAGCCTCACTCACTTTCAGAAGCTCCTCCACCCACCATCTGCACCTACCACCCTGAAATGGAAGAAAAGAAATCAAGCAACATTAGCAACAAATAAATGAGTTAGGGGCAAAAGAGCCATGCCCCAGGCCGACAATGCTCTCCACCCAGGTATGACAATGCTCTCCACCCAGGTATGGTAGCCCCAGGCCGACAATGCTCTCCACCCAGGTACGGTAGCCCCAGGCCGACAATGCTCTCCACCCAGATATGGGAGGTGGAGCGACTTGTCCGAAATGAAGCAAGCACCCCCTGCCCCCGCCCCCCCCCCCCCCAGGGTGGGTGTGCTGACACTTGAACTTCCGGGATCCGCCCCACCAAGGAACTGCAAATCCACTAGGATGTCCAGCGCTACAATTTTCTAAGAACAGAGATAGGAGAGCCAGTCCTTGCACGGTTGAACTTTTGATGCCCTGATCCTGGGCGGGAAGATCCCTTAGCCCCCAGCTGAGCCAGCATCAGAAACTACGGCACAGCAAAGCAAGGTGAGAAAAGCTGATGTTAATTAGGTCGATGAGACGCCTTCCATTGCATATATGCTCTACCTTTAGACACCCGGAGATAACGGCGCATTCTCCCCAAAGCTTCATGCTCCTGACACAGAAGCGTTTCAGCTTCATTTGTCTTCCTAAATATAAATGGCCGCTATCTGTAGCACTTAGGAGAGGCTAGCTGGCTTCAAATAAATAGCATCTTAACTGTTTCCCTGATAATGGTAAGCTCTGGGGTGCAACTCCATTTCTAATACGATCGGAGTCCTACAGGGATAACGAAGCTCTGGAGCTTGGGCTTTAAGGCACGTCTGCAGGGCCACGGGCTGGGCCACCTCGCTTTCTCAGCACTTCTGACTGTCCTCCACCTCCCCGGGGAGGCCTTGGGGCAGGAACCCACTCAACAGGACAAGCCGGTGTGCTGTCCCTTTAAAACTGAAATGCTTGTTTCCTTTCTGCAAGAAAAGTAAATCACGCTATAGTGAGTTGAGCTTTGAAAAAAACATCCATCCATTAAAGTTCATGGATTCGCATCTCCAGATTGTCCCTCCCCTGGCTGGGTCTCAAGTTACAGCCTTGTACAACCCAAGTCTAAATAATATTCACCATGATAAATGGCACCATAACTCCGATATCCACAATCAATCTTTGCTTTAAAGATACATCCATCTTCAATAATGTTGATGGGGATTCTGTAAAATGGGAAACGTGACTGTTTTCCTGACCTCGCGACGGTGGAGAAGGAAGCTCTGAGTGATGGCTGTCAGCTCACATCTGGCTGCAAAAATAAATTAGCCTTATGTAGACAAATGAAAGGGCCAGCTCTGCCTAGAAAACAGCCACTCCTGAGCAATGGCTAATTTATAGGACTTCTTTCTGGAAAGTTCCTGGCTGAGGGAACAGTCTGCTTAGCTATCTCTTTAAATGATATCTGAAGCTGTAAATAACTTCAGTCCTGGGAGGACACAAAGTACAAAGGGGTAGCAATGGGAGAAACAATAACTTTTCTCACGTTCTCACACAGGATTAAAATGCAAAACTCTTCCCTTCAAGGGGGAGAAAAAAATTTTTTTCTTTTAACCAAATGCTTTTATATTTTAACACTGCGCTCCCCTCTGGCGGATTTTTTTTCTTCCTTTTCACTTTGGTTGCTTTCGGTTGGTTTCAGGACTCACAGGAAAAGTATGCAATCTGGGGGGTAAGGGTAGCCTTTTCTCTTCCTCCTCAAAAAATACCCTTTCAAGCAAGGGTGACACCGAACCCCATCACTGTCTTCGCGGGGGCAGGGATGGGGTTACAGATTCTAAGCAACAGAGAAGGAGGAGAAACATCTATTGGGTTTTAGTAGGTGGTGTCAAAAATAGCCTGGAGTAAAACACTCAAGAGGCGAGCCCTAAAATAAAGAAAAGACCAAACTTTTGCGGGGAGGAGCGGGGGGCCGACTTTTCTTTGATACAAGGGAGACTCTTTATCACTGTTCTTCATGCTTCTGACCTTGTCGTGCTCGGGAAAACTTAGGGTTTGAATTCTTAAAGTCACTGAAAAGTGGGAGGAGAAAGGAGAGGCTGCACTTTGTGGGGTGTACCTACACAGCAATTCGGGGGGGGGGCATCCCAGGCTGCACCAAGCCCCTGCTGGGGTCTCAGACCCCCTCCGGCTGGACCCTGTATGGTTGCTGTGTGCTGAGGTGAGGAGGGTTAATTCTGTGAAGGTTGAAGGACTTACAGTAATGCTGTGAAGACAGAAACATCACAGGCTTTCCTGGCAAGGGGCTTACAGAGGGTAGGAGGGGACTGCAAAATGAACTCTCTCAGGCTTTGTCGGCAGCCTTTCCCAAGGCCCAGCCTGGCCCCTTTGATAAATGACACATGTCATTCTGTCACAGGCTGACAGTGCAGCTGGGAGGGCTGGTGATGTATGGCTCCAGTGAAAAGGAAATCAACTTTTTGGCACCGAGCGAGCCTGTACCCTGTATAAGGATTTTGTTTCTCAAAAAGTGAAAGATAGACTTAGGATTAAAAAAAAAAAAAGGTTGAAAAACAGATTGAACGACAGCTTACACTTAACATAAATTAACTCAGTAATGGCGAAATGTGCTAGCCTGTGATAAATAAAAGCTACATTAGTCAATTATTAATCACACTCTAACTTGTAGCCAGAACCCATGACTTAAATCTGGGGCCTGAGCTGCCTTACAAACAGATAAGACAGTGCCTGATAGATGTCTTCCAGAGGGCAATCAGGGAGGAAGCAAAGACTCAGTGGGCTCACCAATGGGAACGGTGGAAGGTTCTAGAAAAACAGGGGAGGGGGAGCGGGGAGCAGAGAGAGACCCATTCCTTGGAGACAGACTACCTACTGACTGTGTGAGGAAAATTAAATGTACAAACAGCTACATACATCCAAATACTTTTTTTTCCCCTCTCAGGTCTTATTTGGTCTGAACATTCAAGACATTTACGTGCCGCAACCAACCATTTACATTTGTATATATAACTTTGCCTTGAAAATACGTTGCTAGTTTTGCACACACACACACACCACTCCCTCTTGCACATCTTTTACATCTGATCGCCCTTATGAGGGTTTTCCTGGAGACAGCACTTATTTCCAAACTAATTGTTTAGCACAGACTATAATTTAAGCCTTATGTTTTAACAAACAAATTGACATTTGACATTCATGCAGAGCAAGCCTGCCTCTCAACCCAGTGGCTCTCGTTGGGCTGAGTTCTAAACAACTCATGCCCCAAAAATCCACATGGAGAACCTATTCTCAGAGCACTTATAGCTTGGAGGGATCCCTATTCCTCCCGAGAAACAGCAGTAAGGCAAACCCAGTAGCAGGACGCATCTTCGGTTAAGGGCTCCGGGCTGCACACTCAGGATATGCCCGATCAGCACACCTTTCCCACTGGTCACATAATGCACGGACGGTCGGCTGCATTTCCAGGACCACGGGATCCCCATTCCTTGTCTCCAAAAGACCCGCTGAGGTTGTGAGGTCCCTTCTGATGTTCAAAAGGACATGCTGAGGTTGCGGACAGAGAAGGGACCCACTCGCAGTTGGGAAAGTCACACGTACACCTTCACGGAAGGAACTGTTAGAAGCCACATCTCCGGGACTTCCCTGGCGGCGCAGTGGTTAAGAATCCGCCTGCCAATGCAGGGGACACGGGTTCGAGCCCTGGTCCGGGAACATCCCACATGCCGCAGAGCAACTAAGCCCAAGTGCCACAACTACTGAGCCTGCGGCGCTCTAGAGCCCGCGAGCGGCAACTACTGAAACCTACGCACCTACAGCCCGAGCTCCGCAACAAGAGGAGCCACCTCAATGAGAAGCCCGCGCACCGCAATGAAGAGTAGCCCCCGCTCGCCGCAACTAGAGAAAGCCCGCGCGCAGCAACGAAGACCCAACACAGCCAAAATAAATAAATAAATTAAAAAAAAAAAAAAGAAGCCACATCTCCGACGATGTCGCTGTGGGTTCCAAAGTTTCACTCACCTACCACGACGCCTCGCTTGCACACAGTAGATGGTCAAAAAACACCTGCTGAAGTCAATTCAAAATACCCCATAGTCCCGTAACAAAGAGTAAGCCATTTCACTTTAAAAAGCTGCCATCAGGTTTCCAGCCACCCCTTCCACGATTTAAGATGCAGGGAACCCAGGAAGCATTTCCCAAAGTCCTGTACACCCATCATCACGAGCAATCGTCTCACACACTCTTGCTCCCAAGAATTCCACCCAGTCCGACTTCTGGGTCTCCTGTGAGGGGACATACTTCCATATGCCTTGACACACAAGTGGCAGAAGGGCCCAGAAGTTGTTGATGTCAGCTTCAGCTTACTTCCAATTTTACAAGTAAAAATAAACTCGAATTTTACCATACACAAATTCTCTGTGCACAACCAGCTTTTATAAAAAAAAAAAAAAAAAGGGGGGACAGCTGTTGCTTCATGAAAGCCGTGCCCTCCAACTCAGGGTGCTAAGATGGGTTAAGTGGATCATGGAATTGTAGAGTAGCATCCTCTGGGGGGCCTCTCATAATCTAAACCCTTCATTTACAGTAAGGAAACTGAGGTTCAGGGAAGAAAAGAAAAAAAACTTTAGTGAAAGAACAAAGACTCGGACCTCTGCCCCACATCCGGGGCTTCCCCTGGTGTACAACGCAGGGCTCAAGAATCAATGTACAGTCGGCCTTCTGAATTTAAACATGTACAATTCACAGGCAGGCTCCAAATCGAGTCAAAATGTTTAACATCGCCCTGAACACCAATGGTTTCTTCCATGGCTATAAATAAGAGCATGAGGGGGGGAAAAAAATCATACATTAAAACACAGGCTGATGTTTAAACTTCTCCCTTCCTCCAGCTGAAATACAATTTTTCTTTAGTCCATAAAAAATTCAGATAGTGTGCAGAATGTTTATATATTACCAAGGTCCCTCTTTAAAAGGTTTATACTTTTACTTTATGACCTGTCCTTGATTTGACACTTCCGCTCATCAGAAAGGGATTTATAAAATAATCCTGAAGGTGAGGAACACACATGTGTCAGGGACTAGCTGGGTTTCATGACACGAAATTTAAGAAGAGAAAGAAATCCTGTTAAGCTCTCTTTAGTCACCAATAGACATCAAAGGTAATAATTAAAGAAGACAGACGTCATAAAACATAAATTTATGTCTCTTTTAATAATGCACAAGCACCATAGTGTGTAAAACATCTATTAGGTTGAAAGAACATGAAAACGTTCCAATAAGAAAAATCTATGTTTTGTTTGGGAGTATCTTCCCTTCCTTTAAAAAAAAAAAAAAAAAGTGAGGATCCTTTTTTTTTTTTTTTTTTTTTAACAAGTTTAAACCAAAGTCTTTCAAAACCTTTGCCATCTGTGGGTACATGAACTATGAATGACCCCGGATGATTTGCACTCGGCTCAGAATCCCTTAGAAAGCACGGGAAAAAGTATCATTAACAATGACTGATGACTGTCAGTCAGGGCTGACCTCATCCAGGCTTTGGTCTCTGCCTCAGTAATAAGCTGTCCTTTATTAGTAGCAACACTCCATAAAAGGGGTGTGTTTAGTCACAGGACAGCGGCCTTCTAACGCCCATTGCTTCTCCCGGAAAGATTGATCAGTGCTCATTTTTACTGTCTTCCCTGCATATACAGGGCAGAGCTGCAGTGACTCAGGCCTGCAAGCCACAAACTGGAGTCAGGAGGTGGGAAAGGATGCCTAGAAAGAGGGGTGGTTGCAGGGAGGGGGGGGTCAATTTTTTTTTTTTTTTTTAAGGAATCCGCCTTTCAGAAACGACCTAACCACAAAACCATATGTGTATTCGATTCCAGGGCCTGGAAAGAAAGGCTGGGAAAACAAATGTGTCTGCAGAAACGGGACTGAAGGAGCCACTTAAGTGTTAACTAGTCTTGAAAACAGAAGGGGATCCTGGCCTGCAGCTCTCTCCCTGTCTCTCTCAAATCAACGGTTCCCAGTGAATCAATGAGGAGCCTGCCTGCAGAATTAGGCCTCATAACCAGCCTGACATCAGAACACAAAGATGTAATTATTACCCATTAAAACTGAACATGTGTGAAACTTAAAAAAAAAAAAAAAAACTTCCCTCTACAAGCACATAAAAATCCATCTACTGCTTTTGTATTAAACTACTAAATTATTTTTAAGAAGCAATGGCTATAGAAACAGACACACGAATTTATACATATATAAAATCTCCACGTATCCCTCAAGCCCTTGGACCACCTCAACTCTCGGGGAGATAACTCAGGGCCCTGGATTCCCAGGAGGAGTGGAAGGGCCGCTGCCATCTAACACTTTGAGCAGGTGTTCCGCAGAACAAATGGAGAGAATGCATCCCATGCGATCTCCTCCATTCCAAATACGTCTATAAACAAATTTAGCTCAGAGGGTGATTAATTTGCAGAAACCCTTTGGGAATCAGCCAGACTCTCAGTAGTCTAATGCCTTCAGCCAGCTACTCCCAGAAATTTAGCCAAACACCACAAGCTCCGACTTTCAGAGAAGCGCCTGAGAACCTGGGGATTCGGTTACCATGCGCACAGCACCTACTGGATTTGAATGTGTTTCCATAAAAAAAAGAGCAGGATGGGGGGCGGGGAGTGTCTGAGAACTCGGCTTAAACGTAGCCTCCCTAAAGCCAGCCCTTAGCATCTCCTGTTAAGTAACTCAGAAGGTTGGGGAAAGAGAGACCCAGCCGGCCTTCCCGCCATCCCCGCGGGGGCTGTGGGCACAGGTAGGTGTCAACGGCCTTGAACCTGAACCGGTGGGGGGGTCTGGGACCATTCCTCTGCCCCGTGACACCAGCTCCCAGGGACTCAGCATGGAAAAGGGGAGGAGCTGAAGAGAGACAGGAGACAAGGCTCTTTTGTGATCACGGCAGTTCCAAGTTGGTTTTCTCTGAGAGCTTCTGAGACATTTGTTTTCCCAGTTCATGAAAAGTGGGGGGCAAACAGGCTCAAAAACCCCTCTCAGCATCTCCCAATTCGCCTAGATACGAGATTCCTTTTGCTTCCTTTTTCTAAAATAAATTCTTAGTCTCGATTTTAAATTGACAAATAATGCCAAATAATGAGTTCAATACCTGCTGAATAAAGTAAGGCAACTTTGCTCCGGCACAAAATAAAACACGGCAAGGTAACCCCATCCCCTGGCTCACGACCACGCAAACTGCAGCTGTAAAACACAGACCACCGTATGCTGCTTCCTTTCAAACCCCCCCATGCACTATTTTCATAAATGTTATCAGTGTTTCAAGTGTAATTCACTGAGTAGTAACAATCTGAGTTACTTCCTGGCTGACTTCGAATATTTATTACAGTGTTTATTTCCAATTACTTTCTGGAGTTACAGCAGTTTCCTTCGATTTTAAAATTTTTAAAAATATATATATTCTCAAAGTTTTGGGGGCAGTGCAAAGAGATTTCCTGCACAGCGTAGTAACACTAAGACATGGTTTACGGTCACATTATTTGTCTGCATTTGGCTTTTCCGGATGCCAGTACCTTCCCAGGTAACAATAAAGCTTAGCAGGAAAAAACAGACATGTTTTACTGTTATTTTCATGTCGCTAAGAACTGAAACAGGGCAGGCTCTTATAGAGTATTACACAGTTTACTGCATTAATAATAGGATGGCCCACTGATGTGACACATTCTGTACTTGAAATAAATATTAGTCACGATACTTGCGTTTTAAATCCATATATTTTAAAGCTGTGCTGTAACAATGACACGAGAGCCAGGGATGACTTGCCAATAAGGCGTATTAAACATTTTGAAAAGAGCCTTCACTTCAGTTCAGTGTTCATTGGTATGTCGTACCATTTCTTGCTATGAATTCTGCAGCTGGCTTTTAAAAATAGTCAAATGTAATAAATACAGGTTTCTGAAAAGTTCACATTCCCAAGTCAGAATGTATACTGACCTTCACTGCTGATTTAATTTATTTCATCATCTGATCTTGCTGAAGATGCACTTTACTTTGAACTGAGGATATTTTTTACAAGCAAATTTTCTAAACCTCGATTCAGTCCCAGCTCATCACTCCCTCCTATATATCCACGCCTTCAAGCAAGCTTTAGAGTGGAATTTATAAGCATGTAAGTACTTGACCTATATTTACCATATGCTAATTTCCTCCAGAAAGGAACTACGGGACACACCTTTTAAAACTGCAGCTAGCAAGTTGAGGCAGAAATGCCCATTTTTCAAATTTGGAAACGCACGTGGGGTTCAATATGTATGGTTAACGCTGGCCCTGCCGGGAGCAGAAACACAGGCCTGGGAAGCAGTCCTGTGATGGTAGCTTGGAGGGATTCTACTTGGCTATTTTCCTGCAGAATATGCACCACAATCACGAGAATAAGGAAATCCTGGATCACATTTTGCCGAGAAAAGAGAAATGGTCAAATCTATAATCGTGTCTTTGATTCTCGACTTTTTCCCTTTAAAAACAAAAGACAGATCCTTGTCCGTGTTGGCACAGAATTTCAGAAAAACACAATGGACAGAGAAAGAAAAAAATGTCTATCATCTCAAAAACCTGCTTACTGTTGTAGCAGCGTGTGGACGAACAACAGAAGCAGAGCCAGAAACGAGGGAGACACGCAAAGGGTTAGCAGGCGGTGGAGCCGAGAGGCCTTCCCAGGAAAGGCCAAGTGAAAAGAACATCAAAGTTGGGATTCGATCTTAATGCTTGAGTTTGATTGTACTGTGAAACAATGGACTCTCTCAACAATTTAACGCTAATTAAAACAGAAATCCAATCCAGATATTCCCCAACCAGCAAATCCAAGCAGGTGACTGAAAAGAGGAAGCACCAAACCAGGGCTGAGCCCCAAACCCTCTCTAGAAATGATCCTCTTCCCCTTGCCTGACAAGTACCATTAAGAGTGGTAACTGGAGGCCTGTTTATTCCAATTGTCAGTAAGCAGCTCTGTTGGGTCTTTCCAATATACTTCTCCAGTGAAGTTAAAAGGTAAGAAAGACTTGATTCAGCTGCTTATCTATACACATTTCACCATTTTCTATGACTCCAAAGAAAACAGGCACACACACAAAAACTGACCTTTTTTTTAAAAGTCAGTGTCTACTATCGCTGTATCCACATGTAGAGCGCAGTGTTTTAAATGCAGAAGGACCCTGCCTGCAAGCGTAGATTTTCGTGCTTTCGTAAGGCTCCTCTGGAAGGAAATATTAACAGACTGGATTTTTAAATGTAGCCAAACTCTTCCTTGCTCAGTTTGCTGTGAAATGCGTGTGAGGCCCGACTCCTGACACTACTGAGGTTTTTACATTTCAGCACGGGTTACGTGAACAGTTGGACAGCATGGCACCAAAACCGACCCTGGGATCTGCCATTTCCCTGTATGACAAGGCACAGATTACAGGTATTTCCATGTCTACAGGTATGTGGGCAAGTGTGCTGTACACACCTCTGCGCCTGTGGCATACAGGAACCACACAAGGCACACTTACAGACGCATGCAACCAGGATCACGTGTGCAGAGAATGGTCACCGCATCACTTATTCCATTATTAGAAAAATTTCTAGCAAGAAGGACTGTATCAAGTATCACTGCTCTTAAAGGGCTTTTGCGTTCCCAAAGAACACTGGGTTGTTCTTGGGGTTTGTTTTTTTTTCCCCAAAAAGAAGTCTGCAAGAAAGAGTTCAAGAATTCTTTAAAATCCATGGCTGTATCAAAAAGCGAAGGCTCCATGGGAAAGATTACGATTATTCTATAGCAAGGAAGGCCCTGAACTACTTAGGATTTAACCTCTACTTCACCTAACTGATGTCATAACAATGGCGCTTAGTTTGTCTCAAGGACAAATGATCTCGCGAGGCTGTATACAATTCAAGGAGTGTTATCGCAGCAGCAAACTGTTGTCCCCCAAATTATATTCATTGCTTTTCAAAATGTTATCAACTTAATAAATAAATACCTTCGCGGGTGAAAAATACAGTGGTGCTTTATTTTGTTTGTAAGGGCATCCTCCACCAAACTCTATTGATAAAACCTTTAAAAAGAATGATCTCCTACTCTCTGCCCAGCTACACCTTTTCATTAACTATATTAAATATATCAAACATTCTAACTGATATTTACATTTCACAACCCTGATCTCTTAGGTCAAATTCTTTCCTTCAGTACTCTTTTCCGTCAGCAGCCTACTGTTCCCCTAAATCAATACTAAGTACTCTGAATCATTTAAAAGATGATTTCAACTGTTCCAGCACAGCACCACAAACGTATTCACAAATATTTTCAACCTTTCTTGGCAAATCAATTTTGTCTTCGGTTATCTTAATTCTTAATATTCTCTAGCATTATCTATTTTTATTGCGGTTGTTCTTCTTGGAAAAAAAACAAAACCGAGTAAAATATCTACACGGTCACGGATGTTCCAAGCCAGGAAACAGTCCCACCAGCAGGCAGCGCTGCCTGGCTTCCCTCCTGGTCAGGTAGCTCTCCGTGAGGCCCCACCTCATCCTCAAGAAAGTTCCAATCAAACGCTTTCCGCCCTTTGTCCATCGTGAACTTGAGCCTGGTGCTGGGGTAATTTACCATCTCCTTTTTATAGGCTTTTCCGAGAGGAACCAGAAAACAATAAGAGGCCGGCGTGGGTGCTGGCAGCCCAGGACGGAGGGGGCCGGGCTCACCCGGGCCGCGGCCCCCGAGGTGTACAGGCGCTTCTCCTGCCCTTGGCTAAGTGGGGCTTGTCTTGTTAACGACCTACAATGATGAACGTCTTTTCAACCATAGTCTCGTGGAAGATTGTTCTAGACCTGGCCTCTCAGGGAACATATATCCACCCTTAGCTGGGTATAGGCACATTTAATCAGCAGCTAATAACTGTACAGGAGGGGCTGCTCCCCTTCATAAATCAATGTGCAAAATTGCTAATACACTAGTTATCGATTAGCACACCAGCACTCATTTCGAGGCTATAGCTAAGAACTAACAAAGTGACAAGGGTAAAGTGTTATTTCTTTCACACGTAGACAGCTGGGCTGGAAAAATGATTCCAGCAGGCAGTAATTCTTAATTGACACCTGTCAAGATTATGGCGGCAGCCACAGCTGCTGCAGGAAAATTCGTCCCTCGCCCTGTTCATCTGTCAGCTTTAATACCCTTCCTATGCACATATTTTTTTCCTTTGCTCTAATCTACCTAAATTGTCCTGGCTTTTGTTTGAAACCTGGGTTTTGGTAGCAGTTAATCCTTTCCTAATATCAGCCCCGTCTACGATTCAACCATCTCGCACATCCTATGGAGAAAGTCAAGGTATCGGGGTTTGGTGACAAAAATGAAAAAGGTAAGGGGAGTGGGGGAAGGGAGGAAAGCATGTACCCCCAAAACCCAATGACTGCAACTGGGTAGCACACCTCTTTCAATTTTCAGTGTATTTTAAAATTTTTGTATTCTTCTGGGTCTTTCTTTTTACAACCATCGACCCAATATACATTGTCTTCCTGTGATATGTCATTATTCTGTCATCACTCTCTGACTGCTAGCTACCACTTGAGAATCCTCAATCTCCTTAAGCCCCTTCTCTCCACGATCCATGTAACAACATGCTGTAGTTGACACACCCATACAGGTAGAAACACAGATGCATAATATTTTGCATGAGACACAAATGTCTTGCATTATTAAAGCTGCAGTCCAGCCAAGAGAGAACAGAGCCCAACAAAGACACGCCCGCACAAGGATTCCATTCTCCAAAACAAGATGATCCAGGAGACAATTTAATGCCCCCCAAATACAAATAATCCTTATTTTCCTCTTTCTGCCCAGTAAGAAAACTGCGATAACAAATGCTTCCTTTGGTCTATAAAATAAAAACCAGAAGAAAGGAAAAAAATGGGGGGGGGGGGGAGAAACTAGTTTTTAAGAAATCAATTCAAAATCCCACGCAGTTTATTAAGTTTTTGTTTTCCTCGGAGGAAGTGGTGGTCGAAAGTGTTCTTTGAAAACGTGAATTCGCATCATCGATGATTATCTAGTTCTCGAGATATTTTGTTTGCGACACTGTTCACCAGCCCCTGAGAACCAAGGAGCCTTGTGTTGGGTCCTGAGGCCTCAACCCGTTGCTCGGAGAGGGAGTGAGGTCCAGACCCTGCCTTCTCCTCGGCAGCCAGACTCTTGGCAAAGCCCTGCCCAGGACTCGACTCCACGGCGGAAGGTCGCCTGGTGGAACAGATGCACTGGGGGCGAACTTTCTGCGGATGGCATTCCCTCCACATCATCAGGCAGCACAGAACCGGTTAACCTTTCCCCCGGCCTCCTCCACGGTGATGCTGGCGTTCAGGTGGAGTGAAAATGCACGGGCTGAAATGTGAACGGGGACTCAGCCCTAGGAACCGTGCCTTTCCAGAAGCACTCCAAGCCAACACCACCCAGACCTCAGGGGTCTCCCGTTACCCCCGCCCCCGGCCCAGACCCCTCCCCCATTCTCCGCCCATGCAGTATGCTGTCGAGTGGGCACTGCCCAGGATGAAGGTCTCAGCCCCTCTCCAGCTGCAACATGCTTTGAGACACCTTAGCAAAAAATAGCTAACAAGGTCCGCACCCACCACGTGTACCCATCAAACGACCAGAGTGCGACAGAGTGATTTCTGAAGTCATACTTCTGAACGCAAACAACACCAAAACCTCTTATAACGGAAGGAATTACAAGTCTTAGGGAGAAAACCATCTTACGTTGAAATAGTTCTAGCTGCTGAACTGTATGTGTACTATAGAAACTTTCTGAACTTGATTACACTTTCCAGCACATTACCATAAACTCTCTTAACTTTCCACCCAAATCCAACTGCACTTATATTTGAACTGGAACAGCTCCCCATGAATTCCTCTACACAGTCAACATAACCAGCCCCTCAATGGGAAATACACGACACCGTCGTTTTTTGAAGAGTAATTTTGAAGTATACTACACAACTAGATGTTCTTAAATACATTATCATAATATTAACATAATCAGCAATGAAAGAAAATTATCCATTGTTTGCTAACAGGAATGCTAAAGAGATGCAGTGAGTAGAAAATAAGGCATGCCTACCATTAAAAAAAAAAGATATTTCGGTCTTCATTCAAAACCGTCTCTTACTATTTTCATCACTCTGTGTGAATAAATAATAATTAACAAAATTAAACTTAAATATTCAGAAACCATAAGCAGGTGGTGCCTAAATGTTTTCGTGAATGAATGAATGCGACTGACCAAACCTTCTCCCTATAGGCCCTCCCCCCATACATACGCGCGTGCGCGAGCACACACACACACACACACACACACACACACACACACACTCTCTCGCACACACTCCCGGCAGAACAGGGCAGCCTTAAGTAGTTGACAAAACACTAACAAAGGAACACATGTAAATACATGCTATGGCCCCTCCCCCTGGGATTACAACCTGTGTGTATGGGGTGAAAGGGCAGTGATTAGTCTGTACCACCCAAGACAAATTGTTTATCCAGACACTACACGTTTCCACGGAATATTTCTTGTCAATCTCATTTATAAATAAAGTTTACCTCCGAAATCTACTGAGCTCATCGAATCCCCATTTTTGATATTTTGCAATGATAATGCTGCCAGAAGTTCATCGTTTAGTGTTTCATAGGAGGACCAGGGGCCATTTTAGGATCTAGCATTTTCCCTCCTCTGTGCAACTGAGCTCCAACTGTGGACAATGTGAATGTGAAAATCCATTTCTCCAGCCTGACACAATTTGAGGTATTTGTGGCTGCAGCTTTTTCTTGAGACAAGTGTTTTTCTTTCTGTGTGTGTAAAGGTAAGCTTTCAGGCCTATCACTGCTGACGGGAGACAGTCCCCGTGTTGATGGAGACGCAGCTCCTGGAGCTCACAGGTGTAATTCCCACCCGGAAATCTTCTTACCTCCCCTGCTCAACGTATTCGCAGACCACATCAGAGTTACTGAGCCACGGGTCGAGGGGGCACCCCGCCCACTAGCCACATACTTCGGTTACAGGTATTCCACACACACCTGAAAATGCGGATTTTTACAAACTTTTTATTTCAGGCTGGTTCATCGACGTGCTTTCTCTCCCTTCCACTGAGAACAGCAGGCCTAACTCACAGGAAGTCCAACCGTTAGGATCTCCAAAATTGAAAAAATAGAAATAAAAAACAGCTGGGTGGTTGGTTTTCTGTCTCGGCTTTACTGCACAGTTCAAAGCCAGGATTACGAAGGTCATTAAGCAGCATTGTCTCTGTGACATGATTAGTCAGGTAGCAAAGTCCATTTGTCACCTGCAGCAGCAAATTGAGTTAATACTGCACTACAGGCTATGGGGACTGTATAATATCAACGTGATTACATCAAGCGGGCTGCAAACTTGACAGCTCACTGAATTTGTCGGCATTAATCGTTACGCCTGTCACAAATCCATCAGGTTTACAGATAATTAGGGGCCTGTTAATGAAGCTGGCTAAACAACCTTACCTTTTTTGATAATTAAGAAGCCGCTTCATTATGAAGGAGCCATTTCCTCTGAGCAGTACTTCTTTATTTTTTTATATAAAGAGGATTCATTTAGATAATTTTCCCTTTTTCCTCTCTCATCACTATGAAGTATTGCTATTCTACATCTGTCACCCACCAACTTCCTGGCGACCAAACAATCAATTATTTGACACTAAGATATTCTGAAGAAAAACTCATCAGTTACGGATGGAACAGTGAAGAAAGCCAATGAGTGTGCAGCTTTAAGGCAAAAAAAAAAAAAGCCAGTCAGGATGTTATAATAAAAACACTTTGGAAAATAGCTTGACTCCCATACGTATATAATTGCCCTCTCTGTTTTTCTGAAAATGAACAAATAATATTCGCTACAAATGCATTCTGGCTGCTTTCAGAGGGAATGTGACTGGCTTCTGATGGACATTATAAACATGGACGACTCCTATTAAATGCTTAAGATGAAGGAAATCAAGATTTTCTCACCTAGCCCATGACAAATATATCGAGGACTTATGCCAATGTAAATATTAGTGAAAATAAGCAAGTGTGAACCAATGTGTGTTAGTGGAAGTAATTCCAGATGAAAGCAAACAGCCTTGTTTTACTAGAAATCCACCTTAAATGCTTTTTTTATGAGTTGGGGGTGGGGGTAAGAGCTAAACAATGGCTCATTTAATGAACACAAGAGTCCCACAGGTTT
>NC_041232.1:84799155-84859297 GCF_002837175.3 Physeter macrocephalus | reverse complement strand
GGCCGCCGCGAGGGCCGCGTCCCGGCCGCCGGGCTGCGGGCGGAGCGCGCGGGGCCTGGGCGCCGAGCCCGGAGTCATCCCCGGTGCGGGCCGCGGGCGCAGCGGCGGGCGCTCGGAGGGCCGGCCCGCGGCCCGCGCTCCATGCTGCCGCCTCCCCGCCGCCGCGGTGCTGCTGGCGGGCGCTCCTCCGGGCGCCGCTGCGGGCGCTGCCCTGCGCCTTCCTCCGCGAGCCGAGAGTCTCCGAGCGCAACTTTCTCTCCGCCTCGCTCCAGGCGGTGCGGGGGTCGCGGCGAGTGTTTTTAGTGCGCGGGTCGCAGCTTGCTCATTGTGCGCCGGCGAGGCCGATCCGGGCTGTCCTTTTCCTCCCCGCACTTAGTCTAAGAGGAAGAAAGCAAACAAGACAGAGGAGTGAAGCCCCCGTACATACATGCGCCGGGGGGAGATGTCAGGCTCTGCTCCACCTTCCAAACAGTCACAGATCAAACAGTGACACCCCGCCGGAGCGCCACTTGGTGCCCCGCGCTCCCCGCGGGGCTGTGCCGCCAGGATCGCCAGTTCTTCCGATGCGAAATCTAATGCAAACACATTTTGATCATGGATTTTTGGCCGGTCTTGATCTTCCAACAGAAAAAAATTTGAAAAATACAGAAAAAGCACCCCTCCTCCAAAAAAAAAAAAAAAAAAAGGCAACAACAACAACCCGGAGAGTGTGTGCGAAGGGGTGAAGAGCAGACATTCACTGGGTGGGCGAGATGAGCGTGGACTGTCCCCCCCAAACTCCTGGGAGAGAGGGAGATGCACTCTCGCTCTCTCCTCTTTTCAGTGAAATATAACACACATTCGGATCGCAGAGCTTTCAGACAGTCTCAACTGATAGACAGACACATCGAGCTGCTTTTCCGGCTTCAGTTTTTACTCCTCCTCCTCTTGCCAACGTCACCCTGACAATTACAAATAGGTCTCTCACAAACCATACCTGTCAATCTTTTTAATTGCTTTGTTTTCTTTTTTTTTCTCCTAGCTGAACAATATGACACAAAAAAGAAATCTTAATACGGCATAACATAAAAGATTGCACATTGGAAAAAGACATTGAGGGGTTTGTTATTGCAACCCACCGGCTGATACTGGGTAAAACCCATGTGTTATAAGCCAAGTTAAGTAGACACTAGTTCCTGCAGATTTTTAAACGTGTAAGTCTCCCCCTCCGCCCCTGCTTGTACATTCATACACACATGCACCCACGTGGATACAAACTACCCTTGGATGAGGAATGTCCGACATTTGAGATAAAAATACCTGTGTCACTTTTGCAATTTTAGTTTCGGGGGTTAGATCTGATTGGTGAGGGGCACTGCGCGGCTTTTATATTTTGGTAATTAATGGGTAAGTGGAAAACAAGAAAAAAAAATTATTAAAATGTATACCTTTAATAAAAATTTAATGATGGACTTTGCTCATTACACAAAAAATGTGGAAAATATTTAATCTGGTCCCTCTGTGAAAAGTGAATTGATTGTTTGGTCAATACAAACAATTAGGGAGAAAATTGACACGATGGAACTGCAGATCTTTCTAGCTGGGTTCTAAAAAGAGGTCTTCATACATCATGCCAACGTCTCCAATTCAATTAAGTCCCTCGGCATCCCCACCCAGAAGTTTAAAATGTTTATGTGCTCTGGGAATTTGGCCCTCTGGTTTCCAATGCATGTGTTCTTTCCCAATGGGAAACCCGTAACAGTCTTGCAGAGGCCACTTACAACATTCATGGAAAAACACGAAATCTTGGCCAAAATAAATAAAATGGCTTAGTTCGTGCAAGTTGCACGGGACAGACTAAGGGCAGAAGGCGCGGGCAAGGCGTTGTGGGCACGGGGTCCAAGAGCCTGGGGCGCAGGATGCCCTGGGCGCCCCCCGCCCGGCGCTGGGTGCCCTTGAGGGTGCCCCGGCGGCCAGGGCTCCCCGCCCGGCCCCGGGCCCGGGCCGTGCCCCGCCGCCCCGGCCGCGCTCGGGGTTGATTCGTACCACCTTGCAAGGAAGTGAACGCTTCGCACGGGAAGGGGAGGCGCCTGCGCCGGCTGCCGGGCGCCGCGCAGCTCTGAGGACGCCCCGGGCTGCCGCCGGCTGTGGGCCGCGGCGATCGCGGGACGCCCGGGTCCCCTCGCCGCCCCCCTCACCCTTTTAGAGGAGTCAAATCCGGCTTTTAGACCGTGGGGAGGGTGGGGATATCCGGTGCCTCCCGGGCGCCGGGAGGAAGGGGGAGGGCGGAGAAGATCCTTGGCCAGTCTGCGCCGAGCAGATTCAAACCAAAACAAAAAGATTAAAGGAGCAGTGGCCGGAGCGGCAGCGATCCCCCCGGCCCGGACCCCGGGGGTGGCGCTGACTCCCCGCGCTGCCCGCTGCGGGGCAGGAGGGGGGGAGCGGGCGCCAGGCGTAGTGGGGAAGGCGGGGGGAGCTGAGGGGAGGGCGCGGGCCGGAGGAGGGGCGGACCCGCCCGCTCCGCCCGCTGCGCGGAGCCGAGCCGAGCGGCCGGGGCTGGGCGCGACCCCGGCCAGCGGCGGCGCAGAAAGCAGGCGGAGGCGCGGGCCATGCTGCGGCTAGCGCTCGCCGGGGCCCGAGCCATCGTGGACATGTCGTACTCCCGCCACTTCCTGGACTTCCAGGGCTCGGCCATCCCCCGCGCCATGCAGAAGCTGGTGGTGACCCGGCTGAGCCCCAACTTCCGCGAGGCCGTCACCCTGCGCCGGGACTGCCCGGTGCCACTCCCCGGGGACGGAGACCTCCTCGTCCGGAACCGGTGAGCCCGGCGCGCGCCCCCCGCCCCGGCTCCGGCCCGTGCCCCGGCCCCGGCCCCGGCCAGCGCTGCGCAGCTCCCGGGCTGTCCCGCGCCCGCCTGCATCCCCACACCCGGCGCGCGCTCGGGCGCACAGCCTGACTTTGCGAGATCCCGGGAAGTTGAACCCGCCGCCATCTGGCGAAGGCGAATGTAATGTGACTGTTGCCGGTGTGAATATCCGATGGCACCGAACGTCCTCAAAACTGAGGGGTATTTTAATTTGGGATTCCCCTCCCCTCCCCCAGCCCTCCCTCCTCCCCCTCCCGCTCCCGAAATAAAACCGACGGGACCCAGAAGGGGAGGCTCCCCGCCCTGCCCACCCGCGCGCACCCACGGCTCCTGCGTTCGCATAATCTTTAGGGTGGAGCGGGAACAGCCTGGACACAAACTGCGACGTTTAGGTAACGTGCTTTGGAGGAAGGAGGCCGGAGACCCGCTGGCTTTTCCCGTTCGCCCCAGGTTGGCAGCCGCCTCGCAATGGCGGAGCCTGTCGTTGGGTGTGTCGGTGTGCGCCTCGCCGGTGCCGTCTGCGTGTTGTCAGTGCTGTGTGACTGTCGTCTGTGCCCTGCAGCGTACCGACGGGCGCGTGGCGCGCGTCCCGGGCGGCTGGGCAGGGGCCGGGGTGGGAGCATGGCTGCATTGGGCCGCACGTTTTGCAGACCTTCGGGTGACACTCGCTCGGGTCGTTGCCCGACCTTCGGACCGTCTTTTCCACCTCCACACTTCCCACCTGAGGGTGTTTCCACCTCACTAATCTTTAGTAACTGCTGAAGCAACAGGAAGGAAGGGACCTCACTCTTCGGAGCCGTGCCCGCGGGTCTGCCGGGTGGGTCCCCTGGCAGCCGGGCTTGCAGGCGGGCCGGTCCCCAGCAGGACTCGCCCTCCAGCTCAGTCCCATCTGAGGGGTTCCAGTGTTGCATATTTCAGGTTGAATAGTACTTTCGGAGGGAGAAGTAAGTTCTGGTTGTAACTATGTTGTAAATGGTGTGCTAGAAAGGACCAAGTCCCCTGCGAGGGCTGAAGGACAAAATGCATCTTATTTAAATAGCTTGGGGTAACGCTTAAGTGTCCATTTTAGAGATTCATATCAGCCTTCCAAACAAGGCTGGAAGACTTCGGAATTCTGAGCACGGCATGAAACTTCTGGGGACCTGTTGGAAACGTAGAAATTGAGTGAGCCAAGGGCGGGATTGAGTGGAGGCTGGGGATGAGGTGGGCGCGGAGAGCGCCTTAAACGGTGGGCCGTGTGTGTCCTTTAAAAAGTTTGCACTGATGGAAACGGGGCTGCAGAGGAGTTCTTCATCGTGCCGTGAAACGCTAAGGCTGTCGAGATCCGGACACGCGTCCTGCCAAGTTAAAAAGAAAGGCGTGTGTGTTCACGCAGAACATACAGAACACACGAGTGATTTGCTGGAAGTCGAGATGAGACTCAGACTGAAAAGCCTCCAAACAGACTTAACAGGCAAAGTTTCACCCAGGCTTTTTTTTTTTTTTTTCTTTTCTTTTCTTTTTTCCGATGCATTACACTGGTGATGGTGAACACTGTTATACACACACCCACGACTGCTTAGAAAAATAATACCTTTTGCAAACAGGTGCACTGATGGAAGCGGGGCTGCAGAGGACTTCTTCATCGTGCCGTGAAACGCTAAGGCTGTCGAGATCCGGACACGCATCCTGCCAAGTTAAAAAGAAAGGCGTGTGTGTTCACGCAGAACATACAGAACACACGAGTGATTTGCTGGAAGTCGAGATGAGACTCAGACTGAAAAGCCTCCAAACAGACTTAACAGGCAAAGTTTCACCCAGGCTTTTTTTTTTTTTTTTCTTTTCTTTTCTTTTTTCCGATGCATTACACTGGTGATGGTGAACACTGTTATACACACACCCACGACTGCTTAGAAAAATAATACCTTTTGCAAACAGGGTGTGAAATGGGGAGGGGGCGACTGAGCCGGGCAGTCTGGGGAAGGTGTGAAGTTCCAGCACTCCCAGCAGCAGAGAAGTGGGGCCCCCCGCCCGCGCCGTCGTGGAGGCTGCTCCCGCCCGCAGCGCCGGCCGCCCGGCCTCCCCGCCTCCAGGGCACCAGCTCCCCGGGTTGTGCCCCCCTTCCCCGCGTTGGGTAACCGGGGCCGGACCCTGAATTGGGTGGTCGGAATTCTGGAGCGCCGGCTGCCATGTTGGAAGCTCCTCAGTTTGGGTTGCTTTAAGATCCATGCCTCTATCTTCCATGCCCATATGACAAAAATCCCTTTAATATAAACAGTATATTTATATTAAACGCTTGACCTCTAACTTCTACTTTGAAATCCGCAACAGAAGAATGGGGCGAGTTTTCTGCTTGTGGGGAGGGGCGGAACCTTTGCTTCTCCCTCTCCTTACTCTGTTGGAAAATCTGCTCCCACCCCCAAATTGTGGGAAGATCCTTTATTCTAGCAAACGTCGTCAGTAAGGGTGGCATTTTACCGGTTTCTTTCTCTTCTTTTCTTTTTTTTTTTAAGAATAGAGCCTTAGTAATTCGCTGCAGGTTAGTTCATTTTAATCCTAGACCAAATCGCCCCAAACAATATTAACTGCATGAAAATTTTGTTCAAGAGCTTCTTATTTTTATCGTAATAAAGTCTGCTCTGGAATGAATGGATCCAGCCCAAATTCACTTGTTTGGAAAGGTGTTTGGGGGTTTTAATTGTGCTCCGTCTGACTTTTTTTTTTTTTCCAGTGGAACCTTTTGCACGTGTCATTCCATTTTAACAGAAAATACAAATTCTTTATTCACGGTGAGGGAAGTGCTTTTTAAGCCAGACATCGATTTCAGATAATCAGGTTTACCATTTAGGAAAGGTGTGAGAAGGGGAGCCTAGAATCCCTCCAGAATGTATCATCGGTGTTCCTTTATCCAGTTCTCACCTTCCGGTTTCAAACATACGAGGACGACCTCGCTTCTCTTCCTGGATGCCCAGCCCCGCAGAAAAGAAAAGAAAGAAGGGAGAAAGACACCCTCTGGTTAAGTCAGTTCGCGGCGCTATTTTTAGCTTTTTCTGTAAGATAGTGACACATTATTTCGTTTCCAAATATTTCTAACGATTTTCTGCTCAAGTGTAAGATAATGGAGCAAAGAGTTTGCAGGAATGGGCAGACAGAAAATGGGGGATGGGGAAGGCGTTTTTGATAAACCGTTTGTTGCTCACGGGAGGGTAACTATTCATGCTGATTCTCCAGGCCAAGATTTTTTTCCTTCCTTCTTCCTTTTCTTTTTCTTTTTCCTTTCTTTCTTTCTTGTTTTAAAGGGAAGGTCTGGTTTGGACGACTTTGTCTCCCAGTATTGAAGGCTTTTGCTCTGGACTTGAGTTTTCGGGTTTGGTTTTTGTTCAGAGAAAAGCCTTTCCCTCCCCTCTGAGGGCTGCCCTGTTTCACAATAAACATGACGAAGGGGTTCATCACTTTTTAGTATAAATAAACCGAGTGACTCTGGAAGGGTATATATTTGGGGAAAGCCCGCCCGCACCGCCCCATTCTTTTTCCTGGGGTTCCTCGATTTGAGTCTTTTGAGTGTGTCTGCTCGTCGGATCGCTAGACCCCTGCACTCATTAAAAGCACATATTTGAAATTAAAGGGGGTACAAGGCGAGGGTCCATATGAGCGTCTTCCCTTTTTTCTTTTTCTCGCTCGCTCTTCCTGCCCCCTGCTCCCCCTAACCCGGACCCCTTGCCCACTGAGCCTGCTGCGCTTGAACTTGTTTCTGACGGAGCCGAAGGCGCGGCCTCCCGACCCTCGCGCAGCTCTTCCCAAAGCCCAGGTAAGAACCTAGGCGCGTCCGGGCAGTGGCGGGTGCCCACCCGCCGCGGCGGCGGCGCAGCGTCAAAGCGGGGGTCCGGGGAGACGTGGGGACGCGCACCAGGGGCTGCGCGACCCTGGAGAGGGCGAGGGGCGCGGAGCCGAGGAGGAACACGGGATTCCTTCACCAACAACGCAGGCTCTTTAGAGGGCGGCAGGGTGGGGTGGGGAGACACGAAAAATGGGGGTGCCTTTGAGGCCAAGGTCACGGTCTGGCCGCCGGCGGCTTCTGTCCCGCGGCCTCTGCGCTCCGGCGCGCCGTGTGCTCGGGGCTCCCCTCGCACTTGACCACCCCTGGGCCCGAGCTCCGCTGCCGGTGCGAGCTGGGCGCGCCCGCCGGGACCCCCGCTCGGCCCAGGGAGGCCGAGGTCACGGTCGCGGGCCTGGGCGGCGACCCGCGCGGCCCCAGCCCGCTCCGGGAGTCGGACTCACTGATGGCGTCTGGGTGGTGGCGGTGGAGAGGCCGCGGGGCGGCGGAGGCCGGGCACCTCCGAGGAGAGACACCCCCAGAAGCGCCGGTTTCGGGCGCCCAGCAGGCTCGCCCGGGCGCACCGCGGGCGCCGCAGGGAGTCGGAGACGTGGAGTGGGCGCGCGGCGGGCCCTGCGGTCTCCTGCCACCGCTCCAGCGCTGGCCGGGCTCCACCGCAATGTTTGATTTGGGCTTTTCAGCAAAGCCCCGTGGTAAACTCAAGATGCCGCGGGGGGGCTGCAGCCACCGCAGCTCCCGGCAGAGCCCCCCAACACGCGCGCACACGCACGCGGGTGCCCTCTCCCCGCCGCTTTCCTCCCGGGCGTGCGCCCTGCTCGGTCCCGCCACCTCTCCCCGGGAAGTGGCCACCACGGCCCGGGCGGCAGACGGCGGGGGGTCGCGTTTTCCTCCAGCAGCGCCTTCCCGCTCGAAGCCCCCCCCCGCCAGGGCACGCCCGTTCCGAGGGGGGGCGACCCGAGGGGCCAGCTCCCACCGGGGCGTCCCTCCGAGTCCCAGGCAGGGGCTCCCCGCAAGGGAAGGGCCTCTGCGGTTGGGAAGGCAGAAACGCCAGCCGGATGGGGGCGGGGAGGGGGCTGAGACGGGAGGAGCGAGGGCCACGGGACGAAGAGAAGGGAGCTGGCGATCCGCCCTGGCCCCCAGCCTCTAGGGCACAGCCCGCCACTCCCAGCCCCGCGGACGCCCCCCTCGAGTTGGCTTTTGCGGCCTCCAGCAGGGCACCAAGAGGTGCTCCAGCTGGGCTCTGCCCTGGCAGCCCTCCGTGAGGTCCAGAAGCACGCTCTCAGGAAGCTGGCCCCTTTTTTAAAAAGACTAGGCCTGGAGAGTTGGGTAAATTGAAAGGAAAGGTAGGAGCCCCTCCCCCCCACTCCAAAAAATAGACCGTGGGCATCTTGGTATTAAAGGCCGAATGAGAAGCCACCACAAATCATTATTCCCGCTTCTCCGTTACTGTGTGTCACGTATGGGTACGGAATTCTGTAGCGTGTTGGTGAGGCTGCGTGTCTTGGTAACCTCTGAAAGCGGCTGGACATGCCCGAAGGAAAGTGTTTCCTGCTTTCTTATTTCTACAGGATGTAGGGAGCTTTCGATGGTGTAGATATACAGGGCACAATCGTAAGGGCGCATTTGTAAGTGCAAAGCATTGTCTGTAATACAGTGGAAGTGGATCCTTGCATGGGGCAGTTTGGGGTTTATTAAGCTAAATTAAAAGTAAATTATTTTAAAATGGCCTACTTTACCAGCTTTCTTCCTGCCACCAGATACCACCACCTTCTCATTTCATTACAGGTGGAAGTGACATTTTTAGGGTCCTCCGTTACGTGTCTCAGCCACCTCCTGACATCCTTAGGAGACGGCTTTTTTCCTTATGTATCAGGATATTTTTGTTATGAGGTATACTGAGATGAAAAAAAGCTGGTAAAAATACCAGCCTCGCAATTAAATTGACTCTGGATACCAAGTGAAAATAATCATCTGGTATTAATCAGGTACGTCTCTGCTTCTTGTTGAGGAAAAATATAGTGCCGATTTGCTTTCCTTTTCATCTGGGAAGGACTGTAAAATGTTGGATGTTCCATAAAAATCTCTCTACCCTTATGAGACAATTTTTGTTCAGTTAATCAAAAGGCATATTTTCACGCTGGACATAGTTACATCAGAAAGAAAATTTGCTGCAGCCTCGCTCACACTGAAACAACCCCTGCAGTAACGTGTAACAGCCAGTGACCTTGCACGTTACATCCATCTTTAATAATATCATTGTCGTTACTATTATTATCTGAAGTGTTAAATTGTTGCCAGAATCAATACACGTCTACTTCTTTGAATATATTTTATCCCGCTGTTGTTTTTAACATCTTTGTTAAGAGGCCAATTAATTTCCAACTCATAGCTCCAGTGAAGTTTGTGTGTAAGAGGGCTTCCTAACTTTTTTTTTTTCTCTTTTGAAAGGAATCGGAGGGGGATAAATGGCATGTGAAATACATAGCTTGCTGTTTACAGGGATGTGACATTATTCCTAAACTAATGAAAGAATAAAATACACCAAAACTCTAACAAATCACTGTTGAAATCATACTTGTTTGATTTCTCTCTCTCTTTTTTTTTTTGAACTGAATATCAGGACCGTTTTTTTCAAATTTTATCAGAATATACAGCTTCACCACCCACCACAGTCACCAGAATTAGAGGAATTTTTCTAGGTGGGATAGAAAGGCCTTGATGAAGAAAACATCTGAATGTATTTGTGTTTGTTTTCTTCTAGATTTGTTGGTGTTAATGCATCTGACATAAACTATTCAGCCGGCCGCTATGACCCTTCCGTCAAGACCCCCTTTGACGCAAGTTTCGAAGGTGTAGGCGAGGTGGTGGCCTTGGGCCTCTCCCCCAGTGCCACATTCACAGTTGGCCAGGCTGTGGCTTACATGGCACCTGGCTCTTTTGCCGAGTACACAGTGGTGCCTGCCAGCATGGCCATTCCCGTGCCGGCCATGCAACCCGAGTGCCTCACCCTCCTGGTGAGTGGTACCACGGCCTACATGAGCCTGAAAGAGCTTGGAGAACTATGAGAAGGGAGGAAAGTTCTGGTGACCGAGGCAGCTGGGGGGGACCGGCCGGTTTGCCGTCCAGCTTGCAGAGAAGGCCAAGTGCCATGTAACTGGAACTTGCTCTTCTGATGAAAAGTCTGCCTTTCTGAAATCTCTTGGCTGTGATCGTCCCATCACCTATAACGGCGAGCACGTGGGTGCTGTCCTGAGGCAGGAGTACCCCCAAGGTGTGGACGTGGTGTATGAATCCGTCGGGGGAGCCATGTTTGACTCGGCTGTGGACGCCTTGCCTACCAAAGGGCTCTTGATAGTAATTGGGTTTGTCTCTGGCTACCAGACTCCTACAGGCCTGTCCCCCCCGCCAGGGCACGCCCGTTCCGAGGGGGGGCGACCCGAGGGGCCAGCTCCCACCGGGGCGTCCCTCCGAGTCCCAGGCAGGGGCTCCCCGCAAGGGAAGGGCCTCTGCGGTTGGGAAGGCAGAAACGCCAGCCGGATGGGGGCGGGGAGGGGGCTGAGACGGGAGGAGCGAGGGCCACGGGACGAAGAGAAGGGAGCTGGCGATCCGCCCTGGCCCCCAGCCTCTAGGGCACAGCCCGCCACTCCCAGCCCCGCGGACGCCCCCCTCGAGTTGGCTTTTGCGGCCTCCAGCAGGGCACCAAGAGGTGCTCCAGCTGGGCTCTGCCCTGGCAGCCCTCCGTGAGGTCCAGAAGCACGCTCTCAGGAAGCTGGCCCCTTTTTTAAAAAGACTAGGCCTGGAGAGTTGGGTAAATTGAAAGGAAAGGTAGGAGCCCCTCCCCCCCACTCCAAAAAATAGACCGTGGGCATCTTGGTATTAAAGGCCGAATGAGAAGCCACCACAAATCATTATTCCCGCTTCTCCGTTACTGTGTGTCACGTATGGGTACGGAATTCTGTAGCGTGTTGGTGAGGCTGCGTGTCTTGGTAACCTCTGAAAGCGGCTGGACATGCCCGAAGGAAAGTGTTTCCTGCTTTCTTATTTCTACAGGATGTAGGGAGCTTTCGATGGTGTAGATATACAGGGCACAATCGTAAGGGCGCATTTGTAAGTGCAAAGCATTGTCTGTAATACAGTGGAAGTGGATCCTTGCATGGGGCAGTTTGGGGTTTATTAAGCTAAATTAAAAGTAAATTATTTTAAAATGGCCTACTTTACCAGCTTTCTTCCTGCCACCAGATACCACCACCTTCTCATTTCATTACAGGTGGAAGTGACATTTTTAGGGTCCTCCGTTACGTGTCTCAGCCACCTCCTGACATCCTTAGGAGACGGCTTTTTTCCTTATGTATCAGGATATTTTTGTTAAAAGTAAATTATTTTAAAATGGCCTACTTTACCAGCTTTCTTCCTGCCACCAGATACCACCACCTCATTTCATTACAGGTGGAAGTGACATTTTTAGGGTCCTCCGTTACGTGTCTCAGCCACCTCCTGACATCCTTAGGAGACGGCTTTTTTCCTTATGTATCAGGATATTTTTGTTATGAGGTATACTGAGATGAAAAAAAGCTGGTAAAAATACCAGCCTCGCAATTAAATTGACTCTGGATACCAAGTGAAAATAATCATCTGGTATTAATCAGGTACGTCTCTGCTTCTTGTTGAGGAAAAATATAGTGCCGATTTGCTTTCCTTTTCATCTGGGAAGGACTGTAAAATGTTGGATGTTCCATAAAAATCTCTCTACCCTTATGAGACAATTTTTGTTCAGTTAATCAAAAGGCATATTTTCACGCTGGACATAGTTACATCAGAAAGAAAATTTGCTGCAGCCTCGCTCACACTGAAACAACCCCTGCAGTAACGTGTAACAGCCAGTGACCTTGCACGTTACATCCATCTTTAATAATATCATTGTCGTTACTATTATTATCTGAAGTGTTAAATTGTTGCCAGAATCAATACACGTCTACTTCTTTGAATATATTTTATCCCGCTGTTGTTTTTAACATCTTTGTTAAGAGGCCAATTAATTTCCAACTCATAGCTCCAGTGAAGTTTGTGTGTAAGAGGGCTTCCTAACTTTTTTTTTTTCTCTTTTGAAAGGAATCGGAGGGGGATAAATGGCATGTGAAATACATAGCTTGCTGTTTACAGGGATGTGACATTATTCCTAAACTAATGAAAGAATAAAATACACCAAAACTCTAACAAATCACTGTTGAAATCATACTTGTTTGATTTCTCTCTCTCTTTTTTTTTTTGAACTGAATATCAGGACCGTTTTTTTCAAATTTTATCAGAATATACAGCTTCACCACCCACCACAGTCACCAGAATTAGAGGAATTTTTCTAGGTGGGATAGAAAGGCCTTGATGAAGAAAACATCTGAATGTATTTGTGTTTGTTTTCTTCTAGATTTGTTGGTGTTAATGCATCTGACATAAACTATTCAGCCGGCCGCTATGACCCTTCCGTCAAGACCCCCTTTGACGCAAGTTTCGAAGGTGTAGGCGAGGTGGTGGCCTTGGGCCTCTCCCCCAGTGCCACATTCACAGTTGGCCAGGCTGTGGCTTACATGGCACCTGGCTCTTTTGCCGAGTACACAGTGGTGCCTGCCAGCATGGCCATTCCCGTGCCGGCCATGCAACCCGAGTGCCTCACCCTCCTGGTGAGTGGTACCACGGCCTACATGAGCCTGAAAGAGCTTGGAGAACTATGAGAAGGGAGGAAAGTTCTGGTGACCGAGGCAGCTGGGGGGGACCGGCCGGTTTGCCGTCCAGCTTGCAGAGAAGGCCAAGTGCCATGTAACTGGAACTTGCTCTTCTGATGAAAAGTCTGCCTTTCTGAAATCTCTTGGCTGTGATCGTCCCATCACCTATAACGGCGAGCACGTGGGTGCTGTCCTGAGGCAGGAGTACCCCCAAGGTGTGGACGTGGTGTATGAATCCGTCGGGGGAGCCATGTTTGACTCGGCTGTGGACGCCTTGCCTACCAAAGGGCTCTTGATAGTAATTGGGTTTGTCTCTGGCTACCAGACTCCTACAGGCCTGTCCCCTGTGAAAGCAGGAACACTACCAGCCAAACTGCTGAAGAAATCTTCCAGCGTCCAGGGCTTCCTCTTGAACCATTACCTTTCTAAGTATCCAGCCGCCATGGACCACTTGCTTAAGATGTATGCAAGTGGGGAGCTGGTTTGTAAGGTCGACCTTGGAGGTCTGTCTGCAGAGGGCAGGTTTACCGGCCTGGAGTCTGTCTTCCGGGCCGTCGATTATATGTACATGAGAAAAAACACTGGAAAAATTGTTGTTGAATTACCTCATTCTGTCAACAGTAAGCTGTAAAAACAGAACAATGGCATAAATAAAAGGAGAAAGAAAATGGACATTTTATGCCCCAGAATTACTCAAATCAATTTATTTTTAGTTAGTAACGGAGATAATATTTTTTAAAACAAAAGTAAGTTCTAATGAATAGATTTCTCTTTCTCTTTTCTTTTTTTTTCTTTTGCTCCTCCCTTGCAAAAAAAAAAAAAAAAATGTGCTAATAAAACTTCCCTCAATGGCACAGAGGTAAAACCTTTACATTCAATTCTTTACTCATGGACGGTCTCATTCCAGATTTTATTGTCCCAGGGAACTAAATTAATTCCTGATGCAAGATCTGATCAAATCAGTATGTCTTCAGCTTGATGAGATTTTAACATTGGTCTTGAAAATAGTTCATGAGTTCTTTGCGTTGGAAGAGTCTGGTCTGATGCTAGTAAGTTGTTAATAAATGAGAGATACAGCAGAAGTCAGCCATTTCTCAGAGTCCATATTCTCAGGAAACAGTCCTTCTTTTTCTATAAATCACCAGCCAACTATCTAAATAGAAATTTGGAGGGATTCTCCCAAAACTTTGACTTTGTTAGATTATTAGAAAAAAAATTAAGTGAGCACAAACCTCTTTTAAAGAAGCATCTCTCATTTAATGGCTTTTATGTGCAGTCATCCCAGTGAGGCACGTGTAGGATGGAAAATTTCTCTCTTCCCTTAAGAAGAAAATTAGTGTTGAAAACATATAGACAAAAAGCAGGTTTGGGAAAGGGAAACTACAGAGATTCAGGGGACTTTAAAAATTTAATACAGGCACGGGAAAGGGAGAAGGATGTGCTCCATCCACAGTGAGGGTCTACATAACAAAACACGGGCCACACAGGGGAAAGCACTGTAGGTACCTAAGAGCACCCTTCATAAGCCTAAGTAGGGAATGTCAAATAGCATCGTGCAAAGTACGGACCAAAATGATCTAAAATGATTGTGCTTCGTGTGAGAGACTTTTGGAAGGTGTGTTTTATCTCTGATCGTGGAAATAGCACAGCAGCCACTGATGCTCTGTTCCCATTTTACTTCTCCACATGTCCTGGTGGAATGAGATGCTTCTTGTCACTATCGCCTGATGTCACAGACACGAAAGTAACGAGTCCTGCGCCTTCCCCTCTGAATCAAGCCCGCAGCTGATCCGCCTTCGTTCTAACCTTCAGCTCACCAAAGGCTGCTCCGGTTTTCATCATTAGGGTGGGAATGCCATCGTGCCTTTCTAATGAAGGCAGAGCCCGCCAGAGTATTTTTCAAAGCCTTGGGTTTCGGCGTCTCTAACATGCTAAATAAATAGACACGCAATTAAAGATGCTCCAGGAAACTTGGTGACCATATTTAATTTTTCTTTCCTTCTGTCTGAGGAGCAAGGCAGTCCTACTGCTGAATAGCTGTTAGTATCTGTTTTACAAGATTTACTCATTTTCAGGTACCTAACGTAGCTGCCAGCATGCATGCACAACAATACAATTTATATGGTAAATGGGACCAAATAATGGCTTCACTGACTGTTATGGCTGCACTGAAGGGAAATGTCACGGTAAATAGCTACCAAATTATGGATCATGCCCAAGTGTCACAACTGCACTAAAGACAAATAGCACTGGAGGCTATTGCCACTGTGACGCTTTTGAGTTATGAAGAAGGGGAGCAGCCTGATGGGAGGCTCTTTGTGTCCTCATTATAGCAAAGGGTTACTAGTTCAGGGTACCAGAGAAGCTGGTCCAGTGTGCCGCTCCATTATTAATCTGTCCCTTTCAGACCTCACAGCTATAGCGAAACGGAAGGAGACTTTGCCTACCTTTTCGATACACAAACAAAGGGGAGGGGACAGGTTTTATGAATGTAAGTGCAAGGGAATGACCGGTAGTGGCGAAACGTGTAATCAGATCATCTCATCAAAGAATATTATTCAATTTAACATAGCATCTGTCGGGTAGGCTTAGTTGCTTCCTATGCAGCTAGATGTGTGAAGTCCAAGCAATCGCGCATTTTCTTCTTCTGTCAAGACTTGAGTAGTAAGGACATCGCCAACTAAATTGCTTCTTCTAAACTGAAGTGCAGCCCGGTTTCTCTCATTTTAATGGGAGAGTAATAAAGATGAAAGACCAACATTTTAACTGGTGGATCCCTTAAGCTACAGAATAGAAATTGATTATGTTTTGAAGGTATATACCAAATTCAGCAATGTTAAAAAAAATGCAAACACCCAGGTTTAAAATAAAATATAATCTGAAAACCCTGCTCCGTCTTTCCCCACACTAAGAAACTACAGTGCATGCTGTTTTCATTTATTCTTAGAAAACAAGCATGAAAGATTCTGCCTGTTCAGATAATGCCAAAAATATGTTTAAACTTTTTTTTATTCTTCTGAAAAATGATTTGTAAATTGAGGGTCATAGTTCAGCATCAGTTGCATCTTCTGGGATTATCGTTCAAGACCAGCCTCTAATGGGAGGTGAAATGGTGCAGTGCTCTCACCACCTTTCTTCTGAACTGTATTACATATCACAAAAAGTACATCCATAATTCAGAGCAATTGTCAGTCTTTGTTTTAGAGACGGGGCCAGGGCTGAACGATCACGGTGGATGAATTATTTCTGGGTTCTTAGGGTGGCCTTCTCTGCACATCAGCCTTGAGGTCTCTGGCTGGGCAGATGGAGAGCCTTGACTCCAGTTAAGTATGCCAAGAAACAAGGGAGTCCCAACTCTTCCTTCCCATTCCATTGTGACTTCTAGAAAGCCAAATGCTCTTCCTTCCAATCTGTCTTGCACGCAAAAAATACCAACAATGTCATTTCAGGTCCCTTAGATGATGACTTCCGCTGTTGACTGACTTCAGCATTAAAAAAAAAAAAAAAAGATCAGGGAATAGTTTGCAAGAAATGACACAGAAGTTTTGCATGACATGTTCTATAAATTGTTATTATATGATTTCATCTGAATGGAGTTTCTCAGGAGTAGAATGGAGCATCTATAAATGGTCATTAGTATTACATTCAGTATTTATCTAATGACAGTGCAGTGACAAGTAGCTGCTTCTATTAAAATGAAAATCTTGCATTATGTGCTTAAGGAACATTCCAGCTAATGAGGATGTAATGTCCTCAGTACAACACAGACCTTCTTTTTGTGTGTTTGCCACGACAAGATGCTGGAAACTTGACAAATGATATCATTTAAGACATGCCTGCCGTAGGGACCTGCTTTTTGGCTTCCTGTTTCTGGCTCTTATTTGGGTAACGTTTATAATGGCCACCTGACTTGTAATGGGTAACGTTTTAACCCCTTCGTAGAGCTCCCAATTAGCGCGAATTGACTACCGTCAGGATTTCCTTTAAAATGGGGCAAGGAGTGCTCAGCACTGAAGATATTTTTCTTGATCACTTGACCACATGTACACATGGGATAAATACCATCTTTTAGATTTGTATAAAAACAGATGAGCAACGTGCAACTTTCAGAAAATATATGATGGGAAAAGACCAAGCACGATCAACTGTGGATAATAATTTCCTAGGGGTTACGATGCAAGTTTTATGAACGTAGCCCAGGTGCAAATGGCCTGATTTGATGAATTCATAATTACTGTTCTCTATACTTCCATTCTCTTGTTTTATTCAATATTGTTTGTTATTTATAATACTTCTCTAGAGACAAAATTTATGCAAACTTTATTAGTTAATTTTGGGGATTGTTGGCAGTTTTTTTTTAAGTTAGATTTTCTGTAACTAATTTTCTAGTTATGGCCCAGAATTATGATCATATTTCAGAAGTCAAAATGTAAAACTCTGGATTCTCAAGACCATTGGTATGGGCATTTTAACCTTGGAATTCCATTTTTTAGTAGACCTGTAGCATCATGTTAATTCAACTTATAAAAGGAAGAATGTTTGATATGAGAACCTTGTTGCTGTTACCATGAGCAAACTGTGGAACACAGGCAAAAAAAAAAAAAAGTGCTATTCAAAATAAATAATATTTTCCCAGTATGTATCAGTTCAAGTAATTATTGATAGTAGAGAGTTGATATTCCAAAAAAGTCAAATAAGGTGCCTATTTCAATTCTGTATGCTTTAGTCTTCTGTATAATTCTTTCTCCAGATATGAGTAGCTAATGAGATGTGAAAACGAGACTAAAAGTGGCCGGGTGTAAATACTGTCTCAGCATCTATTCATTTTTTCCTAATTTTAATTGAAATATAGTTGATTTACAGTGTTGTGTTAGTTTCAGGTGTACAGCAAAGTGATTGACTATATATATATGTATACATATGTATATGTATATATACACATTCTTTTTCAGATTCTTTTCCATTGTAGGTTATTACAAGATATTGAGTGTAGTTGCCTTTGCTATTTGGTAGGTCCTTGTCCGCAACTGGATGTTCCTAGAGATGATCACACTAAGTGAAGTAAGTCAGACAGAGAAAGACAAATATCATACGATATCACTTATATGTGGTACTAAAAAAATGATACAAAGGAACTTACTTACAAAACAGAAATTGACTCACAGATATAGAATAGAAACTTACGGTTACCAAAGGGGAAAGAGGGGGGGGATAACTTAGGAGCTCGGGATTAAAAATATACACACTACTATATATAAAACAGATAACCAGCATCCATTCTCGATAAGATGATCTTGCTCACCGTAGACCTGCCCTTCAGCGCTTGCTCAAAGCATCCCGGGAGACACCGATCCCGCTGGGAAGCGAGTCTTGCATCTCTCAAGAGGTAGGGTAAGTACTCCATGGAGTATAGTTTAGGGAAACCAATACATGCCTCATGTGCTGGGAAGCATGTGCCAAAAGTACAGAGTCCAGCGGCCCCCCAGAGCAGGAGTTTCCCTTGAAGGGCACTGACAGTGTCTTCATGCCAACATGAAATAATAATTAAAACACCCCCTGCTGACTGGTGGTAACGTCCAATGGATTTGCGCTTAGGCCTCAGGAAAATGGTCCATAAATTGTCAGCTACTGCCGTGCCTTGCCCTCTCCACGTAAAGAGCTGAACCGTATCTTAGAATGACCAGAGTGAGTGGTCTCTCTGGCCGGCGGGAGATGCAGAAGCATGTTTAGGGAAGAAAGGGCATCCAGCTTGGAAGTCTTTACCTTGCCCTGTGGGTGCCGGACCCCAGGGGAGGGGCGGGCGGCAGACACACACCTGGAGGGAGCCCGGGACGCGCTCTGCCTGGCACGGATGAGAAGACTCCATCGTCCTGTAAATGGTACAACTTGGGATGTAAGGGACCATGTGGTTCTACCCACTTTATAAATGGAGAAAGCGAGATCCAAGAAGATTAGGTGCCTTGTCCAAGGTCACAGAGAAGGAAGCCGGAGCACAGGCAGCTTCCTTCCCAGGGCACCAGGCCGTCTCTGGTTTTTTTGTAAGTTGCCGAGGTCCTTCCCTAGATGCCTGATTCAAAGTGTCACAGAATAACAACTGGGCTCCGTTCTAAATCTTTTGTTGGATGAGGTGATGGCCAAACCAAGAAGAATATCACGGTTCTGACCACCGAAGTGTGTTCCACTCAAGACACCCTTTAATCCAGCACAAGTTAGGCGTCCAGATCATTTGATTCTGTGTCATCTAAATATCACACAGCCTTCTGGGAAAACAAACAAACACTCAACGGAATTAAGGGCTGAATGCCCACAATTTACTTTTAATGCTACAGAGAAGGTCTCCTCTCCTATCAATGTATTCTTGTATGTCAAATCATGAAAATCAAATAGAGGAAAACTTTATCATCACGTGGTGAGTTTTTCTCCCCGGAGTATTTCACCTGCTCGTGTTATTGCCTATAGAACGTGGACAATGTTTGTAAGAGCAAAATATCTAGAAACTGAGTTGGCCGTTCCACCTGCAATGGAATTCTGAATCCGGCAGCTTCTGCGCTGTGGTGGCCGGACGCGCACACCGGCGGCGGGAAGCACTGTAGGGTGAGGGGGGTACGAGTGGGGAGAGACAGCGGTGGGTCCACGTCTCCTGTTCACACGGCGAGAATCTCATCCTCTGTACAACTGACGGATCATAATTAAGGCTCGGAAGCAAGCCCTTCAAAACCACACGACACTGAATATTCCTGTCTTTCTACATCATTTCTGTCTTCCTTGAACTCATGCATAACAAGCGTAAACTTTCAACTTTACATGAACAAATCCTTTCCCAACAGAAAGAGCTTCTTTTAACATTGAAAAACCCTTTGCAGGAACAGCAAGAATGTCAAAGGCAATCTCATTTCGTAGAAAACCTCATTTCTCACCAGGGGACTGGAAGCAATAGTGGTCCCTCTGTATGTTGTTGGAATTTACATTTGGAAATTGAATTGTCTCCTTGAGGGTTTTTATCAAAGTAACTTTTGGAGAATTACTTACATCCGGGTACATCGGGTACACGGAACAAGGTTGCGCTGATGGAGCCCTGGTGTCACCGCAGCTGTAAAACAGCTCATTCTCTCAGCAGTAAAAATGAAAGTGCTGTCATTATCGTTACTGAATAATATTTATAGTGTCAACTTTTGCATATACTTTCTGTAACCTCTTGGAACATGCTTACTAATTCGTTAGATTAGAGTACAATGTCACTATCTTCACCTCTTTCCTATCAAATTGATAAGGGCGAATGATGCCTTTATAAATGGAGAAAGCGAGATCCAAGAAGATTAGGTGCCTTGTCCAAGGCATTCCCATTTTACAGATGGGAAAATGCAGCACAGAAAAGTGACCTTCCTAGATCACTCAGTCACTGGCTGAACAGAGACCGGGGTCCAAGGCTGTCTTCCACTCGAGGGTGCTGTGTCCCCAGCTTTCTTGTACACACGCTCACCTGTTGCAATGCGTGTCCTGACTCAGCAGGTCTGGGCAGGGCCTGGGAGTCTGCATTTCCCAGGGTCTGCTGATGTCAGAGCCGCACAGTGAGCAGCAAGGTCCTGAGTCTCACTGCCTTTGAAGGGAGTCCCATCCTGCGAGATGCAGTTTTCTGAAGCATCTCCGAGCAACCCGGAGGTGACCTAGGTGCGAATTACAAATCAAGCGCTTGATGGAACATGAAAATGGTGCCTTTTATCCTTGCACTTTCAGCTCCCTTACGTTGACCGTCGGCTGTGGCGTCCACCACCCGTCTGCTACCAGAGCACTCTGGTGGCAAAAGGGTTTTCACCCAGTTCTAAGCGGGGCAGAAGGAGATGCAGAAAGGGGATAGGCGTGTCCTGGGGTCGCTCAGCAGAAGGTGACGGCAAACCCTCTACCTCTACATTCACTGCCTTTTTTTTTTCTTTTTTTTTTTGCGGTACGCGGGCCTCTCACCGTCGTGGCCTCTCCCGTTGCGGAGCACAGGCTCCGGACGCGCAGGCTCAGCGGCCACGGCTCACGGGCCCAGCCGCTCCGCGGCACGCGGGATCCCCCCGGACCGGGGCACGAACCCGCGTCCCCTGCGTCGGCAGGCGGACCCGCAACCACTGCGCCACCAGGGAAGCCCCATTCACTGCCTTTTAAATAAAGCCAGAGCCACTGTGGAGAACAGTACGGAGGGTCCTTAAAAAACTAAAACTAGAGCTACCATATGATCCAGCAATCCCACTCCAGGGCATATACCCAGAGAAAACCGTAATTCGAAGAGATACATGCACCCCAACGTTCATTGCAGCACTATTTACAATAGCCAGGACATGGAAGCAACCTAAATGTCCATCGATGGATGAATGGATAAAGAAGATGTGGTCCATATATACAATGGAATATTACTCAGCCATGAAAAAGAATGAAATAATGCCATTTGCAGCAACATGGACAGACCTAGAGATTGTCATACTGAGTGAAATAAGACAGAAAGTGAACGACAAATGTCATATGATATCACTTATATGTGGAATCTAAAAAAAAGGTGCAAACGAACTTATCTATAAAACAAAAATAGAGTTACAGAGGAAGAAAACAAACTTATGGTTACCAGGGGGTAAGGGGGGGGAGGGATAAACTGGAAGATTGGGATTGACATATACACACCACTATCTATAAAATAGATAACTAATAAGGACCTACTGTATAGCACAGGGAAGCCTACTCAGTACTCTATAATGGCCTATGTGGGAAAGGAATCTAAAAAAGAATGGATAAATGTATAACTGGTTCACTTTGCTGTACAGTGGAAACTGACACCACATTGTAAATCAACTATACTCCAGTAAAAATTTTTTAAAAAAGAAAAAGAAGTAAATGAAAATAAGTATAAAAAATACTCAGTATTTCCATTTCAATAAAGTTCTTTGTAAGTCTTGTTCATGGCAATAAAATTTAAAAAAATAAAGGTAGGTCCTAGGGGACCAGAACGCTCCCATCTTCCTCTGCTTCTCTAGTCACACTGTTTGTCACACCAGTGTCCCCTCCCCTGCCCAGGCATCACCAGTCACCAGTTGAACATCGGTCCTTTTACAGGGGAATGAAGTACAAACAGCAGCCGTCCTCGGACGGGTCTTTCCTCCATGGCATGTGGGTATCATCATCATAATATTTTACAATTATCCCGAGAGGGAGGGCACCTGATTTGCATCCACTTTTGGATCAGGTCTCTTGGAACAAGCAGCGTGGCACCCCGTGTCCTTTATTTAAAAATAGGTCCATAGAAATGACAGGAATTTAAGAGGCTGTGGCCTTCATCAGAGAAAAATTATCAGCCACGCAAGTGCTTCTTAATATACCACCCTAGCCATGCGAGTAAGAGCTCTCTGGCTGGGAAAGACCTAAGAAAGCGTCTTGGTGTCAAAAAGGAAGCAGTTGGGTTGCAGATACAATCGAAGTTAGGGGTTTACAAATGGCCCTGGACACGGGGGCAGGAAGGCAGCATTCCAGCGCCCCGGCCGCGCGTTTCTGTGCGGGGTAGGATGAGCCCCCCGGTGTCCCCAGCACCCGTCCCTCACCCTCCCTGGCTTCTGGCCGCAGTTATGGCCGCACACGTGGCTAGCGGCCACCCCACAGGAGGGGCCTCGCAGCCGAGAGAGGATGGCCTTTCTCCAAGCAGGGCCAGCAAGATAATAATGGACCTGCACCCGCAGAGTGGGTGCAACTCGGGGGAGCCAGGCTGGAGCCAGGGCAGGGGGCCTGGAAATGAGGCTGTGATGACCTCAGAGGGTTCCCGGAGGGGCCAGAGGGCAGGATCCGGCGGGGCTCTCGGGGGGGGCCGGGCTGGGCAAGGAGTGCTACCCCCTCTTCTGCAGGTCAACATTTCAGCGTCTCTGTGGACCCCCAAATGCGAATCTGAGAAATCCTGGGCACTCCGGGCTTCCAGGTGAGACCTTTTCCTTCATGGGCGAGCTTTAAAAAATGTTACTATCGGTTAATAAAGGGATTGGCGGTGAGAGCAGAGGCAGCCTGGCCACCTGTCTGCCTTACGTGAGCTTGTTTATTTTCACCAAGTTCCGGTTCTGTCCAGGTGAAGAGAGTTACTCTCACCTCTGGGCTCCAGTAGCACTTTGCTCACCCCTCATTTCTAGCACTTTCCATGGCACCCTGGTCTACTATCTACTTATACGTCTGTCTCCCTGGAGACCGAAATCCCTGAAGGTAAGCCTGCCTCCCGGTCAGCCCCGGGCTGGCGCATGGTCACGGGTGCACCTCCGAGACACAGGGGGTTCGGTTCCAGACAGTCAGGGAGGTCCTAAAATGAGCTGAGCCTGCTCCCCACACCATGATGTCAGAGCAGTCGGTTACAGCCCTTATGGCTTTGAGACTTGAGATTAGAAAGATGAGAAGAAATCCCAGGAAGTGAGTAGCAAAGTCTTGAAATGCATTACCTCTATGACCCTTCTCGCCCAAAGTAGATGAAGCCTGGCCTAGGACAGGTCCACAGTGGATTACTTTTAAAATATTTATATATTCATATTAAACATATAAAGTGGTTCATATTTATTTTATGTATTACATTAAAAATCAGGAGTGCAAGTGTGAGAAAATCCAAGTCAAACTGCCTTGAACAATTAGGGGGCTCATGTAACGGGAAAGTTCAGAGGTAGGGCAACCTTCAGGCACAGTTTGATCAGGGATCCAGCTCTATTTCTCAGGGATTCCGTTCTCAGGCTGCTTCACCACACGGCTGCTTGCACAGGCTCTGCTTCCACTGCATCCACACTCCACCCACCACCTTCCACAAAGGCCTCCACTTCCCTCAGATTGAGCCAAGTGAATCTGTGTGTGTCAGGAAGAGTGGATTTCCCTCCGGGGAGTGGGCCATCCCACCCAAAACACAAGAAACGCATGGTACAGGATGGATGCTGGGAAGCCCATGGAATCAGAGTTCCAGACAGCAACAGGCAGAGGCCCCTTGGGGGGCGAGAGATGAACCTGAGAGATCCCCGGAGCCCGGGATGGAGCACTTCCCTGGGTCTCCAGCACCCAACAAAAGTTGGATAACTCACCATGGGGACGATCTGGGAACTGGGTCTCTTTGTCCCTTTGATGCCCTGGTTACTGCAATCCTGCCCGAGTGGTGTCTCCAAGAGACCTCTGGCCGGAGAGATCACAAGATTCATGACTAAGGGGCAAGGCCAGGAGGCCCGGCACCTCCAAGGGGCGGAGGGTCCAAGGAAGCCCTCCACCCTCCACAACTCAGCACCTTGGAATGAAGGGTTCACCTCCTTGCGGCCCCAGGCCCCGAACCCCTTAGGTCGGCGAGGACAGCTGGTCCTTTCCCAGACACGTCACCGCGTCCACCCCTCTTCTCCTACCTTGTTCCTGGTGCACAAGGAGCTGGCTGAGGGTCGGCACAGCCCTATGGATCTCCCTGCACAGAGGCGTCCACGGCAAAGCAAGCTCCCCGAGAGCCGGCAGTCAGTGCTGGTTTGCGGCCTTTCAGTTTGCGGGACAGAGCGGTCCTCGAGTTGAGGGGTGGCTCTGGTGACACAGGCCCTGTTCCACTTGCAGAGGCCTAAGCCCCGAGCTAGGCTGGACCCCTGCACAGAGGGTCCATCAGCAGAGGGCGGGAAAGGGCCCAGCGCTGACGTTTTAGAGGGTGTGGGATGGAGGGTGAGGACCCCCTGACGAGGGCAGAGAGTGGCCCGCTGCTGGGCAAGACCTCCTCAAAGTGAAGCTCAAACCCCCAGTCTTCTCCAAGAAGCACCAGCAGCTTAGAGCAGATGTGGTCTTGCAACCACGGGCAAGCGGGCTCTCTCTCAAGCTCCTGGCTGGGGGTGAGCAGACGGGAGGGGCAGCCCCCGGGCCCTGCACCACATTCACCTCATCCAGAGCACTCTGGCACGTGTCACTGCTGGGGCGCCCTCCACCCCAGTGGGGCGTGAGGGGTGTCATCACGCAGCCCCTGGTCCCCATCCTGCTGCCTCAGCCTCGCCCCGACAACCTGTCCGCACCGCCATCTGCGCGATTTGTCATGACTCTCGAGGCTTGGGCGGCCCGCTCCACGGGCATCCCTAGGTGTTCGGGTAACGCTGGACCAGAGGGTGCCGGGTACCAAAACCTGCTCCTTCACACGAGGACTCTGCAGGGCGTGGGGGAGTCTATGGACCCAGGTGCTCGCTAGCCGGCAGCCCGTGGAAGAGGCGACGTGAGCAGCGGGGGGCCCCGATCCCTGGCGGCTGACAGCCGCTCCCCGCGCGGGCAGCCGAGCGGGGCCGGGGTCCCTATCACGTGGCTGTGCCAGGCCTGTGTGGGCACGTTGTCATTCTAACCTGTGTAAGTCAGCAGGCTTAATTGCTGCGGTCCCTTCAAGATGACGCTCCACCAGCGATCTCATTATCACGCGCACACGTTTATTTCTCGTTTCCAGGGCTCTTCACGCAGCCCCGGATGCAGTGAAGGGGGACAGGATGTGGCGTTAACCCACAGTATCGTCTGTCCGCCGCCTCAGCCCCATCCCCTCTGGAGCAACCGGAGGCCAGGAGAGCACAGCATGCGAACGGGGGCGGCTGGGGAAGGGCAGAGGCCTGGCTGGGCCCCGAAGCCCCCCGCCTGGGGTCCCACTCTGCGCTGGGCCTGAGCGGGACAGGGAACCCTGCCCGGGGACCATGCGGTAAGGCGCTCCAGAGGACACCCACCTGTAGGACAGGGGCCCCAGCAGCCAGCACAGGCGTGCACGTCTCTACTGTAAGGTGCTGCCTGCGGTGGGAGCGCTAAGAACCACCCACACGTGGTCCTGCCCGCAGGAACCGTACATCGGGAAAGGGCACACGTGCACCATGAGCCAGGTGACCTGGGAAGGGAGGTGTGGCCTTTAACAAGCACCTACTGTGCTCCAGGCTTTGTGCTGAGCGCTTGACACATTTACTTTACTTAATCCCCGGAAGAGGGTGTTCTAGAACAAAACTGAACAACGGAAATGAAATGAGAACTGCAGATTCAAGCCACATGTGTAACACAAAACCTCCTATAGTAGCCACAGGAAAAACGATGAAATCAATTTTCCTAATGTATTTCATTAAGCCCAATATATCCAAAATATTATCATTTTAACTTGTAATCAATACAAAAAAATTTTTAAGATATTTCATTCTTTTTTTTTTTTAACATGGTTTGAACAAGCCAGATTTCAAGTGTTCACTCACTGAGAGGCTCATGCCTGTTGAATTGGACAGTGGGGGGTTCTGGGCTGGGAGCTCAGGGGGGTTCTGGGCTGGGAGCCTAACGGGGGGTCTGCTCAAGTACCATTTTTAAACTCAATATTATCTAACACATCTCACTCATGTTGGGCCAGATACTGATGTAACTGCTTATATAATAACCTCTTTCATTCACATAACCACCTCGTGAGGTAGGATCTACTGTTATCATCACTCCCACTTTACAGACAGGGAAACTGAGGCCACAGGTCTAGTGAATAAAACCACTGGGTAAGGACCAAGGCAGCCTGGATCCACGATCTACAGCTTAACCAGCAGGTCCTGGACCTTTCAGGACCCTACACAAACCAGGTGTTCAATAAGTATTTGAAGGATAGAGACTAAGGGAGATCTTTACTCTCCATTACTGATAGAATTGAGGCCCAGAGAAGTTAAGTGAATTCCATAACGTCACACAGCTAGAAAAATATCTGAGTCGTTAAACTGGGTGTGTCTGACTTGGAACGTTGGGGAAGTGGATTGTTTCTGGCCAGTTTTATGGAGTGGTGGGCGTTTGAGCTGAAACCGGTGCACATCGAGATGGGGAAGGAATTTCTAACCAGGAAAACAGGATGGAAGAAGAAGATAGATCCATTCCAGTAGGTGCAGGGGGACACACAGGTAGTGGGAGATGACCCAGAGGGCCTTGAAGGGACAGGATTCCCGGCAATCAGAGGGAGAAAGTGACCACCCCCTTCCCTCAGGGAAGCTCCACACCCATGGCCCAACATGGGGCTGCCTCGGCCAGACCCCAGAGGGAAATGATGCCGGGGGTCCTCTTTCTACAGGATTTCCCATCCTGGGCTCACCCCTCCCGGTGTTCATTCCAGGCTCCTCCTCCAGGAAACCAGCCCGCAGGAGAGATCCCACGTAAAGCACTGATTGCACAGGGAGGTCACCAACTAGAAGCCCCATCACCCTCTAGGGAACAGAAGGCTCTGGCCGGGCACCAGCAGCAAGTGTGGAAGGCGAGTCAGGGGGTTCTCGTCGTGTCCCAAAGCTGCTGCCCCTAAGCTTCCCGGCTCCTGGTATGGTCTGGGAGGAGCCATGGTGACCTCGCCTGAATCTCTGTGGCTCATCTGGCGGGTGGCAACACCCCTGGTGGAGCCTTGCCTGTGGCCCCCGGATGTGGGAGCAGCTCGGCCCCAGCAGGGAGAAGGCCGGGTGGGGACAGCTTCCCTCTTCCACTTGTCTCTCTTTCCTTCTTTCCTGCTTTCTCTTCCCCTCCCTCCCCTCTTTGCCTGCTTTAGAAAAAAGGACTGAAAGCATGAAAAGCTCATTCCCTACTCATCCCCGTGCAGTTCAGCTATTGGGTGTTAATATCTATCAAAATGTTTCCCGAACCTAGGATTCAGAACTTAATTTTATTATTCTTACATGAAAGAGAAACTGTAGGTACATTTTCTGTTTATTGAAAAAAAAATCATGTGTCAAACGGCACTCTTTGGTTGCACAGCTCTCCTGGTATATTATTTATTGCGAAGGAAAATGATCATGCTGATAAGAAAGTAGTGTCACTTAAAAATTAGGTGGTTCCCAATCAACTCATGACAGTAATTGCTGCAATGTCCTCTTTGATTTAGATATAGTAATATCAATGTAATTGCCACTGGGAAAAAAATTATAATGGCTGTTAATAATAACTAACACATAAATGGCAACGAACGGGAACATGTATTTTATATCGGATTCAGCCCTAGAGCAGCAATAAGAAACCCAGTGGTTTCAGCAGTCTGGCACCGGCCCCTCAAGGAACCAAGCCCCTGAGCTCTCCCATGTAAACCAGGGGGTGGATGATTATGGGGAGTACAGGGGCATCCTCAGCCTCCCCCAGGCTCCCTAGTAGGGGGGTCCTCCAGGCCTCCCTAGGCAGAGATAGAGCAGAACCACGAGAAGCCAATGACCCAGAACCTGCCTCTACCACAGGGCCAGGAGAGGCGCCCGGAGTGTTCACTCGGAGGTGGTTCATTCCTTGCCTCCTTCGACTGTGGACCATTCTCTGTACTAAGCAAGGATGCGAAACCCACAAACCTGGTCTCTGTCCCCCAAGCGTAAACTCCAGGGGAGCTAGCACTGCACTCGTTTTGTAACATCTGGATTTCCCTCCCGTCTCAGCCCAGCAATCTTTGTTGAATGAAGATGTTCACTGTGCAGAAGGTGACAGACAAAGACAAGTGGCCCTCACTGTCCACTGTCCCCTGGCGGGCACGGGGCCCACATGACTCCTGGGCACATCCACTGATGGGACAGGCTTTTTATTAGGAAGAGGCATTATTTTAGCTCTTAAGGTGATGAATTACCTGGATGACATTTGAGCTTACTCATTATAGTGCCCGTTGTGACCTAGTGAAGAGGAAGCCCTAGGGAAGTGAGGCTCTGGCCAGAAGACAGTGTGGAAAAATGAGGGATGGGAAGGGACCCACCGGACCAAGGTGGGCTTCGGGACCCGCGTGCTAATCTAGACTCTGCCCTGCTCCCTGGATATGGGCAAGTCACTTGGCCTGCACAGTGAAGGAGGGCTTGGGCTGCACAGGTGGACCTAGAATGTGCCATGGGTCCAACTTTTCCATGGAGGTAGCTGGGCATCCTTATTGAGGCCCCACTCAGAGCGATTCTAATTCTATAGATCTGAGGGATCTACAGACCCCTACAGAGAGGGCCTGACTGTATATTTACGAAGTTCCTTGAGAAGTTCTAATAATAATAATAACAACAACAACAATAATAATAATGTCTACAATTCACTTAATATGGAGCAAAGTACCACACTAACTGCTTACTCAGACCTCAGTTTACTCTCAAAACAAACATTTTAGGTGGTTTCTAATATTCATCCCATTTTTACAAAAGTGGGAAGGCACAGAGGCTGAGTAACTTGCCCAAAGTCGCACAGTAAGTGCTGAAGCCAAGTTTGGGGCTAGCCACTTGACCCCAGATCCTGCACTCCAGACCAAGATAACGCTCATATATGGTGCTGATGGGATTTTATGTTTGAGAACTTTGGTCTAGATAACCTGCAAGGTCTCATCCAACTTAACAGCCTATGATAATGTGAAGCTTGTTGGAAATAAGAGAAATTTCAGAAATTTCCAGAATGTGGGGTGATGCCAAGGCTCTACCTGGAGCATAGTAGTTGGCAGCCCTGGGCAGCAAGAGACCACCTGGGCACCCATGGAAAGGAGGCCGGTGGGTCTTCTCTTCCTGATGCTCTAGGTAGTGGTAGCAACTCTCTCTCACTGCAAACAACTGAAAGGATTGGAAAACTTTAAAAATCTTAAAATCATGAAGAGCTGACAAAATGGTTTAAAAAATACAAGTCCAAAATCTAAGAGGAAGTGGAAATGCAGAGAGAGAGGTGGAGCACTGAAGCCATTTCTACTGTGAAGGAATTTGCCAAGAATGGGACCTCTGAGCTTCAGTTTCCATAGCTTTGCAAGGCGCTGAGGACAGAGGATAAAGTCCAGGGCCATCCAAATTGAAGAGCCTTGGTGCTGAGCACAGAAGGGGAAAAAGGAAAAAAAAAAAAAAAGTCTCTGATAACTGTTATTACAAGCCAACTCATGTCTGTATTTGTAACTCAAGTTCTCATGATTTAGTTAGTCCAAAAAAAAAAAAATCAAACCCATGAATTTGGTGCAATGTGGACCCAACTGATAGTGCACCCAAAGTTCCTGGCAGAAACAAACATAAACTCTCTCTGAAGAAATGCATCTTCATCTTATACCTCAAAGAATTCACCCAAGGAAAATGAGCAGACACAACTAAAATACTTAATAATAAAAAGAAATAACATGCCATGAACCAGAAACAGCAGAAGCAAAAGAGCACAGAGGCAGACATGAAAAGACATTAGGAATTAACAGCTAAAGATTATAAAATAACAATGCTTATGCATTTAAAGAAACAAGTTTCAAGAAAAATTAAAACACCTTGAATATTTTAAAAAGAACTGATGTAATTTTAGGAAGGAAAATAATATAATAACTGAAATTAACAGTTCAATTAATGGTTTAATGGCTGATTAGATACAGCTGAAGAGAGAATTCATGAAGTGGAATATAGATGAGAGGAAATTGTCCATAATGCATAACAGAGAGTCAAAGAGGTGGGAAAGAAAAGGTAAAAGTCAAGCAGGATAGGGAAAGAAGGTCTAACACAGCTCTATTCAGAGTTTCACAAAGAGTTAAGAAAGGGAATGTGAAAGGCAATATTTGAAGAAATAATGGCTGAAAGTTCAGCATTGATAAAAGGCAGTAATTCAGGGCTTCAGGAAGGCAGATAATTCCCAAGTAAGATACGTAAAAAGAAATTCATATCCAGACATACAGTAATGAAACTGAGAACACCAAAGAGAAGAGAGAGAGAAAAAACGTTTGCCTATACAGAAGTGACTGACTCAAAGCTGAATTCTCAGTGGCAACCATGGAAGTCTGTAGAAAGGGGATGGTATCTTCAATGTGCTGAATAACTATAGCAGTATTATAGAATTCCTTGTCCAATAACAATATCTTTCAAGAATAAAGACAAAATAATGATATTTTCAAACAAAAACTGAACAAGTTTGCCACAAGCAGATTGTAAATTCTCCAGAAACTGTACTTTAAAAGAAGAAAATTCATCCCCTCCGGAAGTTTGAAAAGTGAGAAAGAATGAAGAGTAATGAAAATGGGGAACATGTAGGTAAATATGGGTGAAATGAATTGGTGCAGATATCTCTAAAACATTTTCATATTCAGAGTCTAGCCGTCTGAACCACTATTCAGCTCAGAGTCATCTATATACATCCACTTTTTCCCAAGTTATCATCCTCTGTGCAGTCAAGAAGGGTGACAGGGCAGCACTTCTGGAGTGAGCCATGGTTGACTCCAGAAGTTTCTTCCAACCCTTGACACTGTTTCCCCAAGTTTATTTCATCTTATCAGAAGGTGTCAAGGAAACATTTTCGTACACTTATAACTCATTCCTTCCCCAAATGGTTCTTAAATATTTCTTGACCCACATTGGGGGTTTGCAGTAGTCCAGCTGTGCCACCAGCAAAAAAACCCCAGTTCAAGCACATGTGGACCATCTCACCACCACACCACAAATGGCCTGCAGCATTCATGCCACTGATGACAAAATGCATCCCAATTTCAGAGATGTTAAACTGTGGAAACAAAGAATCCATGGAATTAACTGTATCCTGACTCGAGTATACGAGGGCACTTGCCTCAGGGGAGCCCAAGCAAGGCGTGGTCTGAGCACCCAGAGGACAGAGGGGGGCTTGGGCTTGCAGAACTGATTGTGTGATGGGGTTTGTGCCTGCTTCCTGGCAAACGTCTGAATGTACGGCAGGGAGGAGAAGAAAGTAAGGGCAGAGAAGGGGTGAGAGCAAGCTCAGAGTTCTATGATGTGGGCTGGAGCCATGGCATGGTGCACTGGAAAATGCACAGGTTTGGAGACCCACAGAGGCAGATTCAGAACTTGACTCTTTGCTGTCTAGCACGGATCATTAAACCATCTAAGCCACCATGTTTGTCTTTAGGAAATGGGGAAGGCGCCCACAGTGTCATTCTGATGTTAAGGAATTATGGTCAGTTCTTATTACATATGGTAGTTATGCTCTGCGAAGTTGCAGGTGCCCTGAATCAGCAAACACTGAACCATGGTTCCCAGGGAAAATCAAGGGTTAGGTTCCTGCAAGCCTCTGGTCACCACATTTATCAACCAAACAACACATAAGCTCGTTTTATGTGTCCCTGTTTAAAAACATCTTATGTAAAATATATTTTTGATTCATTAACATAGAACTGAAGGCCAGCAGCACTGTAAGTCATTCCTGAATGAAGCTCATCTCTCACACTGATTTCTCCCTAAGGCAAGTCGCAGCCTTCTTGCACTTAGGAACACGACACAGCACTTCAGCACTATGCTTGGGGGCCATTTTGAACTGCAAAATTATCCCCAAAAAATAAATAAATAAATAAATAAAGCACAAAAGTGAGAGCAACGCGGCACAAGTAGCCCATGAAAAGGACACATGTTTGCACCATGAGAGCTGAAACAAGAAGGCTGGACATCACTGTGTTTGACCTCAGCTGGGAATGTGCACTGGAGATTTTTCAATGCTCTGCACATGTCCATGAACAACCATGAAAGCACCGTGAGTATGTATCAATTTGGGGGTTCCAAATAAATCTTAGAAAGAAGGCAAATTCACAAATATGGAATCTGCAATGAACGAAGATCAGCTGTACATATGTAGCCCGATCCTTAGGGGGTGTCCAGTGGATGGTGACTCTTATAATCATTACTTTGTGACACCACTGGTGTCCCCATGAAATCCTACCGTAAGGTGAAGCCTGCAGAGGAGGTCTAAAGCCGAGAAACTGAAGGGCTTACTCAACTGTCATCAATCCATCCATTCATTCCACAGGTATTTACTGAGTATGTGCTCTGGGACATGCACAGAGAACAGACAACACAATATTGTCTCCAGCAAGTGATGTAAAGAGCAGATTATGTACAAGTGGGCTATTTCTGAAGCTCTCCTACCACGACTACTCTTTATAGTACCAGGCACTCTAATTGCACTTCATATGTGCCGGACATTGCTTCAAACACTCTGCAAACTGAAGCTCGTTTAATCCTCCCAAGGACCGTAGGAGGCAGGTGAGCGTGTTTTTTTCACCTTACAGAGGAAGAAAGGACAGGTAAGTAAGTGGCCCAAGGTGACACGGCTTGAACCAGAGTCTGTGTTTTTAACACACTGCATCGTCTAACCACATAGACTGGGGCCACTGCATCATTGGAATTTATGCCAAATTTTTTACCTGGACCCAAAGATGGTTGACTTCGGGTTGAGATGTTGACCACGTCCTAAATTGGGTCTCCATTATGCCAGGTCATCAAGTAAATTCATTTAAAAATCATTCAACTTAATAAAAATAAGTAAATCCTCTGGCAAAATCATGCATTAACCTGATAAAAGTTTCAAGTTTCTTTTTTTTTTTAAATTTATTTATTTATTTATTTATTTATTTATTTATTTATTTATTTATTTATTTATTTATTTATTTATGTATGGCTGCATCGGGTCCTTGCTGCTGCGCGCGGGCTTTCTCTAGCCGCGGCGAGCGGGGGCTACTCTTCGTTGCAGTGCGTGGGCTTCTCATCGCGGTGGCTTCTCTTGTTGCGGAGCAAGGGCTCCAGGCGCTCAGGCCTCAGGAGTTGTGGCGCACGGGCCCAGCTGCCCCGCGGCATGTGGGATCCTCCCAGACCAGGGCTCCAACCCGCGTCCCCCGAAGCAGCAGGCGGACTCCAAACCACTGCGCCACCAGGGAAGCCCCAGAGTTTCACGTTTCTAACCACTGTTTGGCCTCGTGTGTGTACAGGGAGATACTGACTGTAGAAGGAGAGGTGACCTAAATTGTACTTGGGGGTCGATTATTAGCCTGACAAGCGATGTTGGGTGAGTCCTTGAACTTCTCTGGGCTTCACTCTTCTTATCTGAGCAACGATTCCCAACAGCCCCTCCAGCTCTGACCTTCTGAGTCCTACACAGGTAAGGAAGCACCCTTCCTGCTCTCACCAGCTACGCGTGTTTTCAGCATGAGTTTGCTTCCCTTTCCTTCACTTTCTTTCCCCAATCTGTGCCTGCTCAAACAATACTGAAAAATAGTACATGGCCATTGTCTTATTGACCTAGGAAAACTTTCATGGAATTTTGAATTATCTAAAGAGCACCTTGCTCTTCCAGTATTCTTCTTGCACACCATAAGTTTCCGTGATTTGATTTATTAAGAGCAGTGTAAAAGCCTTGCACACACCTTCACCCTCTTATCACACACAGTTTGTCTGTTGAACATTCTGACCCAAGACTGGCCAACTGGATGGAGCCACTGACTTCACTGAAGACGTTTCTCTAACTGGTGGGGCAGGGGTGACACCACACTTTGCAGGCAGGCAAGGTAACAAACACCTTTAAAGCATTTGAAGCTTTCAACCCACGAATGCCATTTCTAGAACCCCAGCCAAGAGAAATCACCAAAGATGAGCAGAAATATTTGTGTTTCAAGCTTTGCGTCACAGTGTAATTCATAGCACATCCCTGTGAAGGGATATAATGTATCCATTAAAATCATTAAAGAGGGCTTCCCTGGCGGCGCAGTGCTTAAGAACCCGCCTGCCAATGCAGGGGACATGGGTTTGACCCCTGGTCTGGGAAGATCCCACATGCCGCGGAGCAGCTAAGCCCGTGCACCGCAACCACTGAGCCTGCGCTCTAGAGCCCCCACGCCACAACTACTGAGCCCAGGTGCCACAACTACTGAAGCCCATGTGCCCTAGAGCCCGTGCTCCGCAACAAGAGAAGCCACCGCAACGGGAAGCCCGCGCACCGCAACGAAGAGTAGCCCCCGCTCGCCGCAACTAGAGAAAGCCCGCGCGCAGCAACGGAGACCCAACGCGGCCAAAAATAAATGAATTGATTATTAATTTTAAAAAATCATTAAAGGAATCTCATGATTTATGATCAGATAGAAAATATCATAAAGCTGTACACACTTGCATGGCATGACAGTGGTTTTTGTAAATCATATATGCATTTTAAAAAGCTTCAAAGGAAATTGGCTAAAATGGTAACGATGGTTATTTCTCAACAGCAGCAGCAGAAATATATAGCTACTTTACATGATTTTCTAGATTTTCTGAATATCCCGTAATAATCGTATGTGTTTTATTCTAAAAGTAAATAGCCATTTGGCCGTTTCTGCATTGATAAATGCACTCCGTATGGCTTCAAGTCTTTTTACAGTCCCTCGTGGCATCAGTAACCGGGCGTGAGGCAGTCCTCTCGTGGGGGGCGGGGGCCTTTCCGCAGATTCCATGGTGGAGCCATGCCGCTGCCACCCACCACTGATCCCGAGAGGACGGAGCGACCATCCCCCGCCATGGGTGCTGAAGAATATCGGCAGGACTGCAGCCCTTCATCTGGGGGGAAATCTCAAAGTCCCCCACCTCCTTTGCCAGCGCCTAAAGCCCTGACCAAGTCCCAGGGGACGTTTTGAGATCTGGGGCCAGCAGCACACCCTCCGACTCGGGGTGCCTGACAGATGCATGTGAAAAGCACGTGACACGCTGGAAACAAGGTGGACCTTCTAGCAGTCAGAATTCCATGCGCTAGTGGCAGTAAGGAATCCACATCGAAAACCCAACATTTGTTTAGTAAAAATAAAAGGGCCAAGTGAGTCGAATGTCCATTCAAAGCGCGTGACCCGAGATGTGCTGGAAGTTAGTTCGGGACGGAAAAGTTAAAAACCACAGGTTTAGGTACTGAGGAGCTGTGTCCCTCCTGGCCGCTCTGCAGCTTTGGGTCTGAATCACCGTCAGGTCTCTTCGTTTACTTCCCACCAGAGATCACTGTTGTCTGGGGCCAATTCAATTCGCACAGGTTTAAATCTGAGCAAGTCACGATGTGTCGTCAAAGGGCTTTGCCGGATCAAACCATAAATTCAAGCAATCAGCTAAAAGGCTCCGGTTTCAAAAATGCCTGTTACTTCACTTATTTCTAGCCCAGGATGGGACGCTGGGAGTCGGTGGGACAAGGCTGCTCACCGGTCCTGCCTCTTCTCCTTGCGGAGAGCACAGCTGGATCCCGTCCCCGGCTCCTGTGTGGCGGCCTCGGGCCCGGGGGCTGAGTGAACAGAAGAGCTGTAGCCGCATCCAGGCCAGGCCGATGGAAACCCTCCACCCGGGAGCCTCCCTCTCGCCTGCTCAATGCTCAGTGCTCGCAGCCCCTCAGACGGCCTGCAACCCGAGACCCCGACCGGCCCGTGACCCCCATTTCTCACCTCCAACGTGAAAAACAACAAACAAACCACTTCTGTTGTGTTCAGCCTGCAAAATGTGGGTTTCTCTGTTTCAATAGCTATCGTTGTCCTAATGAACCTGAACGGACACCCAACTTTGAGCCTATTTTAAATAGCCACTCACGTGTTTGGGATTTTTTTTTTTTTTTCCAGAAAATTACACAGTGAGAAACCAGTGTGCTCAATTTCATTTATGGATTTCCCTTCAGGCCTAAGGGAAGAATGAGACCTCTCAGTTTTGTGGGACCTAAACAAGGATCTCCGGGTGAGAGCTCTGAAACTTCACTCAGAGGCTCACCTAAAACCATTGCCCCAAAACGACGCCGTCGGGGCTGAGGCCCTTTCTCAGCACGAGGTGGCTGCAGGATGCTGCGGTCTAGACATCCCCCTTTAAGAGCGTTCACCTCCCTCCCTTGTCCTACCTGAGTCACTGTGTGCTGCCGGCCCTCCTTCTGCATCCCTGCTTCCCGCTACCCCCAGCCTCTGTCACCTCCCAGCCCACGCCTACCCTGAAGCACAGCTCTTTCACTGCCCTCCTCCATCTTCTCCTCCCACTACCTCTTCTCTCATTTTTGGAAGAAAACCTTACCTTCTCCTGCACCCAGAAAGCAGCAGGAGCCACCTGGAAGCCACCTGAGCACCTCAGCCGCGGTGCCCCCAGGTCAACACAGGTATCTGCACCTGCCTCCGGCTCTTCTCCCTCTACCTGGCGGGCACGGCCTGTGCTCATGCCTTGGAACGTCCTTAACCCGCCCTGGGCCCCGTTCTCCCTTTCCTCTAGCAAGCCTCTCGTTCTTGGCTGTACCTTCTCTCCCCTGATACTGGCTCTTCGCTCTCAACAGAGACGTGTGCTGGGTGCTCTTGTCCGTCAGGTCAATTCTCCTGAGCAAATGCCTGTGGTCATCGGTGCCAGGGCCGTGCAAGGCACAGGGACACAGCAGTCGACAAGACACAGCCCCTTGAGCTCGATTCCCTCAAGCCGAGATCCTCAGAGATCCTCCACTTAGGATCTCTCAGCCAGGAACGTGTTCCTCCCTCAAACCAGAGTCCGTGGAAACGTTGGCAGAAGCAGGTGATGTGTGTTGCCTTCTTGGAAAGTCTTAGAGCAGAGCCGGGGCCCGGAGTTTGAAGGATTATAATAACTGCTAGAACATGTTGATTCTCTAATGACAAGATAAATGGCGGAATCCAGTGTAATTTTTAGTGTGATGGGGCCAGTATTTTTATTTAGAGGGAACTAAGTTCTTAAATGTATCATGAAAATCCAACAGGAAAATAAGACTTTATTTACAAAAGTGCATTCACTCACAGATTTGTAGTTAAATATTTGGTATACGGTGTAAAGGTCATTATTTTTAAGCTGATAATTTCCTGAGTGATATTAGTATAATTTCGGTCTTAACTTTAAAATTCTGCCTTTATTTAGTAATAGCAGTGTAATTTTAGAAAAAGCAATACAAATCCATACACTGAGATGAATCACTATTGCCTGGACAACGTTGCAGCTACAATTTAACAGAGTCTGGGGTTATTATGACTGATTGCAAGGGTTGGGTTTCAGCAGGGGCAACGGTGCCCAGATGAACCAAACAAGCCATGACTGCCTCACCTGGAAGGCAGGCTGCTGGCATCCCACCTGCACTGGGGCTGCACCCGCCACCTCCCGACTCTGTAAGGTGAGCCCTGGCAGGGGAAACAGTGCCATGCAGATCAGACCAAGTCCTCAGCCCTGCCCGACTGGTTCCCTGCAAATCAAACCACAGTTCGCACTTAGGGCATGTATCCATTTCCTAGGGCTGCCATGACGAATTGCCGAAAATGTGACTACAAACAGAAACGTGTTCTCTCAGAGCCCTGGAGGCTAGCAGCTCCAAATCAAGGTGCCAGTGGGTCCACGCTCCCTCTGAAGGCTCTAGAAGAGAATCCTTTCTTGCCTCTTCCGGTTTCTGGTGGTTTCTGTCCATCCTCACCCTTCCTCGACTTGTAGACGCATCACTCCAAGCTCTCTGTGGTCTTGCGGCATCTCCTAGGTGTCTGGGTCCAAATTCCTCTCTTCTTATAAGGGCCCCAACCATTGGATTAGAGCTCCCTACTCCGCTATGACCTCATTTTAACTGGATTACATCAGTCAAGACCCACTAAGGCCGCAAGTACCAGGGTTACGACATCCATATATCTTTGGGGGACACAATTCAACCCACCACAGAATATTTCTTATTTGCCAGAACATTTTGCCATGTTTTTTCCTTGAATTGTTTCCCTTCACCCCTGTGGCATCCCACGAGGTTGGAGCCCCCATTCTACAGATGGGAAAACTGAGACTTGGAAAGTCAGGGTCCGTTACCCACCACCACGCAGCTCACGTACTGCAGACGTCGATCTCAAATCCAGGGCTCCCCCTCCAATCCAGCTCCTCAGTGCAGGGCTAGCTGCTAAAGTCCCAAAGTGCAGGCTCTCCCAGCCCAGTTAGAATCCAGGTGCTGGGTCAAATGACCGGTCACGTCTGGGATTAGGATTTAAGGGAGTGTCAGCAAAGCCTCACGGCTAGTGAGGGAGGATTTCAGTCAAGAAAGCCAAGTGTTTTCGATACAAGAACCCACACACGAAGGGCCTTCGCAAAAGCAATGAGGGTTCCCCGCTCCACCCAGAGGCTCCTGCTCCGCAAATCGGTGTCTGAAATGGGCCTCAACATCACCGCGGTTCCACACCGTGTGGGTTCCACCCCTGCCTCACCCCTCCGGCCCGCTCTGGGTGCACCCGGCACAGACCCACAGGGAGAAACGCCGGCCGGCCGAGACTCGGCTGGCCTGAGTGTAAAGCTAACTAAACGAATTAATCACAACAGATTAATGAGAGTGACAAGGCGAGAGAGGTGACATTCTCCAAAATCTCCAACTTGGCATGAGTGTGCTTATTATTTTTTTTATTTTAATCCCTACAGCAATTTATTTCCCGTAAAGCAAAGTTTCTCCAAGAATGTCCCAAAATGTAGTCAAGGTTAACTGTGCCGTGAGCTTATTCAGTATTTATGATTCTTTTTATTTGTATTACGAGGACTTTTGGGGGGCTCCAAAAGGTCCATTAATCAAACGGAGTGACAAAATGAGCCATTTGACAATTGGAACGAGGGCTGAACAGTATTATGATTATGCGTGTATATGCGTGCGTGTGTGTGTACATTTGGTCCAGGAATAAAAGGACCAACTTAACTTCATCAACAGTGCCTGATTAATTGTTACAAAGTGTCATCCATAAATTCCCCTTCGATCTAATCATCCTCTCAGACCATTTAACAATATCCCCCGCGAGTTGCCTTTATTGAGGGCTGAGTTCCTGAGAGAGGAAGGGGTGACACAAATAGCTCCAGGGACTGGAGACAGTCAGTGGACAGCGTTCAGGGAGCTGACAGTTCTGAAATACAATTATCAGCGTGATCTGCTTAAGGATTCATCGGCAGCTTCTGCCTTCTGAAGACTAAAAGAATACCGAGACATACAAAGAGAAAGAGGTGATGAGAAGGCATCACTTTCCTCCGGTCTCATAACTGAAAATTGAAGAAAATTAGTTTCTTTGCTTCCAGCTCATTGGCATATAGGCAGCATTATATTATAATTTCATAAGCATAAATCCTTTGACTAGATTTCAGAAGAATAAGTGAATTAGAAATGCAAGTAAAGTATCTAAAAAACTTAACTCTACTAGGCGGGGGAGGAGGAGACGTAAGAGACACAGGGAAAGAGAAAACCCCTTGTGGGGGCCTTGCCCTGGGTTCTCAAAGCTCTGTTTCAGGGAAAGGCAGTTTTTAACCCCATTCTGTGCCTGTTGGCGAATAAAATCACCATCTCTCCTCTCCTCGCTCTCATGTTCCAAGGAATCCGAGTCATAATTTATCATAAATTAATTTTGGAGAAACAACAGGCTTGGGGCATGTTATAATTATTGTTATTTGTTTATTTATTATCATGTTAACCATTATTTATTATTATGTTAAGCACATGTGAGATCACAAAGGTTGCTCCCTGTCGTTTCCTAGCAACAAGCCAGTGGGTTCTTCCACGCAAGTTTCCAAATATCCTACTCCATCACAGTGGGGGTGGGAGGCAGAAGACGGCCAGCCTGGGGCCCCGGCTCTCTCCTTTCCTGAGGGAAGCGGAGAGCTGGACGGTGGAGAGGAAGGGTCTCTCTGGCCCCCGGTGGTGCTTCACTAGCCGCAGAGCAGATCATTTCAAACAAAGACCGTTTATAGGCAAAACCCCGGACCCCAAGGAAGACGCCAGTGGCTGGAGCCCGTTGGACAAGGGCATCCTTTCCAAAGCCTGTCTTCGAGGACCACACACGGGCACCCTCCGTGGCCAAGGGACGTCTGGGAGGAGGAGGTGCTGGGAGGGGCGGGGCAGGAGAGACTCCCCGAGGGCCTCAGCCCACCCAGCCTGCTGCCTTGTGACCACACTCACCGCCCCACGGTGGCCCCGACTAGCTTCCTGAGCCCGGCACCATGTGATGGGAGCCAAGGGACAGAGCCTCTGAGTCTCAGCCGTGTTTAAGCAGCCTCGCAAGAAGATGAACATCCATCCGCAAAGTCTCTTGTGTTAGAGCAGAAGTGCATAAAGGGGATGGACGTTCTCTCCTTCCTGCATGGCACCCCCTTATGCAGAGGAAAGCTTCCCGGGGGACCCACATAGGAGCTGCTGGACCAGAGTGATTGGGCTGGTGTCCCTTGCTGGCCTCCTCAGAAGGCCCTCCACACCTCTCATGGGAATCACTTCCTGTTCTGCTTAAGAAACTTCTGGCCTGGTGATGCAGCACATTCTCACTATGGTGGGACCACGCCACACAGTCTCTGACGCAGTGTTCTCCCCCCACTGTACAGCAGAATTCCCCAGGAGTGATATTTTTCCTAATAAACTTTTCATTTTAAAATAATTAAATTTACAGAAAAACTGCAAAGATAATATAGAGAGTTCCCATAAACCTCACACTCAGTTTGCTCCTATTACATCTTCTGTTACTATGGGACATTTGTGACAATTAATGAACCGTTATCGGTGCGTTATCATTAACTGAAGTCTATACACTATTCAGATTTGTAGCTTTTCCCTAAAGTCTGTTTTCTGCTCCAGGATCCCATCCAGGACACCACATCACACTTAGCTAGCCGTCATGCCTCCACGGTCTCCTCTGGGCTGTGACAGTTTCTCAGGCTTCTCTGAAATGAGTAACCTTGGCAGTTTACAGGAGGCTGGCCAGGTGTTTTGTAGAAGGTCCGTCAATATGAGCTCCAAATCAAGGTGCCAGTGGGTCCACGCTCCCTCTGAAGGCTCTAGAAGAGAATCCTTTCTTGCCTCTTCCGGTTTCTGGTGGTTTCTGTCCATCCTCACCCTTCCTCGACTTGTAGACGCATCACTCCAAGCTCTCTGTGGTCTTGCGGCATCTCCTAGGTGTCTGAGTCCAAATTCCTCTCTTCTTATAAGGGCCCCAACCATTAGATTAGAGCTCCCTACTCCGCTATGGCCTCATTTTAACTGGATTACATCAGTCAAGACCCACTAAGGCCGCAAGTACCAGGGTTACGACATCCATATATCTTTGGGGGACACAATTCAACCCACCACAGAATATTTCTTATTTGCCAGAACATTTTGCCATGTTTTTTCCTTGAATTGTTTCCCTTCACCCCTGTGGCATCCCCTCACCCTTCCTCGACTTGTAGACGCATCACTCCAAGCTCTCTGTGGTCTTGCGGCATCTCCTAGGTGTCTGGGTCCAAATTCCTCTCTTCTTATAAGGGCCCCAACCATTGGATTAGAGCTCCCTACTCCGCTATGACCTCATTTTAACTGGATTACATCAGTCAAGACCCACTAAGGCCGCAAGTACCAGGGTTACGACATCCATATATCTTTGGGGGACACAATTCAACCCACCACAGAATATTTCTTATTTGCCAGAACATTTTGCCATGTTTTTTCCTTGAATTGTTTCCCTTCACCCCTGTGGCATCCCACGAGGTTGGAGCCCCCATTCTACAGATGGGAAAACTGAGACTTGGAAAGTCAGGGTCCGTTACCCACCACCACGCAGCTCACGTACTGCAGACGTCGATCTCAAATCCAGGGCTCCCCCTCCAATCCAGCTCCTCAGTGCAGGGCTAGCTGCTAAAGTCCCAAAGTGCAGGCTCTCCCAGCCCAGTTAGAATCCAGGTGACCGGTCACGTCTGGGATTAGGATTTAAGGGAGTGTCAGCAAAGCCTCACGGCTAGTGAGGGAGGATTTCAGTCAAGAAAGCCAAGTGTTTTCGATACAAGAACCCACACACGAGGGGCCTTCGCAAAAGGAATGAGGGTTCCCCGCTCCACCCAGAGGCTCCCGCTCCGCAAATCGGTGTCTGAAATGGGCCTCAACATCACCGCGGTTCCACACCGTGTGGGTTCCACCCCTGCCTCACCCCTCCGGCCCGCTCTGGGTGCACCCGGCACAGACCCACAGGGAGAAACGCCGGCCGGCCGAGACTCGGCTGGCCTGAGTGTAAAGCTAACTAAACGAATTAATCACAACAGATTAATGAGAGTGACAAGGCGAGAGAGGTGACATTCTCCAAAATCTCCAACTTGGCATGAGTGTGCTTATTATTTTTTTTATTTTAATCCCTACAGCAATTTATTTCCCGTAAAGCAAAGTTTCTCCAAGAATGTCCCAAAATGTAGTCAAGGTTAACTGTGCCGTGAGCTTATTCAGTATTTATGATTCTTTTTATTTGTATTACGAGGACTTTTGGGGGGCTCCAAAAGGTCCATTAATCAAACGGAGTGACAAAATGAGCCATTTGACAATTGGAACGAGGGCTGAACAGTATTATGATTATGCGTGTATATGCGTGCGTGTGTGTGTACATTTGGTCCAGGAATAAAAGGACCAACTTAACTTCATCAACAGTGCCTGATTAATTGTTACAAAGTGTCATCCATAAATTCCCCTTCGATCTAATCATCCTCTCAGACCATTTAACAATATCCCCCGCGAGTTGCCTTTATTGAGGGCTGAGTTCCTGAGAGAGGAAGGGGTGACACAAATAGCTCCAGGGACTGGAGACAGTCAGTGGACAGCGTTCAGGGAGCTGACAGTTCTGAAATACAATTATCAGCGTGATCTGCTTAAGGATTCATCGGCAGCTTCTGCCTTCTGAAGACTAAAAGAATACCGAGACATACAAAGAGAAAGAGGTGATGAGAAGGCATCACTTTCCTCCGGTCTCATAACTGAAAATTGAAGAAAATTAGTTTCTTTGCTTCCAGCTCATTGGCATATAGGCAGCATTATATTATAATTTCATAAGCATAAATCCTTTGACTAGATTTCAGAAGAATAAGTGAATTAGAAATGCAAGTAAAGTATCTAAAAAACTTAACTCTACTAGGCGGGGGAGGAGGAGACGTAAGAGACACAGGGAAAGAGAAAACCCCTTGTGGGGGCCTTGCCCTGGGTTCTCAAAGCTCTGTTTCAGGGAAAGGCAGTTTTTAACCCCATTCTGTGCCTGTTGGCGAATAAAATCACCATCTCTCCTCTCCTCGCTCTCATGTTCCAAGGAATCCGAGTCATAATTTATCATAAATTAATTTTGGAGAAACAACAGGCTTGGGGCATGTTATAATTATTGTTATTTGTTTATTTATTATCATGTTAACCATTATTTATTATTATGTTAAGCACATGTGAGATCACAAAGGTTGCTCCCTGTCGTTTCCTAGCAACAAGCCAGTGGGTTCTTCCACGCAAGTTTCCAAATATCCTACTCCATCACAGTGGGGGTGGGAGGCAGAAGACGGCCAGCCTGGGGCCCCGGCTCTCTCCTTTCCTGAGGGAAGCGGAGAGCTGGACGGTGGAGAGGAAGGGTCTCTCTGGTCCCCGGTGGTGCTTCACTAGCCGCAGAGCAGATCATTTCAAACAAAGACCGTTTATAGGCAAAACCCCGGACCCCAAGGAAGACGCCAGTGGCTGGAGCCCGTTGGACAAGGGCATCCTTTCCAAAGCCTGTCTTCGAGGACCACACACGGGCACCCTCCGTGGCCAAGGGACGTCTGGGAGGAGGAGGTGCTGGGAGGGGCGGGGCAGGAGAGACTCCCCGAGGGCCTCAGCCCACCCAGCCTGCTGCCTTGTGACCACACTCACCGCCCCACGGTGGCCCCGACTAGCTTCCTGAGCCCGGCACCATGTGATGGGAGCCAAGGGACAGAGCCTCTGAGTCTCAGCCGTGTTTAAGCAGCCTCGCAAGAAGATGAACATCCATCCGCAAAGTCTCTTGTGTTAGAGCAGAAGTGCATAAAGGGGATGGACGTTCTCTCCTTCCTGTATGGCACCCCCTTATGCAGAGGAAAGCTTCCCGGGGGACCCACATAGGAGCTGCTGGACCAGAGTGATTGGGCTGGTGTCCCTTGCTGGCCTCCTCAGAAGGCCCTCCACACCTCTCATGGGAATCACTTCCTGTTCTGCTTAAGAAACTTCTGGCCTGGTGATGCAGCACATTCTCACTATGGTGGGACCACGCCACACAGTCTCTGACGCAGTGTTCTCCCCCCACTGTACAGCAGAATTCCCCAGGAGTGATATTTTTCCTAATAAACTTTTCATTTTAAAATAATTAAATTTACAGAAAAACTGCAAAGATAATATAGAGAGTTCCCATAAACCTCACACTCAGTTTGCTCCTATTACATCTTCTGTTACTATGGGACATTTGTGACAATTCATGAACCGTTATCGGTGCGTTATCATTAACTGAAGTCTATACACTATTCAGATTTGTAGCTTTTCCCTAAAGTCTGTTTTCTGCTCCAGGATCCCATCCAGGACACCACATCACACTTAGCTAGCCGTCATGCCTCCACGGTCTCCTCTTGGCTGTGACAGTTTCTCAGGCTTCTCTGAAATGAGTAACCTTGGCAGTTTACAGGAGGCTGGCCAGGTGTTTTGTAGAAGGTCCGTCAATATGAGTTTGTCTGATGTTTTTCTTATGAGTAGTATATGGATGGCTCATATGTGCCCCCTAAAATGCATAGGTTGAAACAGAATCTCCAATGTGATCTTATTGGAAGGTGGGCCTTCAGGAGGCGGTTAGGTCATGAGGGTGGGGCCCTCTTAAAAGGGATTCGTGCCCTTATAGGAAAAGGCCAGAGAGCAAGGGAGCTCCTTTCCCATCACCTGGGGACACAGTGAGAAGTCTGTTGCCTGCCACCCAGAAAAGAGCCCTCTCCAGACCCACTGGCACCTTGATCTCAGACTTCCAGCTTCCAGAGCTGTGAACGATGTATGTCTGTGGTTTATAAGCCACCAGCCTGTGGTACTTTGTGATAACAGCCCGCACGGACTAAGACAGACTGCATGTCTGGGCTGGGGAGGAAGACCGCGGAAGTAACTTTCGTGTCCATCACATCGTTCAAGGTGTGTGCAGTCAACAGGACTCACCACTGTTGACATACAACTTGATCACCTGGCCCAGGTGGTGCCTGTCAGTCTCTCCACTGTCAGGTTGTCCTTTTCCCCTGTCCTGTACTTTGGAGAAGGAAGCCCCTGTGAGCCACCCATGCTTGAGGAGTAGGGGGCTGCGTACCACCTCCTGGAGGACAGAGTTTCTACATAAATTATTTTGAATCAGCAGGGGAGATTATTCTCTTCTCCATTCATTCGTTCAATCATTTCTTTCTGTCAGACTGGACTTAGAGTTCTATTCCAGTGCTGCTTTATTCATGTTGTTGCTGAAATGCGTTAACCATTGCGAGTTCTTTCCATTGCTCCTGTGTCCTTTTGACACACCCCCGTTATTGGGGCCTTGGGGGTTTGTTTGTTTTTTAGCACTTCCTCACTTTCTGGCATCACAAGGTGCTCCAGGCCCACCTTGTCTACTTCCTGCCCCAGTCCTAGCATCAACCGTTTCTCCACAGACCCCTGGTTCTGTTTATTGGAGAGAGGTATTAGCAAACAAGAACTGGATATTAGGTGTGCTCATTGCTATGAGGGCTGGGAAGCTTTCAAAGATTTGCTCATCTAGGTTGCAACCAAGACCAATTGCCAGAGTCTCCCGAGACAGGACCCAGATCTCAGTATTTTTAAAGCTTTGTCTGCCCCCAAGAGCTTCCTACTGGAAGGCTGGAAGGGCAGATCGATAAGGACACGCAAGGCTGCTGGGGGAACTGTAGTAGCTGAGCAGGCCCTGGTCTGTGTCCCTGTGATTAATTAGCAGTTACCGTCCTTAAAAGAGAACTAATAATAAAATTATGCTGGCAACAAGAGCTTCTCATTGAACGAGTATAACATGCTAGGTACTTTAGATATGATCTCCTTTAACCCTGCAAACAACCGTATGAAGCCGGCATCGTTAAACCCACACATGAGAAAACAGGCTGGAAGAGGTCACGTAATACGGCCAAGGTGACCAGACTGGCTCATTTCAGGACGGGGACGTGAGCCGAGCTTCCCGACTCTATAATCACAGTCATGGTCATATTTAGGCGCTGCACAGCACAAACCCCCCACCTGTGACCATCTAATCTAGGACAGCGCCAAGGAGAAAACTGGAGCCATTCTCACCTGGAGCTGCTAAACCAAGTACAAATGCCCCAAACCGCACTGCCGGGACACCCTCGCCAGCGCGCAGATTTCCTACAGAACCTCGGACGCGTTTTCAAACCGAACCACTTGCTATTTCCCACACGTGCCTCTGTTCATACCGTTTCCCTCCCATCTTCCCATTTATTGGAATGCTTCAAGGCGCAGTATAAATGCCTCTTCCTAGGACGCCTTCCTGATTTTCACACTCCTACACATCACCTTCAGATCCTATCGCATTTCCGAACGCTGGCACTTAGAGTAGCCTTCTTTGCATTGAGGTTTTTGAGTTCATCTATTACTCTTACTGTCATTCTTCTATCGTTTCCTTCAGACGAGACCTGGGTTGTCTTTATCACCTTCTCCTCTGTCGTATCCAGCCTGGGGTAGTTTGAGTTGATGTGAGGCTAACGGACACCTGTCCTGAGCTCTTCCCTGAGGGAAGGAGAACCGCCTCCCTCACACGGGATCCCACCACCTAGAGAAGACATGAAGGGGAGAATACTTCATCATCCGTCCCTACAGTGATGGAAAGAGATACAGAAATATTCCAAACATGGCGACAGCGGCACTGTGTGCATCCACTGACGGTCTCAGGGTCCTCCTGCAGCCCGTGGAGGGTGCAGAGACGCCAGCTGCTCCAGCCAACAAGGTGAGTGACAGTGTCTTCCAGGTGGAGACTAGGAGCCTGTGTGCTCACTGAGCTCCCACGTCCCCTTTGTCCTGCCTGGTTTTGGAGGCAGCCTGTGTAGATGGACTTCTATCAGCTGGGCCCCCCGCGTGACCCCAGCGGGCAGAGTTTTCTGCTGATTCTGTTCATACATGTGGTGAGAAAGAAGAACTGTCGTGTGTTGAGCCACTGAAAGTTTGGGTTATTTGTTGCCATGGCGTAACCTAGCTTGTTTGACTAGCGGAGCCACATACTGTACCATCTCAGAATAATCAGGTTCTTGTTTGCTGCTAGAAGAAGCATTTGTGGGATTTCCCTGGTGGCGCAGTGGTTAGGAATCCGCCTGCCTATGCAGGGGACACGGGTTCAAGCCATGGTCTGGGAAGATCCCACATGCCGCGGAGCAACTAAGCCCGTGCACCACAACTACTGAGCCCGCGAGCCACAGCTACTGACGCCTGCGCGCCTAGAGCCCATGCTCCGCAACGAGAGAAGCCACCGCAAGAGAAGCCACCACGAGAGAAGCCCGCGCACTGCAACGAAGACCCAACGCAGCCAAAAATAAAAACAAATAAATAAATTTTTCAAAAAAGCGTTCATAATAATGAAGCTAAATATTCGTGTGTGGTAACACAATGCGTATAATACAGCATCCTCCCTGCGCTGCCATGTAATTCTGAGCAAATGCGCACACACACTACAGCATACAGTGTGGCCGTTCCTTGGAAGCAATTTTTCATGCTCCTATGAAAGCTGCTAATTTTTCTCATTGGAGGGAGGCCAATTCAGCTCAGTTCACCAAGGCGTCCACCCCAGAATTCATTGAACGTTGTTTCCTAAAGCTACGTGAGGTGCAGTGTCCAGAAGACGGGTATTTTCCCTTCATGAAAAGATAGACAACGGGGAAAACGCCTTTCCTTTCTGTCTTCCTTCCTCTTTCTTCCCTTAAAAAACTCAGAATGATGTTGTGATTAACTTGTATTTTGCAGCATAGTGGATATGACAGTCAACCAAATTAATCCCATTATGCAAAACCCAGTTCACAAATGGTTTTGCATTTTTGCAAAATTATGTCAATTTCCCCATAAATTGGAGAGACTGTGTCAGTTTTCTGAACTGCACATAGACACTACCCAGAGCTGTGAGTCTATGTTCCTCTAATTCCGAAAGATACAGATTTTAGTTCTGTGGCACAAATTAAGATGCATAACTTTAATGCTGATATTTTTGTTTACGTGAGACTTGCATGAGAATTACCATTCGTTTTCGCATCCGTTTAGAATCTCCTTCGGCATCCTACTCATCGTGGTGGGAAAAAGAGAGAATTGGGAATTGAAAAGAAAATGGTTAATGTAAAATCCTTAGTGATTTTGATATTAAGAACGTGATTCGTGCTTTCCTTCCACTTCTGAGGCACTCAGCCTCCTCCAGCCGGGCGCCTGCCTTGCTCTGCTTTTAGGCTGGTCAGAGCAGAGAGGGCTTCCCAGCTGCCGCCCGCTTGGCCAGCAGCAGACGTGCTGGTGGTGGCCAAACGTGCTTGGCATTGACTGTGATCTGTGAATTCCCTGTAACTGGACCAACTTGTCAAATTAAACCCACTCCTGCTTTGAGCTGCAGAGCAGCCAGGATCTGGACGGCTCCCTCTCTGACCCCTGTCACCAGCCCTCCAAGCCTCTAACATCTGCTCTCTGGGCTCTGCCTTTTCACCTGGTTCATTTCAGATGCAGCAAAGCCCCCTCTGCGCCACGCTCAACATTGCCTCCTTTCTCTCTCTCTTAAAGGGAGAAAGAAAAAGCTTCCTTGTTTTGAAGAGTGGAGCTCTAAGGGCTAAATTACTTACTGAATTCAGAAAATCTATTTTTTAATGGCTGTTCTTTCTGTGCGTAGCATTTTTTTTATTCCAGTAATGCTTTCTCGCACAGTGAATTGTTGACTTTTTAGGCTTTAGATTTATTAGGCATGTGTCAAGTTGTCAGCCTCCTACCGTTTGCATTTGTGTCCACCTTGCAAACAGCAGGGAAAAATACTTTTTTTCCACAAACGTTCACTTCTTGGCAGTTCTGAAACAAATTTTTGAACAGTTGCTGTTCCTATTGATAGCAATAGTTTGATGTTTCAAAAAAAAACCCAGGGTTTTATTTTCCCCTAAATTTTTGACATGTTCTGTCATATCATATCATATCATACCCTGATGCATCAAAAACAAAAAGAAAGGAGGGCCCAGGCTGCACTGTTCACATAGATCGTAAGCCTCTGCTAAACACCCACCCATCTGTTCACTGCTTTCGTCCTTTTGTTCTGCCTCTAATGCTGGTTTTCCACAATAAAACCTACCTTGGCTTCTTCGAAGACGCTGCAGCCTCCCTGGCAAGGCTTCCTAATCTCGGTGAGAAACAGTTTCAAGGAATTAGGGGACTGCTCGCATTTTCCTAATGTGGTGACCGGAATTTAGATACAACCAACGCACACGGTCAAAAGGGAAGAATATACAAACGAAGCGGGCACCCCCGACAGCCTCAGGCAAGTGTCACCTAAAAGTGCCGAAACTGTGAAAAAAAAGTCAACCATCAAAACTGTTTCTCCCAGAGTGTTCCCCGTCCTCAGGTAGGGCCGCCCGGACTTCCAGCCGGTGACTTGGAACTGTGGTCCCCTGGCTCTGCCCCAGCAGCTTGTCCTCCCTCCGGAAAGGGGAGGTGGGGTCGTGGGCAGGGCCTACCACCTGCCGGACCACTCCCCACCCTCCTTGACGCCGCGACCCCCCTCACCTGCCACCTCCACCGGCAAGGGGCCCCAGCCTCCCGGGGACCAGGATTCCGGGGAAATGCGGCTGCCTTACGGACCACGAGCGCTCAGGACTAGGATGCGGATGGCTGTGCGATGGGCCCGCCGTCCACGCATCAGCCTGAGGACGGCAGGTGAACGGGACCCGGTGCCGGGACTCGTGAAAGGACAGACGGGCAGACGGCGGCCGTAGGATGGGAGGCGAGGCCGCGCCTGCTGCAGGACGCACCACCGGGTGGGTGGAGCCCGGAACACACTCGCGGCTCAGAGCGGACACGGGAGGGGCTGCGCTAGAGATTAAGGCCTGGAGGTAAACCGGGACTCGACGTGACTTATGCAACACAGGGGACTGGGCTTGGGGTTTTCTTCTGCCACTTGGTGACACCACGGTCGTGCCCGTTCGTCCCAGCTGGACCCTGAGAGCCACACTCTGCCTCCCCGGCAGCTTCGCGGGCCCGTGTCGTCACGCAGGGGCCAGCTCAGAAGGGCCCACACTTGGTTTAGTGCTCCTGTGTTGCCATTTTGAAATTCCTCCCAATTTTATCTTTGAGCTTGTGTTTCGTCAGTGGCGTCGGGGGAGGAAAGCGTGTGTGTGAGCCGAGGGGGGGCGGTGCGTGGTCCCTCTCAGCCCCGCTCGGAGCTCACGGCCCAGCAGAGCAGCCGGATGCAGAGCCAGGACCAGGCCGCGGTGACATCTGTCGAGGAGAGGGCGGGTTGGGGGCTGACAGCTCCAGGAGGCCAGACTTTCTGGTCGAACCAGAGCCTGTCTCGAAGGCAGAGAGATGGCCGTGCCGTCCAGAGAGCCACCAACGACCAGCCAGCCCTTCACAGCCTTTCTTACACCTGCTCCCTTCCCAGCCAGTCACGCTGAAAACCATGACTCCAAGGAAAGGGGAAGATGGGTCCCCAGACCCTCTTCCTCGATCCCTTCCTTGCTGACCCGTGAGCCTGGCGGGGCGAGGCCGGCAGCGTGCGCACATCAGGAAGGAAACGGAAACGCTGTGAGTTTTGTGCCGTGTTTTCAGCGTGGTGAGAGCAGACTAGCGCGTCACTGGCGGGTATCAATCGAAGCGATGAGGCAGAAACTGAGCGATTCCGGGGATTACGCACAGCTTAAATTCTCTAATATTTGCATTTAAAGCTGGCACCTCATGATACCAAGATGAACAATAAAAATTATGCTAGTCATCTAAATTTGTGCTTTTTCACGACTTAGAACGACATCAAAGAGCAAATAAAAACTACCCTAAGCCGAGAGGCCGCAGAAGAGAGGGGAGAGCTTTCTCTCTCTCGGAACTTCCCACGCTCTTTCTTTGTGTCTTTGTGTCCTTGACACGGTCCTGCACTTCCAGTCCTGCCCCGTGGGGCTCGTGGCTGCTCTGCCCACCCTCCACCCTCCGATGCCCCAGTGGCGCCCTCTCCACGACCTTGGATGGAGTTCACTTCTGGTGTCGGCTACAGCAGGGGGTCACTCACTCTGTGCCACGGCCCCCTTCAGGCTTTCCACCTCCAGACGTGTCTCCCTGCCGCTGCCTTCAAGTTGGCCCCATACGTCCGGCCCCACGCTTGGCCGGGGACCCTGCACGGCCCCGAGCATCCGAGCATCGCGCAGCCAGCACCGCCCTTGGCCGCCGCCGGCCCCCTCCCCGCCGCCCAGACGCCACTCCTTCTGGAAGCTGGGTGTGACCTGCGGGCTGGGTGCATTCCCCCACTGCACTCTCTAATTAACTCGTCTGGCCCTCCACCCATGACCTTCAGGTAGAGCGGTGTCAGACCACCTTTATCCCCAGGTCCAGGGGAAGGGACCTAAAAGGCCATGGGGGCTGGACCTTTAGAGGACTTTAAGCAGGAACTTGGGTAGCTTTGCATTTTAGAGAAATAGTTCTGCTTGTGACATGAGGCTGGATGGTGGGTTGAGGGCGCAGGACCAGGCTGCGGCAGCCAGTAGGAGATGGCGCTGACCATTCTGGAAGGAAGTGGGGAAGGTCCAACCCAGGGACACTTAAGGGCTTTTGGGAAAGAGGGCTGGGGGCATCGGGGGCCGGGGGCGGAGAGGCAGGCTCTGCACGCTGGGCAGGGAGGGGCCGGGCTGGGATCATCGCTGGCAGAGGGGTGCTGGGGAGGGTGTAGCTGAGCTCCGAGCTTCAGTTTCCTATTCTGTGTAAGGAGGGTCGGTGGGAGGTGGGGTTGGCTCCTCGGAGCACCGGCATTCTACCAGGCAAGCAGCATGGCCTCTGTGCAATCTCTCAGGCGTGGTCCCTGCCTGTCCGCGGCTGAATTTGTTTCCCAGGGCTGCCGTAATAAGTACCAAAAACGTGGTAGCTTCACACAACGGAAATTTATCCTCTCACAGTTCTAGAAGCCAGAAGTCTGAAATCACGGTGTCGGCAGAGCTGTCTTCCTCTGGAAGCTCTAAAGGAGGATCCTCCCCTGCCTATTCCGGCGTCTGGTGGCTCCTGGAAATCCCTGGCTTGAGAGGTTGCATTGCCCACTTTCTGTGGCCATCTTCTCTGTGTCCTGTCTTCTTATAAGGACACCAGTCATTGGATTTATGGCCAGTCTCATCCAGTGTGACCTCATCTAAAAAATGACATCTGCCAAGATTCTGTTTCTGAATCAGGTCCCGTTCTGGGTTCCAGGCAGACTTGAATTTGGGGGGATGCTGTTTAACCCATGACACCTGTGCTTTCCGCTGGGTGTAGGAGCTCTTCCCTAAAGCAGGGCTCCAGAACGGAGCTGTGTGCGGTCACACTGGCCAAACAGAAGGAAATGGAGCTTCTATCAGTACATATTTGAAATTGTTATTTTGGGGCAAGTTGTATACCATCTGTAATATAGTAATACCATGGTACATGTATATAATTAACAAATAAATATGCATTCAGAGGGCGACTCACAGATGTTTTAATGGTGGGCTTATACAGTCAAAAAAGCTTGGAGACGGCTGCTGAGGCAGTGTGCTCCTTGACCAGGGTCCCATCAGAGCATCACTGGATACCCATCACCTACTACTGAGATCAGCACTCAGTAATGACTTGACGTGCGTGAATGAAATAGAACCGAGGAGAAAGAAAACGCCTGTTCATGATCTTCAGCCCCTGGGGTGCCGTGTCGTGTCGCGGTTACGAGCCCCGGCTCCGGAGTTCAGCTTCACGTCTTGGCCCCGGTCTAGCCTTGGGATCTCGGGCACGCCACTTTATTGGCCATCCGCATGCGGCCCAGCTCTGCCTTTTCGGAAGCCGGTCCGGCACCAGTGCTCGCTCTGGAGGACCACGACACAGGCCTCTGTTCTTCCTCCCCGCAGGAAGCAAGGTCGAGGGCGTGTCTGGAGCCCCATCACCCTCTGCTCTGAGCCATCCTGGCAAGCAAAACATTTCAGACAAGGTAGGCTGAAGTGTGTGTGTGTGCGTGTGTGTGCGTGTGTGTGTGTGCGCGTGCGTGTGTGCGTGCGTGCGCGTGCGCGTGTGTGTGTGTGCGTGTGCGTGCGTGCGTGCAGAGAGACGGAGAGAGATTACAAGCTCATCCCAGGCTAATGAGGCCCATAAGTGTGGGGGAGGCACACTGGGCCATTTTCCTCCAGAACTGCACCGTAGAATTATAATTAATTTGTTATCTGACATTACCTATAGGCCTTTTTAAGCGTTTCTGCTTTCCTGGCTGTTACTGCCCACTGCATTCCAGTGTTTTGCGTTAGGATACTCTGGTTCAATCCTCCTGCAGTTTTCCACACTGAGCCTCATTTTATTCCTTGTCCATATTTCTGGGCTCTTGAATGACTTCTCTGTCATCACTGGCCTTCTCAACACCTCCCAGTTTGGTATAATCTGTGAATTTAATTAGCAAGTCTCTATCTTCTCCTCCAGATAATTAACGAGGATGTTACCTAAAGCCAGGCTCGGTGCTGACCCCTGGGGCACTGCGCTGGACCCCCCCCTCACGTCCTGCGCAGCTACTTATCGTTAGCTTTGCGCGACCCTTCCCGCCAATCTGCCAACAGGGCGGGGCCCACCTGCAAATCGGAGGGGATCCACTGGGTGGCGCTGGTCTCGGCAGACCCGGCACGGCCCAGTGGGCTCTGGGACAGGTCACACGCTGACCTCGGGTCGTCCCCGTCCACGTAGCAAGAGGCGGGTTGACCAGGAGGCGGCTCCCTTCCCCCACCTGCGTTGGATGCGCCCATTTCTCTCATCCTCCTCCCCAGCCAGCGCTTCCTCTCCCAGCCCTAGACCTTCCAACACTGGGATGTAAACAGGCCTCTCAAACCAAACCAACAAACCTCTTTGTCCCACGGCCTTCCCTTTTCAGGAGAAGCCACCTCCCCTGGGGCTTGGGACAATCTCAGCATCATCTCAGCATCGAGCTGTCAGCGATGCAGTCAGCGCTGCCCTCAGGGCCAGGTCTCCAGCTGACCCGCCCAGGACTGCACCCCACCCCGCCCCTCTCATCCCGCCTCGGCACAGCGGCAGGAACCTGTTACCCTTCCAGACAGGCCTCTCTCAACCCCGCCACCCCAAGCCCACCACCACCTCGAGTGAAAGCCCAAGTCCTCAGAACGACGCATTCTTCCTGCCGCTGTTAACAAGTCACCAGACAACACGAGTGTGTTATTCTTTGGCGGTGCCGGAGGCCAGCGTCCCAAGTGGGGCTCGGGAGGCTGAGGTCAAGGTGTTGGCAGGGCTGAGTCCCTTCCGGAGGCCCCCGGGGAGGACGGCGGCCTTGCCCTTCCCACTTCCGGAGGCCGCCCTCGTTCCTGGGCTCACGGCTGCCCCATCCCCACCTCTGCTCCATCCTTACACACCCCCCCCGACTCCCCCACTTCTCTTCCACTTACAAGGACCCCCGATTCATCAGGACCCCAGATAATCCGGGATAATCTCAAGTTCGTTAACTGAATGACAAGTGCAAAGTCCCCTTTGCTGTTTAAAGGACCATAGTCACAGGTTCTGGGGTTTAGGATGGGCCCCTCCTTGGGGTCGCTGTTCTGCCTGCCGTGAACGCCCTCAGGGTCCAGCACGTGGCTGCCTGATTGCCTCTCCGCCTTCACCTCCTGCAGAGGGAGGGTGTGACCCATGGGGTGAGCCCTGACTCGTAATGTTTTCCAGTTTCCCTGATGTAAACACTCCCGCCATGTCTGATTTTAAGCTACCAACATGGTTGCGCTGAACAGGAATTTGGGGAGAGGCGCCGGCCAGCCCCAGCGGACCCCTGCAGGGCCTCTGCGCCCGCCCTGCTCTGGGCTGTAAGGCTCTGCCTCAGAGACCACAGCTCCACGGCGACCTCCCTTGGGTCTGCTCAAGCAGCACCTTCTCAGGGAGGCCTTTCTGCTACACCCCGGCCCGCGTGTCCCCTACTCCCCTTCCATTCTTCGTCTCTCCTTGGCATCCCATCACCATCTAAAATTTCACCGTCTGAATGCGCGCGTTGTGCTAATTTATCATGTGTGTTGCCTATCTGCTCAGAGCGGAATGTGAACACCAGGGAGGCTGAGTTGGGTTCTGTGTTGTTCACTGCTGGCTGCCAGGTACCCCCTGCATCTGGAACTGTGCCTGGGACACGGGGCTGCCCCAGCAGCAGCTGCGGGATACACAAGTGAATGAATATCGGACCGCGCTGAAGGCAGGGCGGAGACCTGTCTGCCGATGCGGCTCAGTGGTCCAGGCCACGGGCAGCGCAATGCGATGGGCCGGTACGACTCCTTCTTTTGAGACCCATGCTGCGCCTCTCTGAGAGTCCCTTCTATCTCAGTGTGCGGACGTGTCCCTTCCGCCTTCACACTTCTCTGCTGTTCAGATGAACATGCGTGTTAGATTTGCTAGGGACTCATTCATGAAATAATGCTCATGTGTTTTGCAGGAAAGCTCATCAATTGCTATTTTCTAATTTAGTAAGAAATCCCTAGCCTCTACAATAATAATATATAAATCAAGGAGACCAGAAGGAAAAGGATGAGTCCAAGAGATCCTCAAGTAAGGACGTTGACAAGGATTCTGTGAAATGCTCATTTTCCTTTAGGGGTGAGGTGTCAAAAGGCATCGAGCATGACCTTACGGTTTTCACCCTGGATAGTGAGATTAGAGGAAAAAGGTAATTCTTATGGGATAGGAAAACATCAAGAATAGTTGGGAACTAAAATGATTTTTAATATTTACTAGTTACTGATTAAAGGTCGGTGCCGTGCTAAACACTCTCCTTGTGTTGTCTCAGAACAAAGGAGAGAAGCCCGCTCAGAGGTAACTGTAAGGCTCTGCAAGGAGCAATTTGCAATGAGAATAATCACAGCCATTAATAACTCAGTCCACTTTGCGGAACCAGAAAGGATCCACGGTGTTGTTCAAACTTCTGGCCTTAAGCACATTTGCGTCCTTTGAACATTCATCTCAGACCTCCCCTCCCACATCGACTCCAAACTGACCCGGGCTGCTCATCGGATGACTCTGTCCCCTTTAAGCTAGCCCGGGTGTCCTTGATTTTGCAACTATTAGTAAGGGGTGTCCACCATCCAGGTTTCCTCAGGATTTCAGAGTCAGCTGTGATGTTCATCATCTTTCTCAAAGTGGCTTTGTGACAGTATCGGGCACGTTGAGAAAGAAGGGTTCCATGATGGAATAAGATTGGGAAGTACAGGTTAAAAAGTGTTGATCCAGTTTCTTTACCACCTGACACCCCAGAACTCTTAATGTGCAATGGTGTGTGGTCAATCCTCAAGAAAAGAGTATTACGTACAAAGTTTCCCAGACTTTGTGTGTTCCTGTTTGTGTGAGCAGTGTCTTGGATAGTTTCTGTTCTCTGGAAAGCCCTTGGGAAATACTCTTTTCCCTGTACTGTTGGATTTCTTCTGTCTCCAACCAAGCTCGATGCTCAGTTGACCCCCTGATGGGAATAGGGGAGAGAGGAGTCCAGCAACAACTGGGTGAAGAGCCTTAGCTTTGGGCAGATCAATGGTCCTGCCAAGAACAATTAGAAAAGTTAGACATATAGGTAGATGATAGACAGATAGATAGACAAACAGACATGGATGACAGAGGATAGAAAACAAAGGACAGATAGATAATAGAGGATAAATAGATATGATAAAGATGAGAGAGAGATATTGACAGTAGAGAATGATGATAGATAGATAGACAAGCAGACATGGATGACAGATGATAGAAAACAAAGGACAAATAATAGAGGATAAATAGATATGAGAAAGATGAGAGAGAGATATTGACAGATGGTAGAGAATGATGATAGATAGATAGATAGACAAGCAGACATAGATGACAGAGGATAGATAACAAAGGACAGATAGATAATAGAGGATAAATAGATATGAGAAAGATGAGAGAGAGATATTGACAGATGGTAGAGAATGATGATAGATAGATAGATAGATAGACAAGCAGACATGGATGACAGAGGATAGATAACAAAGGACAGATAGATAATAGAGGATAAATAGATATGATAAAGATGAGGGGGAGATATTGACAGATGGTAGAGAATGATGATAGATAGATAGATAGATACATAGACAAGCAGACATGGATGCCAGAGGATAGATAACAAAGGACAGATAGATAATAGAGGATAAATAGATATGAGAAAGATGAGAGAGAGATATTGACAGATGGTAGAGAATGATGATAGATAGATAGATAGACAAGCAGACATGGATGACAAAGGATAGATAACAAAGGACAGATAGATAATAGAGGATAAATAGATATGAGAAAGATGAGAGAGAGATATTGACAGATGGTAGAGAATGATGATAGATAGATAGATAGATAGACAAGCAGACATGGATGACAGAGGATAGATAACAAAGGACAGATAGATAATAGAGGATAAATAGATATGAGAAAGATAAGAGAGAGATATTGACAGACGGTAGAGAATGATAGATAGACAAGCAGACATGGATGACAGAGGATAGATAACAAAGGACAGATAGATAATAGAGGATAAACAGATATGATAAAGATGAGGGAGAGATATTGATAGACGATAGAGAATGATAGATAGATGATAGAGAAAGAGAGGAGAGAGATATAAAGAGAGAAAGAGAGAGGCAGCTAGCTCTAGATATAACTATTTCTTTTAAAGACACTGGAGGGCTACTGAGGGGACCAGGACTTAGGGGTCATGATCCTAAGAGGAGGAACCTTCAGAGAAGTGGGCTGATATTTATGAACCACACTTTCCTTCAGGACAAATGCAGATTCTTGATATAAGGCAAAATCTAAGAATCTGAGCAGGGGGCTGGGACTAAGAGACAGAGGAACCATCAGAGCTTCTGGTAATCTCACAGGGCTACAGAGGTAAAAGCTGGATCTCAGGGATGTCTAAGCAGAACAAAGATACCAGGAAGAAAGGACCCAGAGAGGTGAATTCAGTGCACAGTATTCAGTGCAAAGGCCAAATAGATGCATACTTTACGACAGAAAATGTGCACATCTGTTTAGCAAAAGATATGTAAAATATGTTTGTTGCAGCTTTCTTTGTAATAGCCAAGAAGTGAAAACAACACAAACATTTACCAACAGTAAAATGGATAAATAAATTCTGGTGCATTCCATCCATGTAAAGTAAAACACTTCAACACAATGACAATGAACAAACCACACACAAGAATATGGATGGATCTCATAAATATGATAATGAGTCAAAGAAGAGTACAAGAACCACAAAAGAATCCAAGAGAGAATACACTCTGTGAGCGCACGTATATAAAGTTCAAATGGACAAGCGAATCCCTGGCATTTTAAGTGAATTGTGGCTACTTTTCTGGGAGCTGGCACACCCTTGGGAGGGTGAGGGGGGCTCCTGGGACCCTGTCATGTATCAGTTCTTGATCTGATGCTGGTTATACGTATGCTTACTCTGGAAATTCAGCTTGGCTTATACTTCAAAAAATGCATTAAAACACCTAATAGAATGACCCAAACCGGGAACACTGACAACACCAAATGCTGGCGAGGATGCGGAGCAACAGGAACGCTCATCGCTGCTGGCGGGAACGCACAAGGGTGCCGCCACCTTGGAAGACAGTTTGGCGGTGTCTTAACAAAACTAAACGTATTTTCCACAGGATCCGGCAGTCATACTCCTTGGTATTTACATAAAGGAGCTGAAATCATGTCCACACAAAAATCTGCACACAGATGTTTATAGCAGCTTTTTCATAATTGCCAAAACTTGGAAGCAACCCATATGCTCTTCAGGAGGTGAAACGGATAAACTGTGGTGCCTCCAGGCCATGGAATATTATCCGGTGCTAAAAAGAAATGAGCTACCCAGCCATGACGAGACTGAGAGCGTTCTGGGGAAGAAGGCTGTGGCAGAACCCTGAGATCCAGCCATGCCACTGGCTGCTGGCCCTGACTACCTGCCAGGACGGCTGAGGCCGGGGGCAAGCTCCGGCGGCGGTGGCTCCCCTCCGGGCACTGACAGCACGGTGCCCGCCCTGCTGATCACTGAGTGAGACCCAGAGCGTAGGTGCTTCTCCCACAATGCCTCTGCCGTGCAGGCCTATCTGAGATGGGGCCTCCTGCAGAAGCCGCCCGGCATCTCAATCTCTTGGTCACTGCTAGGACTGGAGAGTAAACCCTTGACCTGCTTTAAAAAAAAAAAAAGAAAAAGCAAACAAAAACGTCACCCAAGATGTACACTGACTCCACGGGTGAAGTAGAGGGATGGGGCCAATCCATTTCTTACCTTTTACTTCTCTCCCGGGAGGCTCCATCCTTCCAGCTGTGCATAGCCCAGGCACCTGACATTGGCACTTGGTAAAGAAGGCAGGTAAGAAAGGAAAGAGGCGTTGGATTTCTTAAACCCCATATGGATGGACAAAATTTGCTCATTTCCCCAGTGAACATAAGGCTTTGCAAAAAAAAAAAGCTGTTTAAAAAAAAAAAGAAAATGAGAAAAAAAATAAAAGCTGTGCTATTGATTCAGCCAAAACGACCAGGAGAAGCAACAGCGTCTCCCCACGGGAGTTGCACCACCCCTCGGGGCACAGCAACCGCGGAGGGAAGACGCGTTCCGCCGCCAGAAGGAACAGAAGAGCAGCTAGCAAAATAATCTGCTGGTGAGGAGGTGTTTTTACGAAAAATGCAATTGTTGTGGTAGTAATCGATGGTAATTATCATCGCACCCGCCCAGGCCCAGCCCCGTGCCTCCGAGGGGGGCGGCTGCCTTTTCGGGAAGGGCTGTACGTACTGCACGAAGAGCACACGCATCCCTACAACAGGTAACCCACTCGCGGGCCACAGGCCTCCCGGAGAGGGGAGCTGGCATCCCTCTCAGCGATATTTGAAAAGCAAGCCAGACATATCTCAGACTCCGGAGATACGCTTGAAACTAGGAAAAATTGATTTTTTTTTCCATATTCACTGCCAGATATTGCTGTGCTACACGGCTATATGCAGATAGAGGATGCTGCAGGTCAGTGATAGATCCCACGCTATCTTTAAAGGAATAAATCATTAAATCGTGTGGGCTTCTCCCATTTATAGCACAGCTGTTAGCGTTTAACCCATTTTTTCCCCTTTGGGAGGAAACTGAGGGACATGTGGGTGCATGGGCTGGACTCAGGATCCTTTTTTTTTTTTTTTTTTTTTTTTTTTTGG
>NC_041232.1:84777205-84798872 GCF_002837175.3 Physeter macrocephalus | reverse complement strand
GGACCGGGGCGCGAACCCGCGTCCCCCGCATCGGCGGGCGGACTCTCAACCGCTGCGCCACCAGGGAAGCCCAGGATAATTTTTTTAAAGGCCATTTTAATGCGCTGTGTAAGGCTTACTGTTTACTCGGTCATTTCGTTGTTGTTGTTGTTTCTATTTTGAAAATTAGTATTACAGAAGGAAGACGTGCTTGTGGGAAGTGCCAGTAATTCCAGAATGTGGGAAGAAAAAATGTGTACAGCTCTGCAGGAGGAGAGCGTCTTCAGCACGCAGGCTGCCGCCTCGACCCGGGGACCGTCCGCTTCCTCACCTTCCCTCCAGTCTCCTGGGGAAGTGCGCGGGGCGCTCTGCCCTCTCGCCCGACCTCTGTGGCCTTGGAGCGATCAGCTAGTCACCTACCCGCTGGTCACCTACCCGCTCGTAAACGAGCTCATCCTTCTGACGACGTGGGCAAGGCCCTGCCGGGTGCCGGCCGGGGTCCCACGACACGGAGGAAGCGGGACACGGTGTGTGCCACCAAAGCTGCCCTGAGGGCCCCCACGAGGGCGACCCACGCCCAGGGAGGACGGTCAGGGTCACCGCGTGGAGGAGGGCTGGCGCAGCTGGTGGGGGACCCGAGGCGGGGCCGAGGCACAAGGAGGGGCCTCGACGACCACTGGCCACGGGCTGAAATGAGCTCGGTGCGGCCTCACGCTCTGGACGGCTGGGAGCCGAATTTCAGATGCTCTTTCCCACTGCCAAACAGCTCGTCAGACTGGCCTTCTGTCGCGGCGGGGAAGATGCGGTCAGGAGCGGAAGGCGTTTAGGAAACGGTGGTCCTCCTAAAGGTTCCAGCAAGGAGACTGGATTCCTCCCATGGCGGGGGGGGACCCCTCAAAGCTGCCTGGGCAGGAGAGCTGTAGGAGTTTCCTACCGCTGCTGTAACAAATGACCACGGGGGAACCTGTGTCCTCGCCTGGGCCGGCTTCGGGACCCCGCCTGCTGGGCCACGGGCCCTGCTCCGTCGCCAGAGCCTGGGCGCAGCGCCTCCAGACCTCCCTCTCCGGGACTCCCGCTTCTGCTGTCACATCGCCCTCTTTCTTTGGTCCCTCGCCTCCTGTGAGGAGCCCTGCGGTGACATCAAGTCTCCCAGGACACGCCCGACCCTAGTCACAGTCCTTTGCCAGGAAAGGCAACATGTTCGCAGGTTCTGGGCACTGAGACCTGGACACCTTTGGGGGAACATGAGTCTGTCGGTTGCGGGGTGAGCTGATACGTAACATCAGTCGTGCTCCTAACACGAGTAGAGCGCCGAGCTCTCTTTGGCGCAGGTACTTATTCGAGATGCCATCCAACCGCGGCGGCATGTAGACATGACTCCCGTGTTACAGAGAGGCGGGCTGTGATCCTGAGGAGACGGGACGTGCTCGGGGTCTCCTGACCTGGAGCCCGCGTCTGACTCCGAACCGGAGCTCCCCCCAGAGGCAGCGCGAGGCACTCAGAGGTGCTACCGGGCGCTCAGGTGCGGTGACGGCGCCCCGCACGTGGCCGCTCGTGCCGCAGAGGGAGAGGCCTCTGGCTCCCCCGAGAAAGTCCTCGCTGAAACCCCCCGCTCGCCTAGCACGCACGTGGTGCCCCTTTTAGCCCAGACTCTGCGCTGAGCCCGGAGAGGGAGAGCGCTGAGACCCGCGGTCCCACCGCCTGGAGGGGAGACGCACGGCTGTGTGCACCCCACCGCGGGGCCCGAGGAGATGGCGTTTACCTCTGCCTGGAAAGGTTAGGGAGGACCCCCGGAGGGGGAGACATTTGAAGGTGAAGGGTGAGGAGGAGTTTATCACGCGCAGGAGCCCTGGGGCTCGGGGGCAGGAGAAACCCTCCAGGCAGAGAGAATCGCCTTTGCAAGCATGTGTGGCTGAGAGACAGAGACAGAGGGACTGAGGGAGATACAGAGACGGTGGAACAGAGAGATGCAGCGTGTGAAGAGCTGAGAAGGAGAGAGGGGGAAGGGGTGGCTGGCGTCTGGAAGAAGGAAAGGGACGCCAGGGCAGGGGAGGGACAGGGAAAGAGGAAGAGAGCGTGGATCCCTGGGAAGCCCTGGGCCGGGAACAGAGCCACCTTCCTGGGACGCCAGGCGTACTGAGCTGAGCCCCGGGAATCGAGGAAGCCCACGGAAACAGACAGGGTCACGCGTCTCAGGACCTGGCTGAGGTCCTGGTACCCACCAGCTGTGCAAATCTGGGGCACGTTTCTTAGCGGCTCGGGTCCCTTTCCTCACGTGCTGAAGAGCACACCGTCACGAGGCTTCCCAAACCTGAGCGGCCTGGCTGTAAGCACCTGCAAGGTTTCCAGGAGCACAGATGCCCCTGGGGGAGGGGCTGACCGCCCCCAGCGCTACAGGTGTAACCTCGCCGCGCCAGACCATCAGGGGATCGCTCGTGGAGCAACGACACAGGAATCAGGCAGATGTCGGATTCCCCAGGGCATCAAACCCGGAGAGACCCCCGTCCCGCTAAGGCCTTAGCGCTGCAGCGGAGGCGGGAGCTGGCAGCGGGGAACAGGTGTCTTTCCAGGCTGGAGGGAGCTCGGCCTCCTGGGCTCTGCCTGCTCCCGCCTCCCCGTCTTGAAAGGCTATGATGTAATCCAACCGGAGGAAGGATACAGGCCCGAGATGGTCACTGTCCAAGTAGTCACGAAGGTGAAAAGCTGGGAACAACCTGAGCACCCAGCCATAGAGGGATGGCGCCGGAAGTTACGTGCACCCATATGTACTACACTTCGGAGCCGTGAAAAAACACGTTTGTGAAATGTTAACGACCTGGAAAAATGCTCACAACAAAATGTTAGGGCAAAAAGCAGTCTCTATTTTCTGGTTTATGAACTAGGAATATGAGTTAACTGTTCAAAATTAAATTTAAAAAGTAATAGAAGATGCGAGAGGGCTTGATGACAGCCCTGTATATGTGTCTGTATGTAGAGATACGCGCAGGTGTGACCATGAGTGTATGAATGAAAGAAAACAGGCAGGAATTTTAACATGTTAATTGACGTGATCTCGGGAAAGGGAATTTTGGAGGTTTGTTATTTTGCTCCTTACATTTTTCTGTATTTCCAAATTTTTATCGTAAGCATGTGTTACACTTTTCGTTCCGAAGAAAAGGGGAAAAAACTAAAAAATGGAGATTTGCATGACTTTGATGGCGTAGTTCTGGATCCAGTGCTGGTGTCGTTGGTTTAAAGACGCTTCCCTGGCTTCCCACAGGTACCCTGAGACCTGGCTTTCTGGGTATTCTGAGTCCCGCAGAGCCTCCTAATTAATTGGAGACTAATGCAAGCTGTATCCACCTGCCCAAAGCTGGTACATGCTATGCCAGGCGCGAACCACAGCTCAGAAACGCATGTCTGAAAATCGGTCAAGGGCATTTGTTTCACAGTTAATGTGTCTGGGTTTGGATACAAGACAAGGCCATCCTTCCTGGATCTGGGTAGAGACAGAGGAGCATCGAGGGCCACGCTGAGAAGCTAACCATTCTATCCCCGATCCTCCGGGGGTTCTGTTCCAGGAAAGCTGCTGGCTGAGAAATTCGTGGTGAATCGCCGACGCTCTGAAGGGTGCCCTCTGAACACGCCCCCCACACACACCCGTGTCCCTGGAGCCCAAACACTGTACTCCAGACTCAAGTGCTTCATGACTCGAAGATCACTTTGCACGGTGCTTGGGCTGTGTTCTCCCTTGAAACTCCACCTCTGGTTTATAATGATTGCAAAAGAGACTTCAGAGAAGTACAGCCTTCCATGAAAAAGTCTCAGTGAATACACTCCTCAAAATTTTCATTCTTAATCTATCAGTAGCTTCTCAGTTCATTATAGTGTTATTAGTCAGTCTTCATAAAAGTGCATCTCTATTAACGATGGAAGTTCACATCATTTTATGTTCCCATAAAAATGGGTGGTGGTAGCCTTGATTAATTTCTTCACATCCAGTGAACTTTACAGCAAATTGGACAGTGTAATTCAATTCCTATTTCTACAGATTTTTTAGTTGGTAGAAAATTGATATCATTCATATGTAATCATATTGCCTTTGCAAGAGATATTTAAGAAATAATATCCTGAGGTAATGATCGCATGGCTTAATTATTAATACGTACTTTCACGCACGGCAGTGTGCATTCCTTTTATCAAGCCTGACTTCCCTCAGAAAATACTTCTTCAATCTAGATTCAGCGGTGTGCCACCAGCGTGCACATGGGCGTGTGCGTGCGTGCTTGTGTGTGTGTGTGTGTGTGTGTGTGATTTAGCTTTTTAAAATTGTTTCTTTCCCTAACAGCTTAGCATCATTTCTAGGGTAATCATTGGTTTTAAGTGGGTTAGCAACCGAACTCTGGAAGTCCAAACCAGAGGGAAACTTGAAAGGTAAGGCTGACAATTCAGAGGCTCCCCTACTCCCCTCCTCCAAATGCCAAGCAAATCTGTGGGGTCCCTTTTGAATCAAACAATTGCAAACCAAATAGAGGTTTTCTGGCTCTGGATGTTGCCTTAGTTCGGGGTCTCCAGAGAAACAGAGGGAGAGAAGGAGACAGAGAGATCTATTTTCAGGAATTGGTTCACGCAACGTTGGGGGCTAGTGAGTCGGAATCTGCAGGGCAGGCGGGCGGCCTGGAGACCCAGGCAGTAGCTGACGTGGTGGTCTTGAGCCTGGGAGCAGAATTCCTTCTCCTTCGGGAGACCTGTCTCTGCTCTGAAGGCCTCCACTGACCGCATGAGGACCAGCCCTAACGTTAGGGAGACTAACCTCCCTCACCAGCATCTCCTGTTTGCGATGTTGACCACACCTAAGAAACACCTTCACGGCGACATCTCAACCGGTGTTTGACCAAAACCTGAGCAGCATGGCCAAGCCAGGTTGACGCATAAAACTGGTCAGCACAGATGCTCTCCTGAGCTCCTCCAAGGTTTCAGGTCACCCTTGAAACCTGCTCAAGGGACAGGCCCCGTGGGCCCCCCGTGGCAGGAGCTGGTCTCCCGGGGGCTCTGCGCCCCTCAGCTTCCAGCCTCCTCGGTCTGACTTCTAGTGGTGATGCTACTTGACTCCCGGAATTCCCTTTCCCAGCCCACCTTCCGGCTGCCCCCGAGCCGGGATGCCCCATCCTGTCGGATATCCTGCTGGACGCACACCTCGCGCTAAAGGCAGCACGAGACAGAGTCGGGCTGGGGCTGAGCCCGACCTGGGACGGGGAAGGAGGGGACCCCCTCCCAGAGGCGGCATGGGGTCCACCCTTGAGCGTGAGCTGGTGGCAGGAGGCCAGGGCCCAGGGCGTCCGGGGCTCCGGATGGCTGGGGCCTACAGCCCGCCTGGACGGACACACGGCCGCGTGCTGTGCGGACCCCAAAGTTAGCTGAGCTCCCTCTGCCCGCTTTCAGTCTGAGCTCCGACGCGCGGCGGCTCGGGGGTGGCCCTCCTGGCGGGGACGCGCCGCCCCGCAGTGTGACCGCCGGCCCCGGAGCACCGGGCCCCCCCGCTCCCTGCGCAGGGGCCTGGGAACGGCTTCTCTTCAGGCGGCCGTCGCGGCCTGTGAGCCTTCAGAGGGCGCCCGGCGGCCCAGGCCCGGGGACGCGGCGCCCCCGAGCGCCCCCCGCGGAGGCCCCCCGGCGCCGCGGCCGCTGCCGCCCGCTAATGAGCGCTTCTGGAAGGAAGGCCCCGGGCGTCCTGGGGAGCCGGCAGGAAGGGCGCGTGGACACCGCTGAGGCCTGTGTCCGCGGCCCACACTGAGGGGAAGGACGATCTGCTCGCCGTGAGCACCCCCCAAACTCACCTGCACGTTTCTGGGGCTGCGGGGCGGGCGTAAGGCAGGCACTTGGCCCCAGCGTGGGGAGGCCGTCTGCACGGACGGGGGGCGGAGACCTGGCTGGGGCTCTTCCGAGGAAAGGGAAGCCGGCCAGAGGACCCGGATTTGAGGTAAGCAGGCCCAGAGCGTGGGCCACACGCTCAGGCGGAGGCTGTTTCAGGCCGTTCGAGGTCGGCCGGATGCGGCCGAGGGGCTGGGGGCTTGGGGGCGACGGGTCGTCTCTACGGCTCATCAGGGGAACGTCCAGAAGGAAACGGGCTTCTGGGATTCCGGGCTGCGCGGCGAGGGCAAGCCGGCAGCTCGCAGGTTCCCGGAGCACCCGCCCCCAGGAGACCCGGGCCCAGCTTCCAGCCTTGGAGTGTGTGTGTCAGCTGACAGTGAAGCGGTGACCCCCACAGAGGCCGGGCGACCTGTGCGGCCAGACGGCTAAGCGGCGGCGCTGGGCTCTGCCCCGGAACAGCGGGCCTCCTGGAGAACGCAACCCCTTCCAGGGGCAATAAAACATATGACAAAATGTGGTGCTTTCATATCACTGAGATAGGTTGCAGATGTCTAAAGCATGAAAACACGCAACCCTTCTCCGTTTGAAAACAAACCTTCCCCAAAGGACATCGAAACGAAGAAAGCAGAGCAGCTGGGTCCCCCGAGGGCAGCCCAGGGCGGGGCCGCCTCCTTTGGGACCCTGTCCCTTGGGGGAGCCCTGGGAGGTGGCACCGCCCGGGTCAAGAGGACAAAAGCGCCCCCGGACGGGGACCCGGGCACCCGAGAAGGTCCCTGGGGCCGTCAGCAGCCGGACGCTCAAGGAGGGAAGATAAATGTCCCCAGCGGCAGGGCGCGCACAGTGGAGGCGGTTCCGGGGTCGCGTAAGTCGCTGTAACACTTGCGCAGAGGGAGTGGTTTCCACAACAGAACGGAATTCGTCGCAGCGGAAAAACAAAGACGGCTCTGAGTTACACTGTAATCACTGCAGGATATTTATGAATATGATTTTCCTGTAAAATCCAGCATTTTTCTCTTTACCACTCGCAACCTGTTAAGTGGCATAAAGCTGTGTCCCTAGCAGGCTCTCCCAGCCCAGCCACGCCGAACTCGTGCCGGCACGCACGGGGGTGCCCCGCCCCATAAATCGCGCCGGTACGTTTTACTTGTCGAATCAGCTACCACATCAGAACTTCAGAAGTGGCTGCCTCTCATTTGAAGTTCTAGTAAAACTGCAATTACTATGGCTGTAAGATGCTTTGTTTCGAAAAGTGCATTAAATAGCTTTATAGATGTTGTTGGGAACACTTGCATGGCTGTCTTTACGGAAGCGAATGAGTTCATTAATAATGGGGCCCCGAGATGGACAGGCAAGGCGGGAGCCGTGAAAACCATCCGGGCCTTTGAAGCTCATACTTAGACCTAACTTTTCAAATCGGGGCAATTGATTCTACTTCGTTAAAAAAAATTGAGGTGCAACTCTAATCGGCATAAGATACCAGAGACACTGAAGCCTTTGGAGCAAAAGTCTGGAGGAGGAAGGAAGGTGGAGGGTCTTCTTTGAAAATAAGGAATTAAGTAAGTGAGGGCCCGCCTCGGGGCTGCACTGCCGGGCCAGCGTGGGGACAGCCAGCTCTCTGCAGGTCGCCAGGTGGGACACTCAAGTGATGTGGTCCCCTGGCTCTTCCTCCATGACTTTGGGAAACAGGTTCAGACCCCAGTTAGGATGGAACCTCCTCTCCTCTCCCCCGGGTGTTCAGCTCTGGGATGGCACTGCCACTTCAAACATTTAGGGGAGACTCAGAGGCCTCCCTCTGAGTGTGGATAAGAGCGCGTTTCTCCATCCGTACAGATTCTGCTGGCCCAAACGGAGCATTTTTAAAGTGTATTTTTTGAAAAATAAAACCTCAGATTTGCTGTAAATTCAGGCCAGGGAGGATCTAGCTGATGGGAAATATTTAAGTTACAAATCTAAGGGAAGATTTTTTTTTTTTTTTTTTTTGCGGTACGCGGGCCTCTCACTGCTGTGGCCTCTCCCGTCGCGGAGCACAGGCTCCGGACGCGCAGGCGCAGCGGCCATGGCTCACGGGCCCAGCCGCTCCGCGGCACGTGGGATCCTCCCGGACCGGGGCACGAACCCGTGTCCCCCGCATCGGCAGGCGGACTCTCAACCACTGCGCCACCAGGGAAGCCCTAAGGGAAGATTTTGCATTTAAGAAAAAAAACCTCTTAAACTGCAGCTCTTAAAATAAAGAAAGATTTTCTGTTTTCCATAGTGACTCACTAAACCTTTATTTAGACAGTTGGTAAAAACACATCACATATTTCACATGTTTTTTTTTCACTGTTGCAGCTTAAAAGAGTATCATGTTTTTTTCTTCTAAAGGGAAGCAGAAATCTACAGTAAGGCATTTTTGCCTTTTTTTTTTTTTTTAATGAAATCTCAATGTATTTTGGAATGGTGAGTGTTCGCGGTCAGAGCCGCTGCACGGCACCCTCTGGTGCATTAAGGAGAAGGATGAGGGCTGTTCAGGGGCTTTGTTCATTTGCTGTTCAACATTTCCCAGAGATGAATTTTAATGCTCATTCAAAAATACAACGAAAACCTAATGATTTCAGATCCATCACCTCACTGTGCTACAGTGTGTCTCGTGGCTGCTCTCTCTGCACTCCAGGTTAGCTGTGCGACGGCAGAGGAAAGCTGCCACTGGGAGCCAGCAGCCATGCGGGCAAAGCCACAAGGCCGGCCGCCCCCAAGGCCTGGAGAAGAGCTCAGGGAGCCGGGCCTGTGCGCAGAGCAGGGCTACGGACACGCAGGACGCTCCCGCGGCCACCAAGAGAACCAGGCCGATCAGGAGTCACTTCTAGTCCTTCTTAGGAAAGAGGAGTTCAGGTGTCTCAGTGCCTTAGTGGTGGGTACGTGCACACGTGTGCACACATCACATACGTGCACACGTGCGCACACATCACACACGTACACACGCTCACACCCATACATATACACATGCACACACACATACACGTACACGCAGGCACACTCACACCCATACATATACACATGCACACACACATACACACACGTACACGCAGGCACACTCACACTCATATATACACACATGCACACACACACACACACGTACACACACATACACGCAGGCACACTCACACCCATATATACACCCATGCGCACACACACATACACGTACACGCAGGCACACCCACACCCATATACACACCCATGCACACACACACGTACACGCAGGCACACTCACACCCATACATATACACATGCACACACACATACACACATGTACACGCAGGCACACTCACACCCATATATACACACATGCACACACACACACGTACACACACATACACGCAGGCACACTCACACCCATATATACACCCATGCACACACACACATACACGTACACGCAGGCACACCCACACCCATATACACACCCATGCACACACACACGTACACGCAGGCACACTCACACCCATATATACACCCATGCACGCACACACATACACACACGTACACACAGTCACACCCACACCCATATATACACACATGCACACACACACACATACACGCAGGCACACTCACACCCATATATACACACATGCACACACACATACACACACGTACACGCAGGGACACTCACACTCATATATACACACATGCACACACACACACACACGTACACACACATACACGCAGGCACACTCACACCCATATATACACACATGCACACACACACATACACACATACACGCAGGCACACCTCTGACTGCCGTGGGGAGGCGGCTTTGCCCGGCACCCACGTCTGAAGTGGGAGGTGCCAGGAAACACGTGGTCAAGAAAACGAGTGTTCCTCTAGGTAAGGGACGCACCCTCCCAGCCGGGGAGATACAGCGTCCCTTCCCCTTTACCAAGGTCGCAGACTGACCGCCTTGTATGAGCAATAGAGGCCCTGTCGTCACGGGCAAACTGTCCCCTGGCACAGGGCCCCCCGGCAGGTGTGACAGCGCAGACACTGGGCAGGTGCAGACACGCCCAGCTCCACTGAGGGGTGGGCTCCGGGCTGGGGCTGGGGGCTGTGGCCTGGGATGTGCGGCCAGAGGCCGGGGCCACAGCTCCCCTCTGCCCCCACGGCTGGACAGCTTATGAGAGGGGTGGTCCTGGGGCCCTGCAGCACGGCTGGGCCGGGGTCCACCCCCTGTATTGGGGGAGGCCTACTCATCTCCAGGCAGGGCCGGGGGACACAGGACAGTCCTTCCCCAGAGCAGGGTCCAGCATGTTCACTGGTGGAAATGCAGGGTCACCTGTAAGCACTCTTTCACCTTCGATATTCCACGCACGGTGCACTGGCCCCAAGTCCGTCACTGAACCCATCCAGGGTGGGACAGCCCCCACACGGTCCACACTCACGTGTCACACTCACACTCGACTCACACCTGTGCACAGCCCACATCCACACAACTCACGCTCACATACACAACCCGTCTGCAAACGCACACACACTCACACGCATCCGAGTGCCCAGGTGATAAAGCAATTCAGGTCCCGGTGGCCTGTGAACCCTTGAAGGCAGAAGAGGTGTCTCTTCATCCATTCCGTGAAGGCTTGTTGGGCACCTACTGTGTGCTAGGCCCTGTTGGGCACCTACCGTGTGCTAGGCCCCGAGGACAGTGTTGGAAGCACAGCAGACACTCTGCGCCCTGGAGCTCATACTGAGGGGAGACAGGCTATGAACATCAGAAAGTAAGGCGTGTCCATCAACAGATGAATGGATAAAGAAGCTGTGGTACATGCATACAATGGAATACTACTCCACTGTAATACTGCCATAAAAAAGAATGAAATAATGTCATCTGCAGCGACACGGATGGACTTGGAGATGATCATACTAAGTGAAGTAAGTCAGACAGAGAAAGACAAATATCATACGATATCGCTTATATGCAGAACATTAAAAAATGATACAAATGAACTTATTCGCAAGTCAGAAACAGACTCACAGACTTCGAGAAGGAACTGATGGTTACCGGGGTGGCGGGGGGAAGGGGGTGGGGAGGGATAGTTAGGGAGTTCGGGATTGACATGTCCACTCTACTATATATAAAATAGATAACGAACAGAGACCTACTGTGCAGCACAGGGAACTCTGCTCAATATTACGTAACAACCCAAATGGGAAAAGAACTTGAAAAAGAATAGATACTTGTATATGTAGAACTGAATCACTTTGCTGTACACCTGAAACTAACACACTGTTAATCAACTGCAGTGCAATATAAAATAAACATTAAAACAAAGTAAGGGATGACTCCAGTGCCTCTCGAATCCAGCCTGCCTGCCAGTATCTAAGATGATTCTGATGAAAACATCACATACGTGCACACGTGCGCACACATCACACACGTACACACGCTCACACCCATACATATACACATGCACACACACATACACGTACACGCAGGCACACTCACACCCATACATATACACATGCACACACACATACACACACGTACACGCAGGCACACTCACACTCATATATACACACATGCACACACACACACACACGTACACACACATACACGCAGGCACACTCACACCCATATATACACCCATGCGCACACACACATACACGTACACGCAGGCACACCCACACCCATATACACACCCATGCACACACACACACATACACGCAGGCACACTCACACCCATATATACACACATGCACACACACACATACACACATACACGCAGGCACACCTCTGACTGCCGTGGGGAGGCGGCTTTGCCCGGCACCCACGTCTGAAGTGGGAGGTGCCAGGAAACACGTGGTCAAGAAAACGAGTGTTCCTCTAGGTAAGGGACGCACCCTCCCAGCCGGGGAGATACAGCGTCCCTTCCCCTTTACCAAGGTCGCAGACTGACCGCCTTGTATGAGCAATAGAGGCCCTGTCGTCACGGGCAAACTGTCCCCTGGCACAGGGCCCCCCGGCAGGTGTGACAGCGCAGACACTGGGCAGGTGCAGACACGCCCAGCTCCACTGAGGGGTGGGCTCCGGGCTGGGGCTGGGGGCTGTGGCCTGGGATGTGCGGCCAGAGGCCGGGGCCACAGCTCCCCTCTGCCCCCACGGCTGGACAGCTTATGAGAGGGGTGGTCCTGGGGCCCTGCAGCACGGCTGGGCCGGGGTCCACCCCCTGTATTGGGGGAGGCCTACTCATCTCCAGGCAGGGCCGGGGGACACAGGACAGTCCTTCCCCAGAGCAGGGTCCAGCATGTTCACTGGTGGAAATGCAGGGTCACCTGTAAGCACTCTTTCACCTTCGATATTCCACGCACGGTGCACTGGCCCCAAGTCCGTCACTGAACCCATCCAGGGTGGGACAGCCCCCACACGGTCCACACTCACGTGTCACACTCACACTCGACTCACACCTGTGCACAGCCCACATCCACACAACTCACGCTCACATACACAACCCGTCTGCAAACGCACACACACTCACACGCATCCGAGTGCCCAGGTGATAAAGCAATTCAGGTCCCGGTGGCCTGTGAACCCTTGAAGGCAGAAGAGGTGTCTCTTCATCCATTCCGTGAAGGCTTGTTGGGCACCTACTGTGTGCTAGGCCCTGTTGGGCACCTACCGTGTGCTAGGCCCCGAGGACAGTGTTGGAAGCACAGCAGACACTCTGCGCCCTGGAGCTCATACTGAGGGGAGACAGGCTATGAACATCAGAAAGTAAGGCGTGTCCATCAACAGATGAATGGATAAAGAAGCTGTGGTACATGCATACAATGGAATACTACTCCACTGTAATACTGCCATAAAAAAGAATGAAACAATGCCATCTGCAGCGACACGGATGGACTTGGAGATGATCATACTAAGTGAAGTAAGTCAGACAGAGAAAGACAAATATCATACGATATCGCTTATATGCAGAACATTAAAAAATGATACAAATGAACTTATTCGCAAGTCAGAAACAGACTCACAGACTTCGAGAAGGAACTGATGGTTACCGGGGTGGCGGGGGGAAGGGGGTGGGGAGGGATAGTTAGGGAGTTCGGGATTGACATGTCCACTCTACTATATATAAAATAGATAACGAACAGAGACCTACTGTGCAGCACAGGGAACTCTGCTCAATATTACGTAACAACCCAAATGGGAAAAGAACTTGAAAAAGAATAGATACTTGTATATGTAGAACTGAATCACTTTGCTGTACACCTGAAACTAACACACTGTTAATCAACTGCAGTGCAATATAAAATAAACATTAAAACAAAGTAAGGGATGACTCCAGTGCCTCTCGAATCCAGCCTGCCTGCCAGTATCTAAGATGATTCTGATGAAAACTCAAGCACTTCTCCTAAGCCCACGCCAGGGGACTCCTCCCAGCTCTGCGGGGCAGGTGTTGCCCACTTGCCCAGGACAACTTCATGGCTATGTGACCAGGTGAGAACTCGCCAAGGCAGGGGGGTGCTCCTCCCGCTGGCCACGATGTGGCCGTCTTCACGGATGGTTGCACCGAGGGGCGGGAGCCCTGGGCTCTGGACTCGACAGCATCAGGGCTGGAGGGAATGGGGAGATGCCCCAGCATGGCTCTGGATCTGTGTTAGTGCAGACGCAGACACCCTCTCGGCAGTACCAGCCTATGCCGCCCTCTGATTTCTGGACGGTCGTTTCTTAGAAAGCACCTGGAAAATAACAGCAAAGCATCGGCCCACTACAGCCCCCAGAGGAACCACAGTATTGGTAGTACACTCACTGATGAGGGCAAACTGTTCATTGCAAAATCTGAAATAATCAGACATCAGTACCTAACTGCATCTTTCCTCCTTCAGGTAACATCTGAGACATCAAACTTAATAAGCCAATAAAACAATACACGCTGTCCCCATGTGTGCCCCTGTTTTGCAAACACTGTCCCTTCCTCCACACAGACACAGCAGGGGGGGAACAAGGAGTGGGCGTTCAGCTCGCTGTCACCTCAGCAAGAAAAATGAAAAAGTGTCCCCACCAGTCAGAGGAGGAGGAGGGCTTGTGTGTGGCGAGCTCACGGCCCCTGGGTGGAGCCTCTAGACTCGCCCCTGGCCTGAGCCCTCCTGGTCTGATGGGGGGTTTGGCTTCCTCACCCTCCAGTTCTGGAAGGTACGTGCTCGGCGTGCAGGGTGTGGGGTGGGAGCAGGCCGGAAGCTGGCGCCCCGACCTGGGACCTCCAGCCCACCCTCACCCCCACACGTGGCCTCCCGGCTTCAGCTTCTGCCGGTGGAGAGGGCCGCTGCCGCCCGTGGGCTGGAGACCCCTGCAGGCGGCACCTGCTTGGCAGCCCTGCAGTGCCTGGCGAGGGGCGGGGATGCGGGGCTGGGGCCCCGGGCAGCCCACGGCGGAGGGTCCAGCAGGACCGCCAGGGCAGCCTGGAAGCAGGGATGGCCTGGTCTCCCCGCCCGACCAGCGCAGTGATTTACACTCAGTCCTGGCTCAGAGCCGGGCCTCGGTGACTCCCCGGCGGCCAGCGCGAATGACCAAACCAGAGCAGGCTTTGTATGGTCATTTCTTTACCACACATAACATAAACCACCCGGGAGCCAGGCGTGGTGGGCAAGAAATAAACAAGGACCCAGAACCGCTGCCGAGAGCAGGGCTGCCGGGAACCGGCCCCTGGGGCGCATCTTACGCTGGCTGCACGGGCGTCCAGGTGGCCCTTCCTGACCACAGCCGTGTGTCCGGGAGGAGGGAGTGCGGATGCAGGCCCCACGGGATGGAGTCACCTTCCCCACCATCTACACCCAGTCTCAGCCCCCGTCTGGGGCCACGAGGGGGGCACCTGTGCCCCTCCTGGCCTCAGGTTTGCTCATCCTTAAAATGGGCTTGACAGCAGCCCCTCCCAGGGTTGTTGGGACAGGAAAAGTCTTTGCATAACAGATGCCAGGCTGCAAAATAGCAGGACCATCGCCCCAATCTCCCCCACACGTCCTCTGGGGAGACGCCTGGCTCACACGCGGCCCCTGGCCATGCATCCTCTCTAGGCTGAGTGCAGCCAGCAGGCAGCTCACTTCATCCGTGGTGTCCAAGAGCAATTTCCCTCCGACCCCCCCGGTTCTCTCGGTGAATCGACGTCTCTACCTTGAGATGTGGAGGAGGATGAAGGGCCTCGCGGGCCCTGGGAACAGACCTGATTCCTGGGGTGGAGCGTGGCCTGTTCAGTTAGTCCCAGGAGGAATCAAGCGAGCTCTTCAAAGCCAGTTCCTGTCCGGTGGACCGCATCCATGTCACGTGCTGAGCCCTGACTTCCGCTCTGACCTTCTCCTGCTCGTCGATCACTTCTGTCTGGTGATGACCACAGCAGAAGGTGGTGGAGAACAGAAGCGATGATGTTTATTAAGCACTAATCCTAACACTCAAAAGATGGTAAACAGTCTTGCTTTCATGATAAATGTTTGCCAAATTTGCTCTTCCTTGACCTTGACTTGTCCCTGTAGAACTCCACGCTGCTCATCGGACCATCTCTTTTCGAGGTTGTTCATACTGAATTCCATTTCTCAAAAGAGCCGGCAACCCTACCAACCCTTACACAGCTGGGAATCTAGTGCAAACTCACCGGCAGTGCCTTTTAGAGATTCTGATCATGGGGCTGACCTCCTCTGAGCACCATACGTTCACTCTGATACAATCTCCACAGCAAATCCCTCCTTTGAGAGAGACCCTCTGCCCACCGGCGTTTAAGACAAGTGCAGTGACATCTCTCTTTTGATGGGATGCCACTGAATAAGGACTAGGAGGTGGGGGATATAAAGGAAAGAAAGATCCGAAAAGCAGTTGCCAGCGGGTAGGGGAAACAGGGAGAGGTTGGTAAAAGGGTTCAGACTTTCAGCTACCAACGAATAATGTCTGAGGGTCTCATGTACAGCATGGTGACTAAAATGATAACGCTGGGTTGTAGAGTTGAAATTAGCTATGAGGGTAGAACTTAAATGATCTCACACACACAAAGGTACACGTGGAAGGTGACGATGTGTTAATTAGCTTGATGCGGGGAATCCTTTCACACCGTGTACGTATATCAAAGCATCACGGTGTACACGTTAACTATCTTATACCTCAATAAAGCTGGGGGCGGGGGTGGAAGAAAAGAAGAACCACAAAAATGTTGGAAGACATTTGAATTTATTTTTTTTTCTTTCCAAACTCATCTGATTTTAAAATTAACAACAGAGTACAAATAAAATTTTTGGTAAATAAAATTTATATTCACCTCCATTTTCTGACCACCTATAATTTGGAAGAAAAGAGGAAAGGGGAGAAAGAATGGCTGGATGCAAGTTATGAACGTGTTGGGATACCAAGGGAAGAAGGTTGGGTGGAGGAAGAAAGGAGAGAGAAGAAACCGAGAAAGCTCCAGAGAGCAAAGTAGGAGAGAAGAGGAGAGAGGCAGGAAAAAAAAAAAAAAAATCGAGGCATGGAAGACGTAAAGGAACATTTATCAATAAATAAAGTGGGCTTCCCCGGTGGCGCAGTGGTTGAGAGTCCGCCTGCCGATGCAGTAATTTGGAAGAAAAGAGGAAAGGGGAGAAAGAATGGCTGGATGCAAGTTATGAACGTGTTGGGATACCAAGGGAAGAAGGTTGGGTGGAGGAAGAAAGGAGAGAGAAGAAACCGAGAAAGCTCCAGAGAGCAAAGTAGGAGAGAAGAGGAGAGAGGCAGGAAAAAAAAAAAAAAAATCGAGGCATGGAAGACGTAAAGGAACATTTATCAAGAAATAAAGTGGGCTTCCCCGGTGGCGCAGTGGTTGAGAGTCCGCGTGCCGATGCAGGGGACGCGGGTTCGTGCCCCGGTCCGGGAGGATCCCACGTGCCGCGGAGCGGCTGGGCCCGTGAGCCTAAGTTTTAACTATGTTCCAAAGAGATGCCTTAAGATCTTCACCTGGGATTGAGCGAAAAGGAAAAGGGGGCCAGGTTCTTGGTGTCCCCACCATCATGACCGAGGGAGCTTTTAAATCTGTGTTTCAGAACAAATGTTATGTGTTTCTAAATGTTACACGTTGAATTGCGTCCCCTACAAACTGACATATTGAAGTCCTAACCCTCAGTACCTCAGAATGAGACTTGATGTGGAAATAGGGTCTTTACAGATGTAATTAGTTAAGATGAGGTCATCAGGGTGGGCCCTGATCCAGTGTGACTGGTGTCCTTATAAAAAGAGAAATTTGGACACAGAGAGATGCACACAGGAGAACACCATCCAAAGATGAAAGCAGAGATCAGGGTGACGCTTCTACACGCCAAGGAGCAACAAGAATTGCTGTCAACCCACCAGAAGCTGGGGCAGAGGCACTGCCCTGGTTCTCCCTCACCAAAAACCCTGTGGACACCTTGATCTCAGACTTCCAGCCTCCAGAACTGGGAGAGAATGAATGTCTCTCAGTTAAAGCCCCCAGTTTGCGGTAGTTTGTCATGGCGGCCCTAGCAAAGTAATACACCAAACCACATTTTACTTGAATAAAGGGTGATGTGGCTATAAAAAAAAAAAGTTTGAAAACCGCTGAGCTGGACAATTTCTTCTAGTTACACATGAGGAAACTGATACCCAGAAATACAAAGAAGGGACTCAGCAGAGATGAGTGGGATTACCAAGGAAAGAATGGAATAGGGACACTGTTCTGTTCTTTGTTCTCTGAGGCATCAGTGGTGCAACCTTTCCTCACTGATTTTTGATATTTTGGTTCACCAAGTGCTCCTCTGCTCTCGGTCCATCAACTCAGACGCTGAGTGATACTGCTGTAGCCCAAGCAAGAGAATCCTTCCTGAGCCTCAGCGGTCAGAGCACTAATGGGGCGAAGGCTGGATGAAATCGGGCTCTCCCCTACCCCACATACCACCTTGATTCCATGCTGTAGATCAAGAACGGTGAATCAGTGTACAGGTCCTTCACCTCTTTGGTTAAATTTATTCCTGAGCATTTTATTTTTTTTGACGCTATTGTAAATGAGATTGTTTTCTTAATTTCTTTTTCCGATAGTTAGAAACAGAACTGATTTTTGTATGTTGACTGTGTACCCTGCAACTTTACTGAATTCATTTAGCAGTTCTAACAGTCTTTTAGTGAAGTCTTTAGAGTTATATATATATAAGAGCATGTCATCTGCAAGCAGACCATTTTACTTTTTCCTTCCCCATCTGGATGCCTGTTATTTCTTTTTCCTGCCTAATTGCTCTGGCTAGGACTTCCAGTGCTCTGGTGAGAAGTGGTGACTGTGGGCACGCTTGTCTTTTCTTGGTCTTAGAAGAAACGCTTTCAGCTTTGCACCACTGGGTGTGATGTTTACGTATTTTCTATGGCTGCTTTTGTGGGAAAGCAGCAACACTGAGTAGTTGTGACAGACACCATCTGGCCTGCAAAGCCTAAAATATGTACTACTATCTGGCCCTTTCCAGAAAAAGTTGACCCTGTTTGAAAGCACTGCAGCATTTACGCTGCCGGAAACACGTACCCTGTTGTCAGTTACACACGTGATGTCTCCTCAGGCAACAGTAACCTCTTTTTTGACCCTGTTCGAAAGCACTGCAGCATTTACGCTGCCGGAAACACGTACCCTGTTGTCAGTTACACACGTGATGTCTCCTCAGGCAACAGTAACCTCTTTTGAACCCAGGATCTGTCCATTCACTTTTCTCTCTCACGATGCCAAGCACCAGCCTTACCTACCACTTACACATCAGTAAATACTGAATTATGATGGAAAGCTGCGTGGAGGCCTGGACACACGTGTGAGTGTCTAACCAGGGAAGCATGCTGTCCTAGACCCTCCCTTCAGGACACCTTCAGGAGGGTTGTTTGGGAAACCACCAAAAACTGGTCTCAGTTTCTGCATCACATGGCATAGCTGATGACAGAGATCGAGCAAATATGGTTCTGCGACGCCCTCAAGAGGGATGAGAAATGTACACCCACATGCTTTTGATAATCAGACACACATTAAGTTTTGGTAGAATAATTCTCTTCTGATTGACTTGCATGAAGATTTAAACAGTTTATCTTCATATCTAATTGATCTTTCATGGGCAGAAACTTTCAATATTTTAGCACTAAAAGGTGTCACCGATCCAAAACCAAATGATTTCAAGACATCTTGGAGATGTTATTTAAGAACTTTACTGTGAGTCCAAATAAATGATTCCTATTTAAACGCAGCTTTAAAATCTGGATTTTCATAGATTGAGTTTCCTTAAAATGAGTTTCACCTAAATGGTTATGGAAACCCAAACAGAAAATTGTTATTTTTCATCCGGTGAACTTAAAATATTTCTTCTACTTTTTAAATTACAAAAGCGGCATTTGTAAGGAAAATGTGTAACTTCATTTGCCACTAAACAAACAAAAAGCTGTGCATCCTTTAAATGTGAACAGCTATAGTTTAATTGCTTTCCAAAACAAGTTGCAATAAAATTCCACCAACAGCCTATGAATAAAACCATTTATTTCTCTTGTCCTTGCAAACAGTGGATATTATCATCCATTCTATGTGATTTTATATATGTATAATACATATTACATCTATCTATATATTATATATATTTTTTGGGGGGGGGGGTGTGGCCAAAAAGTTTGTTCAAGTTTTCCATAAGATGTTACAGAAAAACCCGAACAAACTTTTTGGCCAACCCAATGTAACATCAATGTTTGAGATGTTATTTTAAAAATATTAAATGAAATTATACACATTTCTACATGTTCATTGGTTAGTTTTAATATTCTGTCCCTTCTTCCATTGAGTCCTCTGTATTTTTCCTATTGATTTTGGAAGCTCTTTAGGTAGTACGAATATAAACTGTTTGTAATACATACTGCAAGTATTTTTCCAGTTTGTCATTTGTCTTGTTTTAATGGTGTTCTTTGCTCTACGGAGATCCAAACTATTTCTGTGGTCAAACCTCTCAGTTTTTTCCTCCTTGACCCCTTGATTTCATATTAGGCTAAGAAAGGACTTCTCTCTAATATTACATATAATCCTCCTTGTTTTTGAATATTTTTGATTTATTTTCATATGTATATATTTTTTGACGACAATGTTATATAACTACATAATTTTAAAAAATTTTTATCGTAGTTGCTTTCAAATGTTGTGTTAGTCTCTGCTGTACTGCAAAGGGAATCAGCGATATGTATACATATATTCCCTCTTTCTTGGATTCCCTTCCCATGTAGGTCAGCACAGAGCACTGAGCAGAGTTCCCTGTGCTGTACAGCAGGTTCTCATTAGTTATCTATTCTATACACAGTGGTATGTACATGTCAGTCCCAATCTAGATGTAGTTTTGTGGACAGTAAGGAAGGAATCTAACTGTATATTTTCCAAATGGGCATCCAGTTGTCCCCAGATCACTCACTGGTGAGTTCATCCTCTCCCCTAATCTGAGCTCTCTTGGGGGTACTCATCCTGGCCCGTCGTTCCATGTTTCTATCCCGAATCGCGGTGTCATAGCTCCCCCAGATGATGGTTCGACGACTTTCAGGGTCCTGGCCATGGCATCGTTGGGGGAGCTCGGAGACTGTCCTGGTCATCTCAGCAACTGCGAGCCTGGGTGGAACGGCCACCTGGGGCCAAAGAGCATTTCCGAGCCGGGCCTAGAGCCGGGGACTGATGTCCTGGGCAACTCTCCTCCCAGACCCAGGCTGCTCCCCAGCGACGCCCAAAAGACCACGTGCCACAGGGTGGGTGGACTCTGTGCAGCTGCTGCAACGTGGCTCAACTGTCAGGGCCAAAGGAGGTGCTTTTGCACCGACATCATCCTTGAACCCCTGCCTGGGGATGAGTCGGAGAAACCTTCTAGTCCCAGACAGCAGACAGCCCCTGAGAGCCGGAGGACAGGAGGGCGGCCCTTGGGACCCTCCCCGTGGACTCTCTGGGTAACTGAGACGCCCATGTCACCCCTCCACCCGCAGATCCAGCCCTACTGCCCCGCGGGCCCCTTCTGTCCCTTTCCCGGCACTGAGCTTCCTCCAGGGCAGCTGGAAGCATCCTCCTGGGCGTCTCTCTGCCTGGCTCTGCAGCCTGAGGCACAGGCCCCCCGAGGAGGGCACAGGGGCCCACTGAAAGAGCAGAGGCAGCTGGGCCCAAATTTAAACCATTTAGGATGTTGCTGTCAGTGCTAAGTTTTGAACAACCATTTTTTAAAAAGAATCTTATTTATAAACACAGGTGGTGGGCTGGATTTGGCACACAGGCCCGTGTTTGCCAACCTGTGCTGTAAATGATGCCACTTCTGTCAATTTTTCAGGACCACCTTCATGCCTAGTCCATACTCTATTCTTTTTTAAAATTAATTTACTTGGACGTGTCAGGTCTTAGCTGCGGCACGCGGGATCTTCGTTGCGGCACGAGGGCTCTCTAGTTGTGGCGCGCGGCCTTAGTTGTCCCGCGGCGTGTGAGGTCTTAGTTCCCCGACCAGGGATCGAACCCGCGTCCCCTGCATCGGAAGGCGGATTCTTAACCACAGGACCGCCAAGGAAGTCCCGAACAACCGTCTTTGATGGATCAGTTGGGAATGGGGGTGAAGCAGCAGGACGAGTCTGGGTGGCCTGCTGGGCCTGGTGGCGTCCCCCGGTGGCCCCTCCCGGGGCAGCCCCTGCAGGCGGAACCAGCAACGTGTCCTCCGAGGCTGCCTCGCCAAGCGACAAGGATGCCCACCGCGTGTATCCCTCAGCGGGTCCTGGGCTACTTTTCTTTCAGGTCTATTTATGTACCCTGCCGGCTGCCGGGGAAGCAGGATGGACCAGGATCTGTGGTATGGGCGAGGACAGAAGAGGGGCTGGTGAGATGAGCCCACCCAAGC
>NC_041232.1:84728393-84777168 GCF_002837175.3 Physeter macrocephalus | reverse complement strand
GGGCCTGCGCGTCCGGAGCCTGTGCTCCGCGACGGGAGAGGCCACAACGGTGAGAGGCCCGCGTACCGCAACAAAAAAAAAAAAAAAGGAAGAAAGTGATGTTTGGGATTTGCTCCAAAATACGAAATAAGGGTGGGGGAGGGGAGGAGTGGATGGTAAGTGGATGCAGCCAGTCGGCCGTGGTTGTGATGGGTACCTGGGGAGGAGGCGTGGGATTCATGACACTGTTCTGTCTACTTTGTAGGTTCTAAAACTCTCCATTCTAAAAAAAAAAAAAGATTATCCAGTCTTATGAAGTTAGGGAGCCTTACCTCTGACCCCAGCATTTGGGGGTTTCCAGGCCCTGGCTCCAGTCTGACAAAGTGCGAGGAGGACCCGCAACACTTACCGAAGCCGCTACGTGAACAGTGGTGGTTTATTTCAGCGAAAGGGCAGAGATGAAAATCAGCCAAGGGCAGAGATGCGCGGGGCACGGTGGAGACCAGGCGGTGAATTCCAGCCACCCCCTCCCCATGAAGTCAGGATGGCGCTGCCTCTTGGCAGTGGCAGGTGACAATACGCGTGGAGTATCGCCAACGAGGGCGGCCCACCCAAGCCCCCGTATCCGGGTTTTTGTGGGGCTTGGCCACGTGGACAGTCGGCTGCCCTTTAGACTCCAGCCGCTCTGGAAGTCAAGTAGATCCCACGTGTGCAAAGCTCCCACCATAGATCACGATGTTGGACTGTCCAGTGTCGCTCGACTCTCCCCCAGAGACCAGCTCCCAGAGCCGAGGGCAAAGGCTGGACCTGTTTTTGGGTAGGGTTAATTCTTCACTACACAGGCCTGGTAAGTTTTAACTATGTTCCAAAGAGATGCCTTAAGATCTTCACCTGGGATTGAGCGAAAAGGAAAAGGGGGCCAGGTTCTTGGTGTCCCCACCATCATGACTGAGGGAGCTTTTAAATCTGTGTTTCAGAACAAATGTTATGTGTTTCTAAATGTTACACGTTGAATTGCGTCCCCTACAAACTGACATATTGAAGTCCTAACCCTCAGTACCTCAGAATGAGACTTGATGTGGAAATAGGGTCTTTACAGATGTAATTAGTTAAGATGAGGTCATCAGGGTGGGCCCTGATCCAGTGTGACTGGTGTCCTTATAAAAAGAGAAATTTGGACACAGAGAGATGCACACAGGAGAACACCATCCAAAGATGAAAGCAGAGATCAGGGTGACGCTTCTACACGCCAAGGAGCAACAAGAATTGCTGTCAACCCACCAGAAGCTGGGGCAGAGGCACTGCCCTGGTTCTCCCTCACCAAAAACCCTGTGGACACCTTGATCTCAGACTTCCAGCCTCCAGAACTGGGAGAGAATGAATGTCTCTCAGTTAAAGCCCCCAGTTTGCGGTAGTTTGTCATGGCGGCCCTAGCAAAGTAATACACCAAACCACATTTTACTTGAATAAAGGGTGATGTGGCTATAAAAAAAAAAAGTTTGAAAACCGCTGAGCTGGACAATTTCTTCTAGTTACACATGAGGAAACTGATACCCAGAAATACAAAGAAGGGACTCAGCAGAGATGAGTGGGATTACCAAGGAAAGAATGGAATAGGGACACTGTTCTGTTCTTTGTTCTCTGAGGCATCAGTGGTGCAACCTTTCCTCACTGATTTTTGATATTTTGGTTCACCAAGTGCTCCTCTGCTCTCGGTCCATCAACTCAGACGCTGAGTGATACTGCTGTAGCCCAAGCAAGAGAATCCTTCCTGAGCCTCAGCGGTCAGAGCACTAATGGGGCGAAGGCTGGATGAAATCGGGCTCTCCCCTACCCCACATACCACCTTGATTCCATGCTGTAGATCAAGAACGGTGAATCAGTGTACAGGTCCTTCACCTCTTTGGTTAAATTTATTCCTGAGCATTTTATTTTTTTTGACGCTATTGTAAATGAGATTGTTTTCTTAATTTCTTTTTCCGATAGTTAGAAACAGAACTGATTTTTGTATGTTGACTGTGTACCCTGCAACTTTACTGAATTCATTTAGCAGTTCTAACAGTCTTTTAGTGAAGTCTTTAGAGTTATATATATATAAGAGCATGTCATCTGCAAGCAGACCATTTTACTTTTTCCTTCCCCATCTGGATGCCTGTTATTTCTTTTTCCTGCCTAATTGCTCTGGCTAGGACTTCCAGTGCTCTGGTGAGAAGTGGTGACTGTGGGCACGCTTGTCTTTTCTTGGTCTTAGAAGAAACGCTTTCAGCTTTGCACCACTGGGTGTGATGTTTACGTATTTTCTATGGCTGCTTTTGTGGGAAAGCAGCAACACTGAGTAGTTGTGACAGACACCATCTGGCCTGCAAAGCCTAAAATATGTACTACTATCTGGCCCTTTCCAGAAAAAGTTGACCCTGTTCGAAAGCACTGCAGCATTTACGCTGCCGGAAACACGTACCCTGTTGTCAGTTACACACGTGATGTCTCCTCAGGCAACAGTAACCTCTTTTGAACCCAGGATCTGTCCATTCACTTTTCTCTCTCACGATGCCAAGCACCAGCCTTACCTACCACTTACACATCATCTGGCCCTTTCCAGAAAAACTTGACCCTGTTCGAAAGCACTGCAGCATTTACGCTGCCGGAAACACGTACCCTGTTGTCAGTTACACACGTGATGTCTCCTCAGGCAACAGTAACCTCTTTTGAACCCAGGATCTGTCCATTCACTTTTCTCTCTCACGATGCCAAGCACCAGCCTTACCTACCACTTACACATCAGTAAATACTGAATTATGATGGAAAGCTGCGTGGAGGCCTGGACACACGTGTGAGTGTCTAACCAGGGAAGCATGCTGTCCTAGACCCTCCCTTCAGGACACCTTCAGGAGGGTTGTTTGGGAAACCACCAAAAACTGGTCTCAGTTTCTGCATCACATGGCATAGCTGATGACAGAGATCGAGCAAATATGGTTCTGCGACGCCCTCAAGAGGGATGAGAAATGTACACCCACATGCTTTTGATAATCAGACACACATTAAGTTTTGGTAGAATAATTCTCTTCTGATTGACTTGCATGAAGATTTAAACAGTTTATCTTCATATCTAATTGATCTTTCATGGGCAGAAACTTTCAATATTTTAGCACTAAAAGGTGTCACCGATCCAAAACCAAATGATTTCAAGACATCTTGGAGATGTTATTTAAGAACTTTACTGTGAGTCCAAATAAATGATTCCTATTTAAACGCAGCTTTAAAATCTGGATTTTCATAGATTGAGTTTCCTTAAAATGAGTTTCACCTAAATGGTTATGGAAACCCAAACAGAAAATTGTTATTTTTCATCCGGTGAACTTAAAATATTTCTTCTACTTTTTAAATTACAAAAGCGGCATTTGTAAGGAAAATGTGTAACTTCATTTGCCACTAAACAAACAAAAAGCTGTGCATCCTTTAAATGTGAACAGCTATAGTTTAATTGCTTTCCAAAACAAGTTGCAATAAAATTCCACCAACAGCCTATGAATAAAACCATTTATTTCTCTTGTCCTTGCAAACAGTGGATATTATCATCCATTCTATGTGATTTTATATATGTATAATACATATTACATCTATCTATATATTATATATATTTTTTGGGGGGGGGGGTGTGGCCAAAAAGTTTGTTCAAGTTTTCCATAAGATGTTACAGAAAAACCCGAACAAACTTTTTGGCCAACCCAATGTAACATCAATGTTTGAGATGTTATTTTAAAAATATTAAATGAAATTATACACATTTCTACATGTTCATTGGTTAGTTTTAATATTCTGTCCCTTCTTCCATTGAGTCCTCTGTATTTTTCCTATTGATTTTGGAAGCTCTTTAGGTAGTACGAATATAAACTGTTTGTAATACATACTGCAAGTATTTTTCCAGTTTGTCATTTGTCTTGTTTTAATGGTGTTCTTTGCTCTACGGAGATCCAAACTATTTCTGTGGTCAAACCTCTCAGTTTTTTCCTCCTTGACCCCTTGATTTCATATTAGGCTAAGAAAGGACTTCTCTCTAATATTACATATAATCCTCCTTGTTTTTGAATATTTTTGATTTATTTTCATATGTATATATTTTTTGACGACAATGTTATATAACTACATAATTTTAAAAAATTTTTATCGTAGTTGCTTTCAAATGTTGTGTTAGTCTCTGCTGTACTGCAAAGGGAATCAGCGATATGTATACATATATTCCCTCTTTCTTGGATTCCCTTCCCATGTAGGTCAGCACAGAGCACTGAGCAGAGTTCCCTGTGCTGTACAGCAGGTTCTCATTAGTTATCTATTCTATACACAGTGGTATGTACATGTCAGTCCCAATCTAGATGTAGTTTTGTGGACAGTAAGGAAGGAATCTAACTGTATATTTTCCAAATGGGCATCCAGTTGTCCCCAGATCACTCACTGGTGAGTTCATCCTCTTCCCTAATCTGAGCTCTCTTGGGGGTACTCATCCTGGCCCGTCGTTCCATGTTTCTATCCCGAATCGCGGTGTCATAGCTCCCCCAGATGATGGTTCGACGACTTTCAGGGTCCTGGCCATGGCATCGTTGGGGGAGCTCGGAGACTGTCCTGGTCATCTCAGCAACTGCGAGCCTGGGTGGAACGGCCACCTGGGGCCAAAGAGCATTTCCGAGCCGGGCCTAGAGCCGGGGACTGATGTCCTGGGCAACTCTCCTCCCAGACCCAGGCTGCTCCCCAGCGACGCCCAAAAGACCACGTGCCACAGGGTGGGTGGACTCTGTGCAGCTGCTGCAACGTGGCTCAACTGTCAGGGCCAAAGGAGGTGCTTTTGCACCGACATCATCCTTGAACCCCTGCCTGGGGATGAGTCGGAGAAACCTTCTAGTCCCAGACAGCAGACAGCCCCTGAGAGCCGGAGGACAGGAGGGCGGCCCTTGGGACCCTCCCCGTGGACTCTCTGGGTAACTGAGACGCCCATGTCACCCCTCCACCCGCAGATCCAGCCCTACTGCCCCGCGGGCCCCTTCTGTCCCTTTCCCGGCACTGAGCTTCCTCCAGGGCAGCTGGAAGCATCCTCCTGGGCGTCTCTCTGCCTGGCTCTGCAGCCTGAGGCACAGGCCCCCCGAGGAGGGCACAGGGGCCCACTGAAAGAGCAGAGGCAGCTGGGCCCAAATTTAAACCATTTAGGATGTTGCTGTCAGTGCTAAGTTTTGAACAACCATTTTTTAAAAAGAATCTTATTTATAAACACAGGTGGTGGGCTGGATTTGGCACACAGGCCCGTGTTTGCCAACCTGTGCTGTAAATGATGCCACTTCTGTCAATTTTTCAGGACCACCTTCATGCCTAGTCCATACTCTATTCTTTTTTAAAATTAATTTACTTGGACGTGTCAGGTCTTAGCTGCGGCACGCGGGATCTTCGTTGCGGCACGAGGGCTCTCTAGTTGTGGCGCGCGGCCTTAGTTGTCCCGCGGCGTGTGAGGTCTTAGTTCCCCGACCAGGGATCGAACCCGCGTCCCCTGCATCGGAAGGCGGATTCTTAACCACAGGACCGCCAAGGAAGTCCCGAACAACCGTCTTTGATGGATCAGTTGGGAATGGGGGTGAAGCAGCAGGACGAGTCTGGGTGGCCTGCTGGGCCTGGTGGCGTCCCCCGGTGGCCCCTCCCGGGGCAGCCCCTGCAGGCGGAACCAGCAACGTGTCCTCCGAGGCTGCCTCGCCAAGCGACAAGGATGCCCACCGCGTGTATCCCTCAGCGGGTCCTGGGCTACTTTTCTTTCAGGTCTATTTATGTACCCTGCCGGCTGCCGGGGAAGCAGGATGGACCAGGATCTGTGGTATGGGCGAGGACAGAAGAGGGGCTGGTGAGATGAGCCCACCCAAGCGTGGCCCGTTCTGTGCTGCCCAGTGAAGGGCGGAGCAGGGAGGCCACATAAAATAGGAGGGTCAGCTCCCAGCCACACAGGAGCAGCTGTTCCCCCCGGCCCCAGCCTTGCAGGTTGTGGACGCTGCCGCCCTCCCCGGCTCCGAGCCTGGGGGGCGGCCGGCAGGAAGCCCCCTCTGCTCCGGCGGTGTTGGAATAATTCTCCGGGTCTCACTCTAGGGACCCCAGCAAGTGGGAGGTACTTGCTTTTTTTTTTTTTTTTTTTTAAATCTCTATTAGATGTATAGAAACAATATTTTGTGGTTTTATTCTATTTTTTAAACTACCACACGCCTCAGGTACTCGCTTTTTTTTTTTTTTTTTTTTAAATCTCTATTAGATGTATAGAAACAATATTTTGTGGTTTTATTCTATTTTTTAAACTACCACACGCCTCAGCTTTACCTTGAAATAGAACATTCCATGGTAACTGTCGTGAGGAGCTTAAACCTGTTGGAGGCCGGCGAACCGTGATCGTATCAAAGTCCGGAAATAATTCTAAGACAGAATAAACTACTTTGAAGCCACCCTTCTAAAGGAGTGCGGATGGTAATATATAAACCACTGAAGTAAAGTTCAAGTGGTGTGTAAATGTCACCAGGCCCGGGATATTAAAATGCCATTTTATCGCATGCACAGAGTGGGCGGAGCTCAGGATGATTAAATCCTAGGGAACAGCGGCCGACCCACGCAGAGGATGCCCGAATGGGCTGTAGGTGCACATTGCCAGGCCGGGTCATGCCCACCCAAGGGCGCGGCGGCCCAGGGCCCTTGGTGGTGGGGCTGGGCGGATGTCAACAAGGGGAAACAGCCCTCCCCCGGAGCTTCTCAGGCGGGCGGAGGCCAGCCGGGCGGTGCCGTCCCCCCCGGTGAGTGGGACCCCACTGCCTGGCAGGTAGGGCTCCTCTCTGCAGGTGGAGGCATGCCCCTCAGAGATGCCCGCCCCCGAGTCAACCACTTGGCCGTTTCCCAAGCCCCTGTTTCGTTATTTTTGTATAAATAGAACTGACTAATTCACTTCCCTTTAATCTGACACGCGTTTATTGAGGACCTGCTATTTGGAGGGCTGTGTTTGGTCACTGTCACCTATTTATTTCCCAGTGGAAAAGTCAGTAATGAGGATGGAAACCAGGCTCGCTAGGTTGGAATAGAAAGCTTCTGGTTTTCAAGCGTATAAATCAAGGCCCTGGCCATTGCTGTGACATGTAAACGGCCAAAAGCGCCAAGAGCTGCGTGCGCAGCTCAACTGGCCCACCTGGGGGCAGGGGGCGTGTGCAGATAAAGGCGCACCCGAATGTAGTGACCCCAGCTGCCGAATTCAGGGACCCACACTGTCTCTGTGCCCACGTCCACCGAGGCCGGAGAAACAAAGACGGAGGTGTTCTGCCCACGAGAAGGTGCTGAGCAGACGGCCGGGTGGGAAACACCCAGAATTATTTGCACACCCCTCGTCTGCCTCCCAGGTGCCCCGTGCAAAGCAAACACTCAGAGAGGCAGGACAGTGAGCGGGTCCGCCCTGACCTCAGGCAGCCCGTCCGTCATCCAGGGGAGAAAAGGAGGGACCACGCTTTCCCAGGAGACGCCCAGCTCGGGGCCCCAGAGCGCAGAGGAGAGGTTTGCTGGGATGTCTGGCTGAGATCAGGCGATGACATAGTTCGTCCTCACTGTGGTAGAAGGTCCCCAAACAGCCCTGAGCGGACGGGCCAGGGGAACAGCCCTCAGGGCTGCGCCGATCCGGCTGCCCCGGCAGCGAGCGTGCTGCTCGTCGTGATGGTGTGTGTGGTCATTTATTTTTACCACTTTCAATCAGGCTTCAGCACCATGAGAAATCTGTGAAAAGTATGAGAGCTCCTTTGCTGCAGATAAAACAGTTGTTTTTAAGAGTGGCTCGCCCTGAGCTAGTCCTTCATCATTAATGCCAGGACCCTTCCTTCCTCAGACCCCGGGGCCTGGCCTCCGCTGGGGGCTGGATCCCCGAGTTACCTAACAAGGCTGCAACGCCACCGCCTATTTCTGGTGACCTTAAACGGCGGAGCCCCTCTGTCGCAAAACCAGTGGACGGGCTCGCAGGCTCGCGTCTGGGGGTGTGGTTTGATCCTTCCACCTGACAGGCCCCGCATTTCCCAGGGAAGACGGAGAACATCTTTGGGGAAGTTGGGTGAAAAGCCATCCTGCAGTCAGTGGGGGACCTCGATTCACTTCTGATGCTCTCGCCTGGTCTCGCGGCCGCGTCACAAGGAGGACAGGCCGTCACGTCCCACGGCACCGCCCAAGCTCACTCGGACCCCGCGGCCATTTCCTTCAGCAGAACCGCGGGCTCGGGTCTGCGTGCGCCAGGCAGGCATCTGTGCTTCTCTGCGTTTCCCAACAACCAGGGGACGGGTGACAGCACCTGGACCACGGTGAGTCGCTTTCAGACTGATGTCGGTTCAGAAGAGGTGGCATTCTGGCATAACCGATGACATATACAGATCTTTCTAGTCGCAACCTGATTCTGATTACGGGCCTGTACTGACGTCAGCGATAAACAATAATAAGATTGTAAACTACTGCTCTTTATAATAAAATTATGCTCCTTCGATGTATTATAAATCTAATAGCTATTACATCAGCACCCATAACTATATATCACGCTTACCTTTTAAATACACACGGGGAATTACATGGCTCAACCGAAACGGCCAGATTTATTATTACCGGGTAGCCACAGCCCTTATTACATCACAAATGACTAATTGGTGAAAAACGAAGGGAGACGCAATTGCAGAGACTTTCTGTCTCGAGGCTTCTGGGGAGGCAGGGGCCTGAGGGTGGCGGCCGCCACGGCTGCCATCTGAGTCTGGAGAGGTTCTGGATGCCGCTTGGAGGCTCACATGCCGTCTCCTGGAGTCACGATGCAACATAAACAACTTCTAGATAATTGGTTAGTTCCTAAGTTTGCTTTAATAAATCACCTCTTCTTGTCTTGGGAGATTTCACCAGCTTTGGGGAAGCACCAAACCTCTCATCAGCACAGAGACAGTCTCTCCCCGCCGGGCCGGGGCCCACATTTCTATTTTCAGCATTTTCATAAAATCGAGGGCCCAAAGAATGGGGAGACGATAGCCGAGGACCGAAACAACTGCGTCCAAACCTTTGATCGAACGATGACGAATGATCATGTGGACCTCGGGTCTCTCTTAGGAGAGGTGCGCACGTGCTCACAGAGGAGCCCGAGTCACCCCTCTCACCACCAGCCCCAGATGCAGAGGGCCGGGCCAGCGGACGGGGAGCCCAGTTCTCGGCGACACGGAGCAACCACTCAACGCCGCCCTCGAGCAGGACGCTCGGGAAAGGCTCCTGGGGTGCCCACGGACCCGGCCCGTCTTGGCCACCGTGAGGCCCCTCCCAGCAGGGGCCCAGGGCTGGCGATGCCTGGCCTGGCCTCCAGCGTGGGGGGGGGGTCCAGGCAGAAGTGAGGGGCTGGGGAGGGGTACCTCTCACGCTGGGCTGGTCACCAGCACCCCGTCGTGTCCCGGGGGCAGTCGGGGACACAAATGCAGTCGTGGTCTACTGAGCCCCGGAGGGGTGGGTGGGACTTGCGTGCAGAAGCGAGCTCCTCTCCCCCCACTATGGCCGAGTCCCGCCTGTAACGCCCAGCGGGTCCCCGTCCTCAAAACCTCGGAGAAGAGGCTGCACCTGGCGGCCGGGGAGGGGTAACAGGCAGGGGAGGGGTAACGCCGTGGGGGGAACGTCGGCTTTAATAGGAAACTTGCCTCGTGACGACTTCCCGAGCCTGTAAAGCCCACGGAGTGAGACTTCAGGCCTGGCACCTGCTCCAGAACCTTCCTGATGAAAAGAGGTTGTCTTCATTAGGGGCATTAATATTCATGCGGCATATGGTAATTTTGACACAGAAAAGGTCTCCGTAACCTTTTCCTGTGTGAGAATTTTTTACTTCTCAAGGAAATTACAGTCCAGCAATGACTTAATTAACGCCGGGTTTCTTGGGCAGGTCTGAGGAGCTGTCAGTTTGGGCTCGCGGATCTGTCAACGGGAGCGCAGGTCTGGGGCTGGAGGCGAGGGAGGGGACCGGCCACCCCGGGGCCCCCGGGCCGGAGAAGGTGGCCGGCCCACATTCGTTCCAATCTAGTCACCGGCTTTCCCTAATGCTGGGTCATTTGTTATAGGGACGGAGGGCACAGCTTGAATTCATAATCCAGTTTTCACCCCATGTCTTTATTCTTTGGATTAGAATCATTTTGTTCCTGATCTGTCTGGCTCTGGCAAGTCTGGGCCAGCAGAGGTAAGGTGGACAGCAGGGTGCTTGGGGACAGCCTGCCAGCGGCCTCCCGGGGAGCGAAGGTTTGGAACCATCCTCCTCTTTAAAAAAAACCACCTTCCTCCCCGGAAAAGAGGCTCCAGTGGGACGAGAAGGGGGTGCTCCCAGCCCAGGGCACCTGCCAGAGGCGGCTGGCTGTCCTCCCAGGAGAGCCCGCCCGGGGAGGGGGGCTGGGCGGCGCTGGGCCCGCGCACGGGGCGCCTCTGGTGCGGCCGGCACCTGCCCTTAGGCTGGCGGGGCCCCCAGGCCTGGTCGGGGGCATCTCTCCTGCCCCAGCGGTGGCCAGCCCCGGCCTCCTGCTGCCGCCTTTCTGGGCTCCGGTGTGGACTTTCAGCTGTCCGTGGCGCGTCTAGGGAGGAGGATGCCACGTCGGGGACCCGCAGACGCCAGCCCAGCTCACCCCAGAGCTAGCAGTCATAAGACGCGGGAGCTGAGGGGGGCCGAGCTCGTCCTTCCGAAGGCCGGAAGTCCACGCGCGCCCCTCTAGTGGGACGGGGTACGTCGCCCCCTGCAGCGCTGCCCTTCAGTTTTTATGGCTGGAAAACGCTGGCTGAGCTGGAGCGTCGTTCTGCGACACCCTCCAGGTTGAAATATGGAAGACGAAGCCATCCCAGAGCCCCTAAAAGCCAGAGGGGGCTTTGGGACAACAGGGCTCTCCAATATCACAGGCGAAATGGAAACTTCCGGAATGCCGAGGACCAGGGGACTGCTTCCCGCACGTGGGTCAGGAGGGAAAGATGTTTGCTGCCTGGAGCGTCCAAGGGGAGAGGAGCCAGAAGGAAAGGTCAGCCTCCAGCTGCAGAGAATAAATCACAAGCGTCCCCATCGCAGGGGTGGATCGGCAAGCAGTCCCGCCTGTAACGCCCAGCGGGTTCCCGTCCTCAAAACCTCGGAGAAGAGGCCGCACCTGGGGGCCGGGGAGGGGTAACAGGCAGGGGAGGGGTAACGCCGTGGGGGGAACGTCGGCTTTAATAGGAAACTTGCCTCGTGACGACTTCCCGAGCCTGTAAAGCCCACGGAGTGAGACTTCAGGCCTGGCACCTGCTCCAGAACCTTCCTGATGAAAAGAGGTTGTCTTCATTAGGGGCATTAATATTCATGCGGCATATGGTAATTTTGACACAGAAAAGGTCTCCGTAACCTTTTCCTGTGTGAGAATTTTTTACTTCTCAAGGAAATTACAGTCCAGCAATGACTTAATTAACGCCGGGTTTCTTGGGCAGGTCTGAGGAGCTGTCAGTTTGGGCTCGCGGATCTGTCAACGGGAGCGCAGGTCTGGGGCTGGAGGCGAGGGAGGGGACCGGCCACCCCGGGGCCCCCGGGCCGGAGAAGGTGGCCGGCCCACATTCGTTCCAATCTAGTCACCGGCTTTCCCTAATGCTGGGTCATTTGTTATAGGGACGGAGGGCACAGCTTGAATTCATAATCCAGTTTTCACCCCATGTCTTTATTCTTTGGATTAGAATCATTTTGTTCCTGATCTGTCTGGCTCTGGCAAGTCTGGGCCAGCAGAGGTAAGGTGGACAGCAGGGTGCTTGGGGACAGCCTGCCAGCGGCCTCCCGGGGAGCGAAGGTTTGGAACCATCCTCCTCTTTAAAAAAAACCACCTTCCTCCCCGGAAAAGAGGCTCCAGTGGGACGAGAAGGGGGTGCTCCCAGCCCAGGGCACCTGCCAGAGGCGGCTGGCTGTCCTCCCAGGAGAGCCCGCCCGGGGAGGGGGGCTGGGCGGCGCTGGGCCCGCGCACGGGGCGCCTCTGGTGCGGCCGGCACCTGCCCTTAGGCTGGCGGGGCCCCCAGGCCTGGTCGGGGGCATCTCTCCTGCCCCAGCGGTGGCCAGCCCCGGCCTCCTGCTGCCGCCTTTCTGGGCTCCGGTGTGGACTTTCAGCTGTCCGTGGCGCGTCTAGGGAGGAGGATGCCACGTCGGGGACCCGCAGACGCCAGCCCAGCTCACCCCAGAGCTAGCAGTCATAAGACGCGGGAGCTGAGGGGGGCCGAGCTCGTCCTTCCGAAGGCCGGAAGTCCACGCGCGCCCCTCTAGTGGGACGGGGTACGTCGCCCCCTGCAGCGCTGCCCTTCAGTTTTTATGGCTGGAAAACGCTGGCTGAGCTGGAGCGTCGTTCTGCGACACCCTCCAGGTTGAAATATGGAAGACGAAGCCATCCCAGAGCCCCTAAAAGCCAGAGGGGGCTTTGGGACAACAGGGCTCTCCAATATCACAGGCGAAATGGAAACTTCCGGAATGCCGAGGACCAGGGGACTGCTTCCCGCACGTGGGTCAGGAGGGAAAGATGTTTGCTGCCTGGAGCGTCCAAGGGGAGAGGAGCCAGAAGGAAAGGTCAGCCTCCAGCTGCAGAGAATAAATCACAAGCGTCCCCATCGCAGGGGTGGATCGGCAAGCCCCGGCACGTAATTTAAAGCCCGTGCCGACTTCCTCTCTGCTTCCCTGCACGTAAACCAGTGACACCATTAGCCAAGGATTCAGCACCGGGCAGGGGAGGAAAAACAGCATCTCAGAGGCCTGTGCGTTGCCTCTGCCGGGTCTCCTCTGGCTCCAAACCGATGGGGAAGGAGGGGGATGGGAGGAGCTCCTGCTCTGGCCAACCCACCGGGCGGCGGCGGAGCCCACAGCATGGGCACCAGGTGGGCAGTGGGCAGCTTTCCGGGGACAGACGCCCTGGGACAGACACCGAGCCATTCCCTGGGCCCCTGTGACAAAGCGGAGGCATCACCGTTCAAATGGGAAGTGCTGGCTTTCCAAGGCCCTGCAGCATCTCAAATGTACGTTTTTACAACGTGATGAAAAATCTTCCCAGGAGGAAGGAAAGTCTCCTGCCCCTCCACCTGTACCAATTCTCCAGTAAACGACATAAGCGCAGCGCAGAGACCCGTGTGAGTACTCACGGCTGCGGAGTGGCTCCGGGCCCCGAAGCCCGTCTCCGAGGCTGGAGGATAAATAATACATACTGTATTTGTAATACGGTTATGGTAACCAAACAAACTAAGTATCTTACACCGCTGGGGCCCAACACAGAACGCGCTCCCCGTCCAAGGCGGCAGGCGGAACGGGGAGACGGAGAAGCCACGCGAGATTCCAGGCCTGGGAGATGGAGACCCCGCGAGGTGGCAGGATCCAGCACGAGGGAGAGCCCGGCGGTGACGAGTTTGTAAATAATAACATAATATAAAATAACAATATCCACAGCGTGCGGGAGGAAAGCAGAAACCTCGGCCTCCAGGGAGAGAGAACCAGGGACCAGCCTTGTTTCCAAGTCACGTATTTCCCGGTCTGTGATGAGGCTACAGGAAATTTCTACTCTCCCCCCAAAACACCCCCAAAACTTCTCCTCCCCCGGTGCCTCAGACATTTACGAAGAACCAACCGAGTGCCAGCACCACAGTCACCGGAAGAATAATACCAGGACAGAAAGGAATCTCATTATTCTGATTCCTCTCCTCATTTTGCAGAGGCCAGAACTGAGGTTCCAGCACCTTGAGGTCCGCGGGGCCCCTCGATCCTTGGTAGGGGGTGTTTGCCACCATCAGAGGGGTGTTTGCAGTGGAGCCTCTCTCTCCTGTCTCTAAATAAGGGAAGAGAGACAAAAGGAGAGCACGGCAACCCCGAACACCTTACCGACGCCACGTCAGCCTCTTGACCATCGTCACCACTGTCACTACCACTGACCAGCTGGTCCAGGGCCTGGGCTCGGTCACTGGACACCCGCAAAGCCGAGTCCGGCAGTAAATGAACGAACATGCTCTGAACCCGCCTCACGCAGGCAAACCCCGCCTGCCTCTCGTGTCACTGGAGAAGCAGAGTGAGAGTGAAGAAATCGCCACCAAATCAGAAGGCTCTGTGCGTGCAAAGGTGAGATCTGAGGTCCTGGGGCATCAAATGGAACCATGCCCCCCCCCACGCAATATGCCAGCCCCCCTGTGACACGTCTGAATTCGGGGAGGTGGGAACTTGCGGTCCTGGGTGTCAGGTCAACTCCCAGGCTGAGGCGGGGCTGGGAAGCGGTCAGAGCCCAGTGTGGGATGAGCGAACCGGTCAGCAAGTGGCACAGGCCAGGCAGCAGGGAATCGCCGGTGCAGGGTGAGGGGTAAGGAGCTGTCCACAGCCCACTTCCACGCCATGGGGCTGACCGCACTTCCCTACTAACGGACGAACCCTTGTTGTGTTCAGCTATCAGGCGCACATCTCCTGAATCCAGGGAAGGCGGGCCCTCTCCCTCAGCCCCAAGGAGTGGATTATAGTCGGTCTGTATCTGCAAGCAGGTGATACCTTTGTCAGTGATGGGTCTAAGAGCAGGCACGTGACCCGCTACTGACCAATGGGTCAGGAGGGGAAGTCTTCCAGAAAAGGTTTCCTTAACAGATAAAATGATGGGGCCTCTGAAGAATAGGCCCCCTTCTCCCTGTCCTGTCTTCCAGGGAGGGTGCGATGTCTGGAACCACAGCAGTCACTCTGAGGTCCTGAGGTGATCATCGTGAGGACATAAAGTGGGGAACATGTCACAGACACACAACAGACGGCACGACTGAACAGCTGCACCCATCCTGCGACTGCCTAACCAGCTGGGAGTCATCTGAACGAACTGACTTTGATGCCTAGACCCTCTCCCCCCGGTGTCGTGCTGACCGTACAACTCATCCCATTGCAAGCAGGGCCCCGGGAGTGAGGTGATGTGATCATGGCTGGACAAAGGAATTTCAGAGGTGGAGTTGGCAGCAATGAGAGCATGTCACGTACCCTACGATAGGACGGGGGGAGAGAGGGCCCGCTCAGGGCTGCAGAATCAGACGTGCTGGGCTTCCAGTGCCCGATGGAGACGGGCAGCCTGGGGTGAGTGGTGCCGTTGGTCCAGGGGTGTCAGGCACCGCGGGTGGCCGGGCTTGGGCAGCATTGCCAGGGTCCTGGTGCAGCGGGCGGGGGCCTGCTGGGACTCCCAGAGGAGGTAACACAGCAGCCTGGAAGCTGGAGGGACAAAGTGAGCCAGGCCAGAGGCTCTGGAAGCGAGGCCAAGACCCTGAGCGAAGTCCTGCGGACCTGATGGCTTGTGCGGCGACGGGAGGCGACCCTCGGGGAGCGGTGCTGGAGGCGCCAGCACGGTCCGCCCTCCCCACCCCACCCGAGAGAGGTCAGAGGGCTGCCGGGCGGAGGGGAGGAATCAGAGCTCCCAGCTCAGGCCTGGGTGCAGGGCTGCAGCGCGGTGGGATGCCTGGAACTCCTGAGGCATCGCCCGGTCCGCCCTCCTAGGCCCCACGTTCACGTTCTTCAGGAAACAGGACTGGGCACTCGCTGCTGCTCTCAAAGCATCTGGAAGGACTTCTATTTATTTTCCACTCCGTGGCCTGTGTGATCTCGGTTTTCTCTTTCTGAGATGCTCAGAACATCCGCGTTTCCAGAGCAGGGAGGCCGTGAGCGAAGATGAGGCGCCCAAGGTCCCCTGGAGGCCGACCCGCCCTTTACTTCAGGGGCCCCTTGGGTTTCCCCTGAGGCTCCGGTGACCTCGCAGCTGAGCTCACGCTCGTCCGAGACCAAGCTCGGGGGCCGGGGAGGAAGCGGCGCTGGGAAGGACGTAGGCCACGTCACCGGTGGCGGCCAGGACAGCAGCGGCCTCCGTGAAGTGGCGTGCGTGCCTTTCTCGCGTAACCCGCTGCTGACAGAAATGCTTCTGTGAGCCACGCTCATAGCCCCCCAGTTACGTCATAACTATGGGGCTGTGCTTCAGAGCTGTGACATCTTCGCCTGGAAATATGATAATACCCTGCGTGTAAATGCTATTTTTATTTTCAATGCACGTTCTGATTTCAGAACATTCTCTGCGGAAGGGGGGCTCCAGCAACCAGCTGGTGGGCCCCAGGGACCGAAGGAAGCGGTCGGACCCCGACAGGTGAGGGGCTGCAGGGCAGTTTCGTGGTCGGGCATGGCCAAAGCCCGTGACCCCCCAGGCCCCTAGACGGGCTCCTCCTCGGGCCTGGGCCCCGCGGGGGAAAGACGCCCTAAGCCTGGAGAGGCCCCGCAGGAGGGTGGGCAGCCAGGCCTCCCTGCCTGGTGGTCCCTCGACCTGCCCAGGGTCCTGAACATCTGGGAACGGAGGCTTGGTTCCCAGGCGCTGTGCTAGAACCTCTTCCGTCGAACAGAAGAAACTTCCAGAGCTGGGAGTGACCCCAGAGGGGCCAGAGCCTCCTTCCGCCTCTTTTCTGCCGCCTGCGTGCCCGCCCGGCTGCGCTCTGGGCTCCCATGGGCGGTGGGGGCCGGCCTGGCCCAGGGCCCCGGGTCCTGCGGCTCCAGGGGGCTCTCCCATCTCTCTGCTCTCTCCCCCCACCCCCCACCCCACCCCCACCCCGCCCCGCCCTCCGGGCAGGATTCCCCCGGGGTGGGGGTGGGGTCCCAGGGGCAGCCCCACTTCCTCTGCCCTGAGGCTCCCAGCGGCTCCTTTATGTGCGAGGTCCCCAGGCGGGGCTTCCTCCCGTGCTCCCCGCCCAGCTGCCCTGGGCGCTCCAAGTCCAGACTCCGGCGAATCAAAACCGGTCGTCACGCTCCCCCCCACCCCCACCCGCACCGACTGCCCATAGTTCATAGTGATTCCAACTCCCCTCTCTGGCCTGCAACCCTGGGCTCACCTCGGACCCCTCTCGGCTCAGCTCAGCCCAGCGGCCATTCACCGAGCGCCTGCACGTTGGGTAGGCTGGAAACAGACACAAAACGGGCGTGGACCCTACAATTAGCAACATGAGAGACCCCCGGGGGACTGAACGAACGTTAGAAGCAGGCGGGACCTTTAAGCGCATCTGGAATCTAACCTCTTGTTTTATCCACGAACAAGAGAAGGCTCAGAGAGGGTCAGGGCATTGCTCGAGGTCACACAGCTAAAGATGGGCCGATTAGGACATGACCCCCATCTCCTTACCCCCCAGGTAAGTGCTCAACCCGAAGTTTTATACCATTTCCCCCCTGAGGCGCGTGGCTGAGCCGGGAGACGAGAAGCACGCGGGCAGGAGCCTGCATGACCTTCAAGCTCTGCTCCTCCACCAGCTGCGCTGCAGCTAGACATTCTGTGGGTATCTCCAGGCAAGGAAACGAAAGAACACTCACACACACACAGACACACACACACACACAGACACACACACCCACACACACACACACACACACACACACGTTTGCCGGTAGGGCTATCAGCACCCCGAGATTTCTGGGAGCAAACCACAGGCCTGGGCACACTCTAAAACCCAGTAACAGGTAAAAAAACCACAACGTATCACGATCAAATCAAAAAGGGCTACTGCGGAGAGGTGTGAACAAGTCTTCTTTAAGACAATGCAGAGTACATACATTGCGGTCATTTTAATTTCAGCCATGGAATGTCACATTTACACACTGTCTTCTAATTTCTTGGAGGAAAAAATATCCTCCTCTAATCTGAACGCTTTCTGTTTGTTCTCCCCTGGCTGCCCTGGCTGCCCGGATGTCTGATTTTTCACTTGCCGATTTAGATGCTCGTATGACACATCCAACCTTTTAAATAAATCATTCATTGTTCTTAAAGGTTGGCCATGTCACAGTGTGGTGATGCGCCCACGTTTTAAAATAACTGTTTATTTGATGTCAGGTACGTCAGACATAAAAATACATGTGACTTGGTAGAATGTAATACAAAAACTTGATATCTGATTTGGGATTTTCGCAGCCAGGTGTTTAATGATTTGGGAAGAGTCTGGCCAGGCTCGGGGGGAAATGGGAAATTGCGTAGCATGTGGCTTCTGTCTGGCGCCCCCAGACTCTCCTTTCTGTGGCTTCCCCGCCTCTGTGAGGCTCCCACTTTCTCACGGGCTCCTGGTCATTCAGCCTCTTCCCTCGTCTCTGCTCTTGAAACGGCCTCTTCGGAAAGAATCCGAAGCCGTCATTCACAGGAGGTGACATGTCCCCCCACGGAACCCTGCCTCGCGGAGGCCAGACTGTGCCCGGAATGTGGCGCGTCCAGCACACGTCTGCTCCGGGGACGGAAGGCTGGGGGTATTTGTGCCCGAAGCGGTAACATCGAGCTAAGAAAGGAAAACTCAGAGGTTTTTGAAGCAGATATACGGGGCAGGAGTTGGGAAGAACAAACTAAACGCCGACATAAAAAGGCAAATGAGGTGGGGAGAAGATGGGAGAAGAACCCCGCCCAGAGATGATGCCTTAATGTCCTCATACCCCCAGTTTGCACTTGCTTTCATGCATGTGCACTGGGGTTTACGTTTTTATCCCCAGACTTACAAGTTCGGTACACGCACATCTATGCCTGTGCTGGCCTTCCATGACACGTAAGTAGAGCCCCGCGATAAGGACTCTGTTACTTTTATCGCAGAAAGCCTAACGCGGTGACGGCCGTTCTTAGATTCTTAACCACCGTTTGTAAATCAGGCGCACGTCAACATCACAACGCCAGTTATAGATTCCGTTAGTGACACGGCAGGTAACGATGCTCACAGAGAACCCCCGTGCTGTTACGACCACGACTTCCATGTTTTTATTACCATTCCTAGGAAGCCCCTCCCACAGCTGCAGTATCAGAGGCCAGTTCTTCTGCGGCTAAGAAGACATAGCACGCCCGCCCATACGCCGTTCGCATGCAGGACCATGTGACCATGAACTTTAACTTGGGGACTCTCCTTGCTCATATATGGTGGCGGCTGACGTACCACTGTTTCAGTCTCCATGAGCCAATGGGTGGGCAGAAGCCAGAAAGACCCATGTTTTCAGCTCTGGTCTCATGTTTTGCGATAAAGGCAAGTAGAAAAAGTCAGGAATACTAAAAATCAGTGAGGTAAAGCGTAACACAGATCGATGGGCAAAGATCATGAATGGTAACTCTGCCGAGTGGGAAACTCCGTTAAGTCCAAAAGGATGTGAAGAAACTCTCGGACCCACTAGTAACCAGAGAGCAAACAGAAAGATGGACACAAGACACGTGAACGTGGTGCTTTATCAGGAAACAGGAGGAAATGAGAGCAAAGGGAAGAACGGACAAACCAAACCAGAGAGGGCCTTGCAGAGACCAGTAACAGCAATGCCCTGTGAGGAGTGTGACAAACACAACCCTTTTCACCAGAAGTAGATAAACAGACTGAAAAGAATAACTAAAACAATTGAAGGAGGGGAGAGATTTTTGAATACCAGGTGAATATTCAATATTGCTGGTATTCTATATACCAGTAATAAACAGAAAATGGAAATTTAAGGTGATATCATTTATAATAGTATTAAGGTCATCAACTAGCTAGAAATAATCTAATAAACATCTAAAAATAATCTAATAAATATCAAGAAATAATCTAATAAAACATATGCAAATCCTTTGCACCAAACAGTGTAATACACTTTTAAAAGAAAAAAAAAACCTTAGAGATAAAAATAAAGGGACATACTGTGTTCATGGATTGGAAGACTCACTATTCTAATGACGCTAATTTTCCTCAAATTGATTTATAGGGTTAAATACAATCCCAATCAAACTCCCAGCTGTTTTTCTTTCCCTGTGGAAATTGAGAAGCTAATTCCAAAATTCATAGGTATATGCACAAGAGGCTGAGAATAACCACAGCAATCTTGAGAAAAGGATAAGCTAGAGAACTTATACTACCTGATATTAGGAACTTTTATGAAGCTATAGTAAATAAGACAGTGTGGTATTGGGGAAAAGTCAGACACATTTTCCAGGGGAACAGGACAAAATGTCCAGAAACAGGCCTACACAAATACAATCTGATTTGGATAAAGGTGATACTGTGGTGTGGTGAAGAAAGGATGGTATTTTCAACAACAATGCTAGGCCAATTGAATATACACATGAGAAAATAAGGAATCTGACTGCCTAATCAAAAGTCAGCTCCAGAAGCGCTGCAGATCTATATGTGAAAGATAAAAGAACTTTTAGAAGAAAGCACAAGAGAATATCTTTTTGAGCTTTGAGAGGGAGAAGACTTTTTTAAACAGAATAGAAAATATTTTTTAAAAAGCACTTATCAAAGAAAGCATTACTATATTGACTATATTAAAATTTAGAACTTCCATTCATCAAAGACACAATTAAGAAATAAAAAATGCAACCGACAAAGAGAATGTTTTGCAATAGATATTTTCAACAAAGTGCATTTACAGAATATACACCTCGCCTCCTACAAATCAATAAGTAAAACAGCCCAATAGAAATATGTGTGAAAGCAATGAACAAATACTTCATAAAAAGAGGAGAGCCAGAGGCAGAACTTCCTGAATGTGATATGAGGAGGTTAAGGAAGCTTCCTCCCCAGAAAGACATCTATAAAACTGGTCAAAATTAGCAAAGACAGTCACTCAAAGTCTCCAGAGATTGATCAAAAGGCTTAAACTAACTTGAGAACCATACACTGAACAAAATGTATGGAAACTTGGTAAGAACAATGAGAGGGCATAGCATTCAAGCTGTGGGCTGCACCCAGCACCCCCCTTCCCAGCTCCTTATCGGGGAAGAGCTATTCCAGAAGTCTCGGAAGACAAGGCAGTTTCCACTCCCTCAGCTACTTGGGGTGAAAAGAGCTATTCTAGGTCTATAAAGTAGTGGCTGAACACTGGCAGACCCAGCTCCGTGCTGCAAAACCCTTACCCTGAGAAGGTGGCAGAAGCCAGGCAGCCCCCCCTTCCCACGTGCCCAGCCCCTGTTTAGGAAGGGTCAGGTGGGGCCGAGGGCGGAGAGGGTGTCCCGCATCCCCCATGGCCCCGTGTTGCAGAAGCACAGCTCTGGTGGGCACAGCAGCTGAGCGACAGCGCCCGTACCCCCCATATTCCTGGGGTGGAAGAGGGATTCCGAGCGGACCTGGAAGCCAGTGTACGTAGGCCCGTCCCCACCACCCGTGGCTCTGCACCGAGGAAGAGCTACGCTAGGCAGTGGTCAGAGCCGGGCAGTGGCACAAGTCCCCATGCTACCTGCCCCCACGCCCCATACCCCAGCTTCTGCTCCAGAGCACAGAGGTTCTGCCCAGGGGAGGGTCAGAGCAAGCCCCAAAGATCGGCAAGTCCCTGCTCCTGCCAACAGGCCCAACTGGATTTGGATCAGACTGTGGAGAAACTCTTGCCAGAGGCCATTGTTGAAAACAGTAGCGCACTCAGTCAGCAGTCGGTGAAGGCTGACAGGTGGGTGTGATACCAGTGCAGCCAGCAGTGTAACGGGAAAGTCAGGGCAGGAGACGGTCAGAGAGAGCTCTGCTAAAATCAGACCGTCCACCGATGCTCAAGAAGGCTGTGTATAAGCCCAAGTAGTGGCCCCTGAGATCCAGGAGAGGAAACTTCTTAGTCCTGAGTCCCTGGCTGAGCAGGGGACAGGCCTGCAAACCTGCTATCTGTCTCCAGGCCACACACAGATCCAAAGGTAAAGAGTGAAAAACTTAATGGCTCAGAGGCTTAGCTTAGGCACAACCTCTGACCAGTCAGGGGCTGACCCCAAATCTGTGTCGACCAAGGGTAACAACTAACAAGCCAGGCTCTAAAATAAAAAATGAAGAAAAAACATGAGCAGGAACATCAGAGGCTGCACAATTCAGGGGAAATAGGTTTCACTGAATGAGTCCAGCCGTATTAGTATACAAATAAACTAAGAAACAATAAAAAATGAAGACAACTAGAAATTTCAGAGGCCGGTATCACTACCCAGAGTTGCTACAATCTATTATCTCAAATATCAAGTTTTTAACAAAAAGGTACAAGACACGGGGAAAAAAACCAAGGAAGTGTGACTCATACACAATAAAAAATAAATAAATAATTTTTTAAAAAGCAAGCAATAGAAATTGCCTGTGAGAGGACCCAGATGTTGGACTTCACAGACTTCAAAGCAGCATAATAAATATGTTCCAAGAATTAAAGGAAACCATCTTTAAAGAATGAAAGTAAGGTATTATGACAATTACTCACCAAACAGAGAATTTCATGAAGAGATAGAAATTACAGAAAAGAATCAAGTGAAAATTCTGAAGTTGAAAAGTACAAAAGAAGTGAAAATTTCACTAAAATCTATTAACAGTAGATTTGAGCTAGCAGAAGAAAGGGAAAACTTGAAGAGAGATCAATAGACATTAAGCAATCTGAAGAACAGAGGAAATAAGGAAAAATGAACAGGGCCTCAGAGAAATGTGGAACACCATTAAGCTGACCTACTCTGCACATCTAAGAAGAACAATAAATTCCAAGTAGGAAAAATGAAAGGAGATCCACACTCAGACATACATCATAGTCAAACATTCAAAGGCAAAGAGGAAATCTTGAAAGTTGCAAGAGAAAAACCACTCACCATGTACAAGGGAACCCCAGTAATAGTAACAACATGAGAAACAGTGGCGGCCAGAGGTGGCGAGATGAAGTGTTCAAAGTGAGAAAAGGAAAAACTGCCAACCAAGATTCTTACACCCAGCAAAACTATCTTTTACAAGGGAATGTAAAATAAAGACATTCCCAGATAAACAAAAACAGAGAATTTGTTGGGGGTGTGGGTAGGGAGAGATGGACAGGCAGAACACAGAGGCTTTTAGGCAGTGAAACTACCCTATATGATATTATAATGATGGATACATGTCGTTATACATTTGTGCAATCTCAAAGGATGAACAACACCAAGAGTGAACCCTAAGGTAAACTATGGACTTTGGGTGATTATGATGTGTCCATGTAGGTTCATCCTTGGTTAAAAAAAGAAGAAAAGTACTGTACTGGTGAGTGATGTTGATAATGGGGGAGGCTAGTGTGTGTGTGGGCAGGGGTTATATAGGAAAACTCTGTACCTTCCTCTCAAGATTTTAAACCTAAAATTGCTCTTAAAAAATCTATAAATTTTCAACATTAAAAAAAAGATTGCAATCTTTAAAAAAAAAAAAAACGGATAGCTGAGTAGTCAATAAACAAATGAAAAGCTGGTCAGCTTTAGGTTTGAGGTGAATGCAAATTAAAACCACACTGCGACCGTACCACACACCTACCTGAGCAGCTAAAATGAAACAGACACAACACCAAGTGCTGGCAGAGACGCAGAATAGATGTAACCCTCGCCGCTGGTGGAGGAGGAGGAGGAGATCAGCAGGACCACACCAACGATCCGATCCCAGCTTCCTACTCAACAGAAGCACGTGCATGTGCTCACCGAAAGACACGTCCAAGACTGTTCACAGAAGCAGTCTTTGTGTTTGTATTTGGTCTCTAAGTAGAGACCAAACTTAGGGATGCTGTCCGTTATTAATCAAATCCTGGGCGCTTGGTGCCCACTGTCACAGAAGTTACTGAACAGCTTCCGGGACTGTCCCTGGGGAGGGCGGTCTGGCTTCCGGGGCTGTTTATTTCAGATGAGGGAGTTGGCTTCCTGGGCAGGGTGCTGCAGGTGTGGGTCGGAGCTCTACTCTATACGTGGCCTGGCCACTGGCCATTTGCACACACGGTCTCTCAGACACATGAATATAACGACGTGAGCGACGTGCACACACGACGTGGATGAGCCTCACGGGTGTAATACACACCGTCTGCCCCGCCTGGTTCCACCACACGAAGCACAGAACAGGCAAGATGAACCCGTGGTATTGGGGGCAAGGTGAGTGAGGCCACGGAGCCTGTGCCTCACGAGGACAGGAGGGGTCAGGTCCTGTCTCTAGGTTACGAAGCTGGACTGAGTCTGTGAAAAGGCCCGGAGCTATCCACTTGCAGTGTGTGCACTTGGCTGTGTACAACTGTACTTCAACAAAACATCAGAAAAAGTCAGTGGGGAGAGAAAGCCATGGAGCTCCGGTGGCAAGGTTCCCAAGAGGTTACAAAGGAAATCCACGGGTTGCCTCTTTTGTGGAGTATTTTGCTAAACCTGGGTGGTGTTTAAAGTGTCCAAGTGACCTAGGAGAGTTGCCTTCCCTTGACAGTCAAGACTATTGACAGCAGTGGCTGTAACTCCAATAGTTTTGGTAATGGTGGCATTTGCATCCCACTGGGGCTGTGTACACAGTGAGCAAACAATGGCAAGGTGGGTAGAGGCCGTGACGGGAGCCCCCCGGGAAGAGAGAGAAGCGCCCTGGGTGGGCATCCTGCGACGGCCGTGCTTGCAGACGGAATTCTTTTTGAGAGGAACTGGTACCCTCCCAAAGATCCTCACGGAGGGGTGGGCAGCATCTGAGCCTGCATCCCCCGTGTGCATCCGGGTGTGAGAAGTGCTGCTCACGCGGCCCCGCTCCTTGTCACCAGCTTCCCGCACTTGGACGTGCTACTGTGCCACCCACTGAATCGTAACCGTCCTTCGAGTCCACCCGAAGCGCCCCGCCCCTCTGACGTTCCTCACTTTTGAGCTCAGGGCCCACGATGCCGCCGCCCTGTCTTTTCCCACGATGTCTCCCACCTCGGCGATGTTCTCACCCTGACTGAGGATGGAGCCTGGTCCTGGTCCCTCCTGCGTGCCCCCAGAGGCCAGAACGGAAAGCACATTCTGGGCCGCCGGGCAGCGTGACCCCACCTGCTGCGTCTCCAGCGGGACATACGGGTTCCTCTTTCCGATGGGGTGGGGGGCAGTGGAGGCCGCAGGGCCCTCTCAAGACTCCACCAAACCCTCGGGGGAGACCACGGACCAGGTGCGCATACTTCAGCCTGGGAGGCCCCTAAGAGCGATTTCTGGCTGATTCAGGGCATGTTTTCTGTTGGTGTTACTGTCGTTTTCAACTTCCTAATAGCATCCCACGGCGATGGGTATAACATAAAATATAATTTTCAAACTTTGTAGAACATTTTCCCTCCAAGGAACACAACATGTTTCCTATTTATCCTCAAAACCACCCGTTCACAGAGAAGTAGGGCTGGAGAGCTATCAAAGCACAGAGGAAGCGCCCTGCTGCGAACCATCCACAACGGCCAGTACAAAGGCTGGAAGACCGGGTCGGAGCCCGTCTGTGAGGTCCATGTCTTCTGCCCGAGGCTGCCCAGACCTCAGACACTCGAGGTTTGCCTATGTTGGGTGTGTGTGGGGGGGTCTTGGTCGGGATGAACGTGGCAACAGGGTCAGGCCCCCAGCTTCCTTTGGAAAGACCCGCCACTGCTCAGAAGGCCCAGGACACGCCGTCCCTCCCGGAGACTGACCAGGGGCTGACTTCCCGGCTCTGGGACAGCACTCTCTCTGCTCCAGGAAGAAGCTGGTGGCAGAACCTTCTGGAAAGAGCCAGTCAGATGGGTGATGTCTCAGGAGCTGAGAGGCAGACCCACCAAAGCCAGGAAGCTCACTGGCTCGCTGCTTCTCCCAACACACGCGCACTTACACACACTCTTATGCACACACACAGGCACACATGCCCCGAGGCCCCGTGGGGTTGAACTCATCTTGACGCACCTCCTCCACCCTTTTACACCCTTTGGTTCTGAAAGTTGTCCTGTTTAGAATTCGGCATCGCAGCCTCCGTTCCTAATACTGGGAGAAGACGCTGGATTTTATACTTGGCCTCAGTTGCTTTCACTTTATCCTAGAAATATGCTCCCCTGCCCCCACCCTCCATGGCCAAGCCATGAACATACAAATCTTATCCTTTAAAACAGCAGATCTGGGCTTCCCTGGTGGCGCAGTGGTTGAGAGTCTGCCTGCCGATGCAGGGGACACGGGTTCGAGCCCAGGTCTGGGAGGATCCCACATGCCGCGGAGCAACTGGGCCCGTGAGCCGCAACTACCGAGCCTGCGCGTCTGGAGCCTGCGCTCCGCAACAAGAGAGGCCGCGATAGCGAGAGGCCCGCGCACCGCGATGAAGAGTGGCCCCCGCTCGCCGCAACTAGAGACAGCCCTCGCACAGAAACGAAGACCCAACACAGCAAAAATAAATAAATAAATTAATAAAACTCCTACCCCAACATCTTCTTTAAAACAGCAGATCTGAGGACTCACTTTCATCCAGTTCCACAGGGAGCTGTTAAGAAGCGAGAAGGCCCTCGAAGTCGGGTTTGGTGGTGGTGGTGGGGCCTGGGGTGGGAAGAGGCCTGGAGGAGGGAGGGACCTTGAGGGAGAAAAAAACGTGTCCATCAGAAAATAAAGTGATTTAAGCTGAATTACACTTAAAATGACCTTTGCAATCGGTAACAGGCAATCCAAGGCTGGAAGAAAGGAGCTGAAATGCAACAGACTGAAGTCTGCTCTGTGGCTTGAAAAGTGAGAAATGACAGGTGGGGAGAGTGAGATGTGAAAGGGAAGCCGAGCCGGAGAAGGCATCCTGCAGGAGGTGAGGGCCCAGCAGCAGAGGGAAAAAGACGCTCCCCTCTTGATGATGTGAGAACATCAGGGACGTTCTCATATCAAAGACGCTCCTTAAAGGAGAGGAAGGAGGCTGTGCTAAACCTGACGGTAATAGAAGTGATTTATGTGCATGTTGCCGGAAATGTCTGGGACGAACACGCATGTAGATGCGCATGTAGACACAGTGTGATAGGGTCTCCCGGGAGGGAAGCTCAGGGCTTTGTAAACTAGACGTTGCTCTGGCCCAGCTGCCCTGGTCTACTCTGGATAAACTTTTCAAGGAAACGAGAATCTTTTCAGCCAAAGTGGCTCCTCTGGAAAAGAATGTATTTCTACCTCTTTCAGTTCATTTTAAAAACAACCGTCATGATTTCCTGCCCTTACATTACTCTGGCAACGCCCAGAATTTTCAACAGGGTTTTAATTCCTCGCTTTGGGGGGCATCTGAGGCATTTTCTAACATCTTTTTGGTAAATTTAAAGAAAAGCTGAGAAACATAACTTTGGACTCAAATTAAGAAATGGAAAAGTGCACAAGTCTGTTCTGTGGGATTCGTGTGAGCTCCTTTATCACACGGTAAAGACCATAAGATGTCACAGTGGTGCGGCTCTAAGCCAGGATGAAAGGAGAGTTTCTTGCCGCAGCTTCTTTGTTAGAAAGACAGCACCTTCCTAATTCACCTCTCCCAGACTTCCAGTGAAGCAAGACTGGCTGAAGATTCCAGATATTAATTTCCAGGTTGCCATGGCAACTCGTGACAGTCCTGGAGGAGACCCTCCAGTCCACTCTTGGAAGGCAGTGTTCACTCACAGCCTGGTGGCCTGGTGGTGATGGTGTGAGCGGCCTGCTCTCAAGATCAGTCCAGGGTGGACACACAGCTGACCAGCAACAAGAAGCAAGTTACTTCCTGACACTCAGAGATGAGGGGGCTACTTTGCAGTCAATGGTTAGAAACACCTCGCAGCAAGAGGGACTGGGGCTGAGACTGAATGTTGAGGAGGGACTGGCCCTGCTTGAGGGTACCTTCCAAACCTTCCAGCGCATAGGCCTTGAGTAACCTGGGAGTAGGCTTGCTCAGGGAGCTTGCTGTTGTGTTTGGGAATCAGACAAAACGCCTCCAGCTAGGAGGTGGGTGTGGACCTCGGGTCTTCTAAGCAGGGCGGTGGGGTGGCTTAGAATGTGTCCACGAATTCTTTGACATTCACTCAAAAGGTGGAGCCAAACTCCCCTCCCCGAGTGGACTTAGTGAGTCACTCCCACCAAGCAGAATACGGTGGAAGTGCTGGTGTGTAGCTGGCAAAGACACTGCACCTCCAGCCTCTCTTGGATCACATGCTCTGGGGAAAGATGCTGCCGTGTTATGAGGACGCCCAAATAGCCCATGTGTTGAGGCTGGGCAAGTGCGCCCTCTTGGAAGTGGGTACCCCAGCCTCAGTCAAGCCTTCCAGTGACGGCAGCCCCTGCCCACCCACTGACCTCAAGCTCATCAGAGACCCTGAGCCAGGACCACCAGCTTAAGCTGCTCCAGAATTCCTGACCCACAGCAACTGGGAGAGGATAAATATTTGTGGGGCTAAGCCACTAAATTTGGGGGTAATTTGTTATGCAGCAATAAATAACCAATGCAGATGGGAGGTGACATGGTCCGACTGATTTTTGTAGAAGGCCATCCTGGACTGTGGAAAAGAAACAGTTGAAGCAGAGAGGCTGCTGCAGTGGTTCAGGCAAGAAACGGTGGCTGGAACAAGGTAGGTAGAGAAGAGGGCCAGCTGGGATCGGAAGCCTGAGTCACCAGATGAGTGTAGGGAAAAGAGGTCAAGGATGGCTCCTAGCTTTTGGATTGAGCAACTGAGGGAACATGGTTCCATTTACTGGGGTGGGATGTGGAAACTTCTGGAAAGAGCAGGTTGTGTGTGGATCAACAGTTTTGTTTAGAAGGGGACATGATGATGGGGATGAGGATGATGATGGGGATGGTGATGATGATGGAGATGATGGTGGAGATGACGATGGTGATGATGATGGAGATGACGATGGTGATGGTGATGATGGAGATGGGGATGATGGAGATGATGATGGTGATAGTGATGATGGTGATAGTGATGATGGTGATAATGGTGATGGAGATGATGGAGATGGGGATGATGATGATGATGGAGATGGGGATGATGATGTCTCGAGATGACGATGGTGATGGTGATGATGGAGATGACAATGGTGATGGGGATGGGGATGATGGGGATGATGATGATGATGGAGATGGGGATGATGGAGATGACGGTGATCGATGGTGATGGTGATGATGGAGATGACAATGGTGATGGGGATGGGGATGATGGGGATGATGATGATGATGGAGATGGGGATGATGATGTCTCGAGATGACGATGGTGATGGTGATGATGGAGATGACAATGGTGATGGGGATGGGGATGATGGGGATGATGATGATGATGGAGATGGGGATGATGATGTCTCGAGATGACGATGGTGATGGTGATGATGGAGATGACAATGGTGATGGGGATGGGGATGATGGGGATGATGATGATGATGGAGATGGGGATGATGGAGATGACGGTGATGGAGATGGGGATGATGATGATGATGGAGATGGGGATGATGATGGTGATGACGATGATGGAGATGATGATGGTGATGCTGATGATGGGGATGGTGATGATGGAGATGGGGATGATGATGAGGAGATGATGATGATGATGGAGATGATGGAGATGGGGATGATGATGATGCTGGAGATGGGGATGATGATGGAGATGACGATGGTGATGGTGATGATGGAGACGGGGATGATGACGATGATGGAGGTGATGACGGCTCACATTATGGAGTGCTTATTCTTTGCCAGGCACTCTTACACGTGCTTTACTTGCAACCTTACCAGCATTGTAAGGATGAACGTAGGAAAGAGAAGTTAGAAGACACATCTAAATAAACAAAATCCCATTGAAGCTAATGAATGGTTTCCAGTGCAAAGACTTCAGTATTACCCAAAACATCAGTTTTCAAACAAACAAAAAAATTCCCTTGCACCGTGGCACCAACTAAAATGTGGATTCCTGGGTCCTTCTGGGGTGAGTCCCAGAAGTCTGTATTTTAACAATCCCCCACCAAGTACTTCTGAGGCTAACGGTCCAAGGCAGTGACTTCCAACCAAATGCAGGCTGGTGACTTACTGGTGTGTCTTGAAATCAGTTGAGGGGGTATGACAAGCAATTTTATAAAAATAAAATGGAATAGATTAGAAAACATCAGGGCGCATCACAGCAGTAAGGGTAAGACCTGCTTTGCAAAGCTTTTCTCTCAGCTACATCTACATTCATGTATGTGGGCAATGAGGGTGCCCTAAGAAACATGGTTTTCTCTGTAGCTCACCGTCAAAAGTTTTGAAACCTCTGGCCAAGGGGACACACTTTGAGAAAGGTGCCCGAGAGCTGTTCAGCACAATTGGTTCGACACAAAGGCGCTGCAGGAGGGCTGCGGCCACCCGGCTGATGGCACCGACAAAGGAGCCGGTGCAGGGGAGCCCCTCTGACCCAGAGTCCCCGGTCTGCCTCTGAGCCTACGTGGCTGCACTGTGTCCTCCCCCACCCCCACGCTCTCTCCCTGCTCTGCGCCGGCCCAGCCGCAAGCAGCTCTTGTCTGTGCGCACGTGCCCTCCACTGAGGAGGCTCTGTGGTCTCCATCCTGAACGAAGCGTGCCTGACTCTCCCGGCTGGCCTTCCGCCGCCCCCACTCCTCCACCCAGCGCATCTCCTACATCCCTCAGATGGCTCCGCCCACAGCCCTGGCTCTGACTCTCACATCTTTCTTCCTCCATCGAATGGTCCAGCACTGAGTATTTACAGGTAGCGGGCTTCCCGCAGGCACGATGGCTTCAAAAGTCAGATGACGCACACAGTCCCCGCCTGGAGGGACCTGCAGGCCGCTGTGGAGCCATCACCACCCAGGGAGAGAGGGCGGCTTCCCTGCGAAGACAGCGCCGGACCAGCGGGGTGGGAGGCGCTGTGGGTCGCCAGGCCCCTGGGCAGAGGAAGGGAGGGACACGGGCAGGTGGTGGATGGGGGGGCCACTCCTCCCAGGGCTTGATGCAGGGACACAGAGAGGAGGCTGGCCAGGTGGACACGGTCCGGGGACGTGTGAGGTGCATTAAGGAATTCACGTTTTCGCAGGCAGGTAACGGGATCCCGCGGAGGGCTTGAGCAGAGGAGTCAGCTCACCTCCATTAAGAAGACTGGCCGTAGCGGAGCCAGTGGGATGCAGCAGGGTGAGAAGAGGTGCTGCCACGGGCTGCCACTGACCCAGGCAAGAGATGGTGACGGCTTCCTCACACAAGACGCTCTCCTCGTCTCCTCAGCTAGACTGAATCAACTCCCGGACCCTACGGGGCAACCTTAGCAGCCATCCGCGTGGAAGAGCTCACCCGCCTCACCCCTGGGCTGAACAGGCTCCCAGACGCCCTCCAGACCACAGGCTAAGAGACAACCCGGGCAGCGTGCTCTCTCCAGCAACTCCGTGAGTCCGAGGGTGTCTACTCCTCCCCGGCGTGTACCTTTGGTTCCACCCGTCTCAAGGCAGTCTCTTCCTGGTCTTCTTTCCTCTGGGTTTACCGTTACGGGTGAGTTCACGCAACTGTTTCCCCTCTGACCTGGTTCCTGAACCTCCCGCCACGGGAAACCTCGTCTACGCCGGCCGGTGCCCTGTGGTCAGTCTTGTTCGCAGGAGGGAAGTGGATGCTGGGGCCACGTGTGAGCCCGTGCGCTGTGGGTGGGGAGGTGTGTGCACCCCTGCTAATGGGTGAGCTTCTAGTAGTCAGCCCCCATGGGGGCGGGGATCACAGTGAGGTGCGACCTTTCCTCACGGGTGAACCGCCCCCAAGCCAGATGCTCCCCTTCTCCTTCAAGGACCCAGGAAGGTCGGAGCCGGAAGGGGCCTCAGGGCCCTGCCACACGGCACAGGCCACCGCTGAGAGACGGGAAATGCAAACCTCGAGGTCTCACGTGATTTCTTGGTGACTCAGGTGGAGTGACGGTCCATTTGCGCATGTGAAGTTGCTGAATGCAAATGTTAGCATCTACGTGTATCTATGTTCAACGTAATCTCACCCGGGGGCTCAGGACAGGACAAGGCCTCAATCCCCTTTGAATTCATAAGGGCACCTGGCCCAGTCTTAGTCTTGTGGCAAAAGCTAGGAAACGCAGGGACAGCTGGCTGACTAGTTGGTTGTTCAGGCTGATCGTGGATATGACTCATCGGTGGACAGTTTTAAATGTTCAGCATTCAGGTCTCATTTCAGACACACGGAATCCGACTCTCGTGGGCAGAGCCGAGAGTCTAAGCTCTGGATCTGCTGGTCTGAGCGCAAGCTTCCTTTGCTGCCACCCTATCGAGGCTGTGCTACCGGCTCTCGGCATTTGTTCTAAGACGGGTTAATACCGCGCTCAGAGACGCTTCCTGAACCTGCTCGAGTCGCAGCAGACCCAGCCGGTCCGCTCTCAGGTGGCGCGTCGGGGTGGCATTGGGGTTCTCCCGATCTCTCGCAACTCTTCTCAGCGTTGGGACCCAGGTCTTCGGGGTGGAAATCGGAGGACTGTCCCTGTCGCTCACTGCTGTTGTCGTGGGGGGGAAACCAAATGCTCAGGTCCATAATACAAGTCTATGCTCTGGGGACTTAAAGCGTCAAAAATTAATGCCCTTTTCTTTTTCTTCCGAGCTCAGAACCAGCTGAGAAGTAAGATGCCAAAGACGAGTCCGCTTTATCACTAACACGCTGATTGAAGGGCTGGGCTTTGCATCCAAGGCTGACAAGGGTTCCTAGCCTGCCCGACGGCCTGCCCCCTGCCCCCCACCCCTCCCAAGCAGTGTAGGCCTTGGGCAGCCCACCCACGTGGGGAAAGTCTGGCCCAGCAGAGCAGACAGTTACTCAGGGTAGAAGAGGTTCGAGAAGAAAGTGAATCGCCAGTTCTTCCAAACTTTCCACAGACTTGCTCCACAACACTGTGGCAGAAGGGAGACCAGGATTTTATGCCACTACAGGTCCCTCTTCCCATGAAGCACGACGCCAAGGAAACAGAGCCTCCCACCCACACCCTGACCCTGCTGGCCCATCAGCAGGGCCGTCGCCCCAACTCCGCCAGGTCTGCCAGCTGCTGGAAGCTGCTGGAAGCACACTGCATCTAGAGAAGGAGACTATGACCCGAAAGGCCACACGCCTGATACAACACGTTTCTGTGGATCCAGAACCTGAATCGGAGTCCTGGGGAGTCCCAGAGGTCAACAGCTCGGCCACCGGCTAGCGAACAAAAATCAGAGGTGGGTCACACATGAAGCCAGTTTACACTCAGCCCTGGCTCCCTTTGGCTTGGAAGAGCCGTCCACCCTCAACTGCCAAGAACAAGCAACAATAACAACACTGCCAGAAGCCAAAACAGTCGGAAGACTTAAGACTGAGCCTAGCACCATTTAGCTGAGTGCTTCTGACCAGCATTAGGACATCGATGGAACTTTCCATCGCACGTAGCTCCCCCCTCCTCAGAATCAGTCATCCCTTTCTTGGTTGCAGCACATATACATTTTCCATCGCCCCCCTTTTTTACACCCTCTAATTGAGTTGTGTAAATAGACTCAAGATGGCAGAGGAGGTCCGTAAGACCATTTGAGATGAGAATAGTCCACTGGTGGCTTCTGGCCGTTTCTGACTATTTAAGTATATATTCTAAAAGTTATTTGGTGTGCAATAGTATGTAATTTAGTCTCTTGCTCAGATAACTAGAGATGGCCAGGATGATTATTATACGGTTAATTGGTAGGAATTATCATCAGTCCATTTGAAGCAACAGACTCAATTGCTTTCCAATAGCCAAGGGGGGTGGGAAGGTAGGATTTCCAACATGTACACCAGAAACTGGGGAAACGAAATGTTTTCAACCCACAGACGGTGGACCGAAAAACTCTCTTCGTCGGGACACCCCGCTCCGTGGCCGGTGACCTGGCACTTTCCCGATGCCGCCTGGCCTCGCTGGGCTCAGCCCGCGGGGCAGCAGGGCAGACGGGCACGTCAAGTCAAATGGAAATCGATTCAGTGCGCTTGGCTTCTTGGATGGAGGAAGTGTCATTTCTTCTTTTTTTTTTTTTAACACAGAACTGTTCCCTTCCTACATCATCATTCAGTGTATTTACTTATTATTATTTTTTTTAATATTCAGACAACTACGGCTCTTCCAATACTAAAGGAAGCAGCAGCCCTGAAGCAGGAAGTGCCGGGTTTAAGCCCCAGGGCCCTGAGGCTGGGCCCTCCGTCCTGAGCACCTCTGCACCCACAGTGCGAGGTCCGCCCCGGGGTTCTGCAGTGAGGGGTCAGAGGCGCGCGCAGCGCCAGAGGCAGCTTTCACTGCTTCTCCCAAGTTTTCCTCAAGCAACGGCGGTAGCTCCCTGTGACCCCGAGCTCAGCCCTCTCCACCCAAACAGCCGGCTCAAGAGAAAAACAAATACCGTATGCTAACACATATGTATGGAATCTAAGGGAAAAAAAAAAAAAAGGTCATGAAGAGCCTAGGGGTAGGACGGGAATAAAGACACAGACCTACTAGAGCATGGACGTGAGGACACGGGGAGGGGGAAGGGTAAGCTGGGACGAAGTGAGAGAGTGGCACGTAAAAGAGCTAGCTAGTGGGAAGCAGCCGCATAGCACAGGGGGATCAGCTCGGTGCTTTGTGACCACCTAGAGGGGTGGGATAGGGAGGGTGGGAGGGAGACGCAAGAGGGAAGAGATATGGGGATATATGTATATGTATAGCTGATTCAAACTGTTGTACAGCAGAAACTAAAACACCATGGTAAAGCAATTATACTCCAATAAAGATGTTAAAAATAAATAATAAATAAATAAATAAATAAAACCCCAGCCCGACGAAGGGCTGCTGCCACCTCCTCAGGCCCTTCCCCGTTTCTCCAGGGCTGATCTTGAGGAGGGAGCCAGTAACTGTGCCAGTTTGCCGTCTGGGCGAGAAGTCTGTTGCAGTCTGTTGACGGTCAAACTGATGTGTAGACCGGGGACACCCTCTGTTAACTTCCCATTAGGACACAGGATTTCGTACTCTCATCTTAAACACCTCCTTCCCTCCATCCTCCCAGCTTAATTATAGTACCATTTTTATTAAGCTCATCCTCAGTATCAGCATTATGACTATGTAAATATTGTTCGTTGATGAACCAGGTGATTTGATTTTCTTTCTTGTACACTTGTTTAGTTTTTACTGGCATTAATATTACCTCACCGTTTTTACCAGCTTAGATTTTTTAATACACTGTCACTCATTCTTTCCAAACTATCCAGACTTTCTTAACGTATTTTCCATACAAATGAATATACCAAGTCATCCATCATTCCTGTTCTGTTTTTCTTAGAGCCCTCCTTTATCTGCTCTAATAAGAATCCTGGAAATTCCCTCTGTTGCTCCTAGGTTGATCTTCTGTCCCCGAATCTCAAGACAAATCTGCCTTCTGCAAGAGCATATGTTTCAGCAGCTTCATGCAAAAAGGTACACGGGTGGCAAACCTTTGGAGAGATTACACATCTGACACGTCTTTATTGTACCATTATACTTGATTGATAGTTCAGCTGGATATACAATTCTTCTTGGATAATAAAATTTTCCCTAAAGAGTTTGAAGATATCCCTTTTTTGATTTCTAGTATTCAGGATTGTATTTAGAAGTCTGATGACATTATTTTGACTTCCTTTGTGCGATCTTTCATTATTTTCTGACAGCTTTCAGTATTGCATATTCTGGGCTTCTGAAATTCCATGTTGATACGCCCAGTATGGTCCTCTTCATTCATTTTGCTGAGCACTGAATGGGTCTTTCAAGCTGAAAGCTCGTATCCCTCAGTCTGGTAAATTTTCTTGGAGTAATTCGTTGATAATTTCTTTCTTTTCGTTTCCCCCATTTTCCCTTTCTAGAACTTCTCTTTGTTTCAGATTCCCCAGTATTGATATTTTAATTTTCTGATTTGTTGGATCTCCTATATATTCAATTTCTTTGTCTTTTGGTCTCACTTTCCGAGAGCTTTCCTTGATGTTACCTTCCAAGCTTTTGACGAATCTTTAAAAATGGCATCTACTTTGCTTTTAAGTTCCTGGAGTTCTTTCTTGTTCTCTTATTGTTACTTTTTTAAAATAAAGACACTTGCTATTATTTCCTGGAAAGATGCATTCTCTTATTGTCAAATTGCAGCTCTGGAAGTCTCCTTCAAATATGTTTCTGCTGGATTTCTTTCTTCTCCCCCTTCTCATATTTCTTTCTTCTCCCCCTTCTCACATTTCTTTCTTCTCCCCCTTCTCATATTTCTTTCTTCTCCCCTTTTCTCATATTTCTTTCTTTCTGATCCATGTCGCTCCTTGGCCTCCCGCCGATACCTGAGCGCGGTGCGAAGGCTGCAGAGTGAGCGGTGTGACACGGGGGTTGGTTTCTTCACTGGGAAATCCTTCCACACCTATCCATGGAGGTCTTCTCTCTGGGGTGACTGTTTCTCCAGGAAACAATCCTCTGGTCTTCTAGCAGGGGTCACTTATTTGGTTTCCACCGCACCGCAGCCCAGCAGGGGTGAGACTGGGGCGGTGGTTCGCCGTATACAGAATGTCCCCTGATCCCACGTTTCGCACGGCACCCCCGGTCCTTGCTGTGTGCCCAGCTCCAGAGCTTTCCCGGTTGGATTCCTCTGGGAGAAAAAGCTTCCAGTCGACCCTTGGATTGGGAAGTGGGGCAGGGGCGCTGCCTGGCTGGGAGGTCAGGCCACGCCACCTGCAGCACGCAACACAAGCGGGCCCCTGCTGACGGGGACCCCGCCTGCCGGCGCCAGGATCTGCTCTCTCCATTCCCCTCTGTGAGCCCCCCGCTCCCAGCCCCACCTTCCTCAGGCCCACCTCTACCTCTGCCCTTGCCCGCGGCCGGCTCTTACGCCCTGCGTCTTCGTAGGATCTCACCTTTCTCTCCCTCGGCTTTCTCTTGCGGGTCTGGGGCAGGGGACACACGCAGCTCGGTGCTCCGTCCTCATGCCCGGCTGAGTCCAAGAAGTCCAGGCTGTCAGGGCCCCTCACGGAGTCCGCGTGCACTGCGACCCCTGCCACTGAGCCCCGCTCGGCCGCCTGGCGGTGGCTGGCGCGGCGGGGGAAGCGAGGGGCAGCCCACGGGCCGCCAGGCCCGGCTCCTCTCCTGCCCGCGATCGTTCAGCGCGACTGAACTCAGCTGCTGGCTCAGCACCGTCCGAGGGTCAAAGGGCGCGAGATCGGTAGGGGAGGCGCTGGACCTGGGGGCTCTCTGGGGGGGTCACCAGAGTGGGTGCCCACGATCCACTGGGTACAGAAGGAAAGCACCAGAACGTCTACTGATACGTGTTGCTATGAAAAAATCAAAGAGAACCCGTGGACAGGGGCGCCGCCTCACAGGGGCAGCCTGTCACCTGCGGGCACAGGTTCTGAGGGCAGAGCCAGGCCCACAAAGCAGAGGGCGCAGTGCCTCACGCTGCGGCTCCCCGGCGCCCGGCCCGGTGGCCTCCAGATCAGGGGTCGTGGGCTTTCTGCACCAAGCTAAGCCTCACAAGCTGTGCTGCAGACCAGGGGCTGGAGACGGTCCCAGAGTCGCGGGCCCAGGGGCTGAGCCCACCCTCCTCCTCGTCGCGCTGCGAGCTCCGTGTCAGCGGACACCACCGTAGCTCGAGGTCTGGCCAATTTATCGGATACCCGTTGATACGCACTTTTTGAAAAGGGGAATTCTGCCCTAATATGTAACGATAGTACACAGCCTTTTCCGTCAGCCAAGCAATAAAACACAGTCTACCTTTACTCCTTGAATGGCTCTGTTTTCGTGTTTGTGCAGTTACACTACTGGTGCATGACACATGTAGACAATGTGTATACTTGCACACGTCGGGAGTGAACAGCTTGAGGAACACAGCCCGACGCCCCGGGCCTCTGCCCGCGCCTGCCCGCGAGGCTGTCCCTCCGAGGGGTGCTGGCGCCTGGGGAGCCCTCCTCCCACGGCCCACACGCTGGGGTTGGGTGTAGGGTTGGCTGTGCCTCCCAAGGAGCGGGGGCCCAGCTTTCTGTGAAGAAGAATGAGGGAGGGAGCAGGGCCAGGACGAGGCACAACGGCCACCCACAGGCCACGTGGTGGCCCCAGAACTGCTCCTGGGCCGCTGCTGCATCTTCCCAGGGACCCCCGGGGACAACGCCTCCATCAGAACCCAAGACACCCAAGCACGCTGTTCCACTTTCAAAGGCACAGCTGCCGAGCCTGAAAACCGAGGACGACCTTTGCAAAGAAGGTTTGCGCAGAACGCAGCCTTCAAGGGGCATGGGGGTTAGGGGGCGCCTCCTCCCAGCAGGAGTCCTGCCCTCGACAGGGTCCTCAGGGGAGGGGTTGGGGACAGGAGGCCGTTTCAGGAGAGACGCTGGTGTCTGGGCCGCTTCTCCAGCTGCCCTCCCCAGGCCTGGACAGCCCTCCCCCCACCCCAGGGGCCCGTGTGCCTCCGGCCGGACTGGCTCCACCTTCATCTCCCTCGGGGGAGTCGCCACCACGGCATCCCGGGGCTGGGCTTCCTCCGGGATTGAGGGGCCCAGGGTGGGCTCGGGGCCTGGAAAACCCCAATCACATTCACGAGAGGAAAACACAGAAACACGCATCAGGGAGCAGATTCCAGCTCTCACGAGTGGAGCAGTAAATGGAGGAGAGAAGCATCCAGGGAAAGCCGAGATGAACCAGCAGTCCCCTGCCTCCTGTCCCTTCAGAGGAAACCTGCCTGGATCAGCGTCTGGATCACACAGCACCTGAGAGCCGCTCGCTGCTGCCGCGTGCCACGAGGGACACCAGTACGCCGCCCTCAGGGACCAGGACACGGGGTTGTGCCTCTCGTCAGCATCCTGGATGCAGGGCGGGGAACCCTCGAAGACCTGCTGCCCAGGAGCTGCTCGGGGAAGAAGCAGCAAGTCACCGTCTGCCTTCAGATGGTGGGGCGGGAAGCAGGGCTTCTGCTGCCCGCTCCCCGTCCACCAGCCTGCGGGCGGGGCGAGGGAGTCCTCTCTGCGAGGAGCCCGCTGCCGGGGGCCTGGGCGCGTGCAGGTGCACGAGGCAGGGAAGGCCGGGGACGCTCCAGAGGAACGGGAAAGCGCGGCAGGAACAGGGAGGAGAGGCTGGCCCCGGGGCGGCGGCGGGTGTCGAGGGGTCCAACCCCAGGTCTCCCGTCCCCTCGGAGGGCTCAGGCCAGCCCGTGAACACACTCACCCAGCAGGCCGGCGAGCTGGGCGCAGACCTTCCTGCTGCGGGCAAGGCTACCCCAAGGTCCACGCCAAGGGCCTGGCGGGCAGCGAGGGGCCCGGAGCACGTGCACTCAGAGCAGGGTCACGCTCCCAGCCGCGGAGGCGCCCAGCCGGCGGTCTGAGGGCGCTGTCCCGGCCCCGCAGGGCTCCGGCAGCACCCCTGGCCTCCACTCGCTAGATGCCAGCAGCGCCCCGTACCTCCAGTTGGGACACCACCCACACTGGAGCTGTCCCACTTAGGACTGTGCTGTGGGGCCCCTCGGGTCCCTGGCAAAGGGACAGCCTGTGTCCTGCCCCATCCGGATGCATCCGCGGCTGTGAGCATAAGGCTTCTTCCTTAGACCATGAAAAGTGACCGGAAATTCAGCGTCAGGGATTGCTGGATACCTGTTGTTCTTTCCAAGGGATCCCCCAAGACTTCTCCCCCTAAGACCTGCTCCATAAAGACGTGTGGCTGGATCTAAGCCACTATCGAACCTTCCCGATTTCAGAGGTACTGAGGTGTGAGCGCGTGCCTTTCTGCAATCAGCGACACCTGGTATTATTTTCCTCCTGTCAGTGCTTCTCTCTGGTCTCTGAGGGACCAGCTTCATCTCGGGCCGCATCAGGGATGCGGCCGTGTGTAAGAGCGGGCTCACGGTCGGGGCCGCACGTCCTGCTGCCGCAAAGCTCCCCCTCCAGAAAAGGAAAAGTCATGATCGTTCAAGACCACCAAGAACACCAGGATTTCTTCTCCTGGCGTCAAGGAAGGAATAATGGGTGGAATAAACAGCACTGGCCCAGGACCTCAGGGCTAGCAAGAAATGGGGATAAGCGCGCAGAATTCTAATTTTAAAAGAACAGAGCACAGTTAGCCAGGGGGCCACAGGCACGGACTGTTATGCTTCCCTTAAGATTATGGTAATCATGAACGAAGAGGAAATCTTCTGCCATCTACCCCCGTTGACAACAAGCTCAAAAGTCACCTTGACATGTACGACACGACCATGCGTGAACTCTACTCAGTATTTGTCATGAGGTTTGGTCTCAGGACCTTCCTCATCAAGAAATCCCAGCAAAAGGTAGAAGGAAATAAGTAGAGAAATGTGTGTTGAGCCACTTGACCAATAAGAACTCTGTTCACACTGCATCTATTGCTCAATTCACGCCACAGATTTTAGTTATTTGAGAAAACTATGACAAAAAAACAGAAAGGGGGCTTCCCTGGTGGCGCAGTGGTTGAGAGTCCGCCTGCCGATGCAGGGGAACCGGGTTCGCGCCCCGGTCTGGGAGGATCCCACGTGCCGCGGAGCGGCTGGGCCCGTGAGCCATGGCCGCTGGGCCTGCGCGTCCGGAGCCCGTGCCCCGCAACGGGAGAGGCCACAGCAGCGAGAGGCCCGCGTACCGCAAAAAAAAAAAACAACAAAAAACAACAACAAAAACCAGAAAGGAAGGCGAAGATGAAAATGAGGAAAACTGCAGAATAGAGAACTTGTGTATTTACCCACTCACTCACGATGACCAGCTGAGGGCCCACGGTGTCCCAGGCTGCGCTCATAGCTGAGGGCAAAGGTGACACTGCCCTTGAACTGACACTCTGTTGGGGAAGCAGAGACAAAGGATAAGCCATCTGAGCCCCGTGAAGCGCACGGGGCAGGCAGCAGGTGGACAGCCCTCCCTTCCCACCTGCCCAGAAATCACACCCTCGGGGACGGGGTGCGCTCCAGTTAACATCTCTTGTGTCGTGGCCAGAGCCCAGCCTCGCCTCTCGGGGCCTTCGCCCCCATGAGGGCGAGAAACCGGCTTGCAGGATGCCTGTGACCGCACCACTGTTGGCAGGAAAGTACCTCGCTGTCAAGCCAGGCTCCGTAACAGGCCACACTCGGCAGCTCTGATGCGACACCACCCTCACCTCGGCGACCTGCAACAGGGCAGCGGCGGAAGCTGGGCCCAGCCAGGCGGCTGCACTTCCTTTAGGGCTCTGGCCCCACTGTCAGATGGCTCAGGGCGGCCGTGGAGGTCTGCGGAGGCTCTGGGGAGCTGCAGGGCCACAGGCCAAAGGCCATCCTGCTAAGCGGACCCTTTCCCAGCCAGCATTGCCCTGACCGCTTCCCACGCCTGGAGCAGCTGGCAGCCCCACATAAGCCTGAACAAAGCTCCTCATCTCTAAACACGAACCCAGTTTGGAAATTAAAACACAAACGTTTACTTCGTGTTGCTTTTATCCCTCGACTTAAAACGTTATTTGAAGAGTAACGCGAGCCATTCTGGAGCGAACTGGAAATGCAACGACAGTGTGGGCTGTTCCATGTGCTTCCTGTTTATCCCGGTGATAAATTACCTTCTCATGATGCTGAAAGTCATGTTGAAATTAGGTCATTTTAAAAGAATTTATTAAAAGGTATTGAAAACGCAGAGCCATGGAATAAGTAAAAGATTCCTTGACTGAGAGATTTAGAATGGATTTACTTAATTCTCCTAATGGGCCTTTGTGCCCATGTGATTGAACAGGTGGTTCTGTCCGTCTCCTGGCCGGGCTTGCGCTGTCCCACACCCTCCGCGTCCAACTGCGCTGGAGAAACCAGAATCCCGGGCTGAGCTGGAGCCACCAGCTTCTCTATCTCTTGCTTATTTCTCGAGGACGAAGATTCCTCACGAGGCCTCTGCTTCACTGGTTTTACAGACCAGAATCCAAGAAGGCAACAGTGATTAAGTGGCTTCCGCTTATTGCCATAACGTTGTGCACTTGTCGCTTTGCTGGCACGCAGACCGGCGCAGGTGCCAACAGCTCTGGTCCCCATTCTACAATCCTGCACGCGAATTCCTCAAGTACCTGCCTCCACAAAGACCATGCGCGTCCCTCCTGGTGACACAAGTTGGTCTTATACTGAGTTCTCTGCTCCTAATTTCCATCTTCCCTGTATTAGAACATGTTTGGGGTTTTCACCCAACTTGTTGGCCGGAAATGGGGCCCCTGGGGAAGCGCAGTTCAAGAGCAGGACTGGAGGGAGGCCGGGTCCCGGGTTCACTGACCGCGAGCCACCTGGGCCGCCCGCTGCCACCTCACCTTCACTCCCTCCTCCCGAGTCTCCACATTGTTTGTTTCGCGGGGCTGCTCTTCGTGGCGACAAATCATTATCCCACGGTTGAAAGCCCGACCTCCAATTATGAAAACTGCCAAGGGGACCACCCACAGGAGACCATCACGCTCTCCCCTCTGCGCCAAGACGTCCGGCGCCGGGTCCTTCCGCGGGCTCGCGGGCGCACGTGGGGACCGCCCCGGGGCGAGGGCGCAGGGCGCCTGCGCACTGGCCACACTCGGACCGCGCGCGCCGCCGCCGCCGCCGCCGCCGCCGCCGCCCTAGGCCGGCCCTGCTTTCTCTCTCCAATTGGAAAGCGGCGCCAGGTTTTCCCGTCAGCCGCTGCCACGTCTCCAAATGGCTTTTCAGTGTCAGGCCTATCAGGAAATTAACTCATCACGCAGTGACAGCTGCTAATTTTTTCCCCTTACATGTCAGATGGATCGCCCGCTGAAGCTAATAATGAATCACCAAACCCTGATTAGAAGGTGCTTCCGAAACGTATAACTGCCATCTGAGCGAACTTTTTTCTTCATGTAAAATAATATCACCCTAGAGGAGCAGAAAACGGATTGTATTCTTCAGCAAGACGGAATAGGAGGCGGTTGCTTACGTGCGCTGTGCGCTCTCTTCAATGATGGGCTAATCTTAAACAGTAAAAGGAGCGAGAACGTTAACAGCTCTTTTCGTAGTTTGCTCAACGAAGGGCCTTTCTTCTTTCCTAGTTTTCTTCCTAGAACCTACTCTGGGTTAGGAGTCTAAGCTGGTACTTCAGTTCCTTCCTTATGCCATTGTTTCATGTTCGGGATAACAAAAGATTTGATAGAACCGAGAGATACAAATTCTGCCCGTTGGTCACAGGCTTTCCTAGACGCGGTGCGACTAGGCAGCGGGGCCCTTGCTGCTCAGAGGGGTGTTGGGTCCGAGCGGCGCAGGTGGGCGTGGCCAGGGCCGGGCCTGGACCTCCGCGGGGTCTTCTGCATGACCTGTTAGGTGACTGAGCAAAGGTCCACTGAGGCTCCTCCGGGCTGTCTTCTAGGACTTGGGGTCCACGTGTCTGGGTTGAGTTGATAAATGAATGGAACTTTCAGTGCTACGCTGACAGCATCTTATCACATTTACTGGGTTCTTCAAAGCAAGTCAAGAAGCAAGAGGAGTGTTCTTTGCCTCTCTCAGGTGATGTGGGTCTGTCTGCTTGGGTGTTGTGTGGGGTAGGACTTGATTTGGACAAGGCTCCCCCGCTCGGCTCCAACTGTTCAGTGAGGCCAGAGGCATCCGGAAGGATGCCTGTCTGAGCCACGGACTTCCCCTGTGACCGGATGCGGCTAGAACTCTCTTTGTACGGAGACGGCGCTGCGGCGACTCTCCACCACGCACGCGGTGGAGGGTCCACGTCCGTAGGCTGATTCATTCGGGCAGGGAGTCCTGGCTTCCTCGCCACGGGTCCTGGAGGCGCAATCGTTTAATTGGCTGTAGTTTAATAAAAAGGTGTTCCTTCTGGATTACAGTCTCCAAGTGAATATTTCTGTCGCTTTGCTTTTTACTTCTTTAAGGTTCTACTGTCTTCTCCAGCCCAACCTCCAGGAAGGCGAAGGCTCGCCGTGTGTCCCTTAGCAGACGGTGGAGCTGCGGGGAGAGCGCCCGCATGGCCCTCGGCTGCGCCTCATTATTCCGAGGCCCACGCTTGTGTGTGAGCTTCTTCAACCCCCTCACATTCCAGTAGCTGTGTAGGGAGAGAGAAAAGGGAGCCCACGTTCACCTGGCTCTACAGGTAATTACAGGACACAAGAGCTTAGCGAATCCTCTGCAGTCCTTCGGAGCCTGGAAGGACCTTCGCTCCAATTTTTCTTTGCAAAGGCCTGCTCTTTCCATTGTGCATACAACGTGATTGCTGGTTTGACACTGCAGGCTGCACTGGTTTCATGAAGGATTAAATGCCACCCGAGACTTATTTATCCTAAATAAATCACAAACGGTAAACTGCAGCATGTCAGTGTAAACACCCAGGCCTGCGGCAGAAAGGTTAGCCGTACAGCACTCAGCGCGGCTAGGGATTAGCATCCAAGCTGAGGGCCGCAGGCTGCAGCTAAGGGAGGAATGATCAAGAAGAAATATTCTCACTGAAAAACATCCCCCCCCCCCATTTTTTTTCTTTTTAAACGTGTACGAGAAGCTTGGCGAGGGGCATCACTTCGTAAAGGTCACCTTCATCCCGACAACGCGCGGGAGTTGCCGCTGTCACTGTTTGCCTAAGACGGTGTGGAAGAGGAGCGGAGCTGCCCTGCCGTTTTTAAGCATCAGGAGCAAGTCACACCCAGCTAATTCTGAATCACAGCGTCAGACTTGAAATTTTCCCTTGTATTTGTTTGGAGGGGCAGCTGTATCAAGGGAGGTGCCCTCGGATGGGCGGGACTCAGGGCTCTGAGGGCGAAGTCAGGGGAGGGGTAGCCGGCTGAGCAACCCAGCCAGGCTCGCTTCCAAGCTCACCTCTCAGGGAAGGTGTAAACGGGACTTTCATTTAGACCCAAATGGTGCCATCTTCTCTTCCTTCTCTCCCTTCTGATCTTCTCAATTTTTAGATACTAACCACGATAGACTACGTTACTGTCACCAGAATCTAACGGGGCCACGTGCCAAACATTGAGAAGACGGCACCGGGCTGCAGAGACGGCCGGCGGAACCCAGCACACTCGACGTGGGCAGATGCGGAAGGGAAAAGAGCGTCAGACGCAGGCCAGTTCTCTTCAGTTTTTACAGCTGCCCATTGATTGGTTGGCTGCTGGAAAGAAAATGTCATCATTATCTTTTAATGCTATAATTTTATTTCAAAGAAAAGAGAAACAGAACAAAAACCACCTTTGCATTTGGGGGAGGGCATGATTTTACAATTTTGGAAAAGGAAAAGGAGCAGTCGCATCAAGACACGAGTCACCCGGCCATGAACTCGCATCCACAGTTGCGATGATCCCGCAGCGAAGCACAGACAGTCCTGCCGGGGGCCGAGGCTGTGGGGCACGGCTCTCCATCACTAATGTTTGATGTCAGCTCTTTCACGTGGACAGAAACCGCAGAGAAATCCTGCGGATATGATATCAATACTAAGAAACATTCGTTATAAAAGCAAAATATTGATACAAACAATATTTTCCAGAGTGCACATTTCATATAGACTTTATTGTATGAAACTAAGTCAAAATTAGAAGCATTGGGTTTTCTTAACCAAGGTTTATTTTAACTGAATATGAACGCCAAGGCTTTTCTTAACCGTAGGCTTAAGAAGGAATCTTTTAAGCGGAAGCAACCAGGGCGATGACCACACCTACGATGGCCGAACGGAGGAAATCCAGACATGAAATGAACAGGCTGCCATTGGTTTGGGGACACTGCGATCCTAAAATTTCCAGAAAAATGAAGAGGAGCCGACCGCTTCGACGCGGTAATACGTGTAGCTGCAATTTTTAACCAAACGTGTAGTAAAATGTTAAAACAGCGACATGCTGGACTGCAAGGGCAGCCGTGTCTCAAGCCATGAGACACACTGTTGTCACTCTTCCACTGCTGGGGCACAGTCCTTCCACAACTGAAACGGGAAAACATTTGTGGGGGGCACGAAAGAGAAAAAAACGTAGCTTCTCCTCAGCACAGCGGACAGAACAGAGGGAAGAGCATCGAGAGAAGAACCAAACAGTAGACAGACCTGCCTCCGGCGGCCCCGCCCCACACGCGCCGGGCTCCTGCCCTGCGCGTCCACGTGCCCCGTGCGCGCGGTCGGCAGGGACGTCACCCGGCCCAGAGCCTGGGCGCGCGACCCGGCAGGCAGCCGCCGTCACTGTCGCGAAGGCTTTGCAAACGGAGCGCAGGGAGCATGCGCCTTGGGGGCTGGGCGCTCCGCGCCCGCCCTGCGCCGGGGGTGGGGCAAGGCTCCGGGCTCAGGCCTCGTGGAGTTCGCTGCTCTCTCTTTGGCTCTGGATGACCGTGGCCGCCGGGGAGCCCTCCTGGGTGTATATGACCATGCTCGTCAGCTGCTCCGTTTCGCCGGGGACCATGGCCTCGGCGCTGAGTGCGGCCCCGGCCTGCAGGATCTCCTGAGAGCCGGCCGTCTCTATCACGGTGTGCGAGTACACGCCCGTCTCGTCCTGCGCCCCCGGGGGCAGTTCTGTCACGATGTAATGAGTCGCCCCCTCGGGAAAGCCGCCGCCGGACTCCTGGACCATGGCCTGGACCAGCTCCTCGGTCACGATGATCTGCGAGATCTCGCTGTCCGACTCGGCCAGGTCCACGCGCTGGCCGTGGGCCTGGGCCTCCTGCATGATGATCTGGGAGCCCTCCCGGGCCAGCATGTGCACGGTGCCCTCCTCGTTCACGATGACCTGCGTGACACCGTCCTTCATGAGCTGGCCGGCCGCGGCCGGGTCGCAGACTGTGAACTGCAGCACGCCCTGCACCACCTTCCTCAAGGCCAGCTGGGCGCGCTCCTGCGACGCGATCAGGGCCGCGGGCCGGCCCACCCGGCTCAGCGCCCCCACGGGCTCCAGGCCGGTGCCGCCGTCCTGCACGTCGTGGCACACGTGGATCTCGCGGGCCTCGGCCGGGGCTGCGGCGGGGTCCGCCGCCTGCCCTGGCAGCGGGACCGGCATGTCTCTGGGGCCGGCCCTGCCCTTCTCCTCGGCCGCGGCCCGGCCCTCCGCCCCTCCCAGCTCGGTGACCGCGCACAACAGGGCGTCCAAGGCCGAGGCCGTGTCCGGCGGGGGGATGCCGGCCTCGGCCAGGTCTAGAATCCCCTGCTTGGTCACCTGCTGAATCGCGGCCCCGCTGGGGCTGAGGGGCGCGTCCATGCCGTGGCCTTCCATCGGGGCCCCCACGACCACCACCTGCGTGGTTCCGTCTGCCAGCTGCTCCGGCACCCCCGGCCCGGGCGCCCCGCTCTGCCCCGCGGCGATGACCTGCCCGTCCTCCGTGATGTGCACCACCCGGGCCACCTGGCCGGCCAGCGCCAGCGTCTGCAGCGTGGCCGCGGCCGTCTCCTCCACGGAGGCGTCCAGGGCGAAGTCCCCGTCGAAGCCCTGGATGATGATGACCTGCTGCACCGGCTCCGGCGGCGCCGCCGGCCTCCTGCTGCCCCGCGGGGGCCTGTCCTTGACCGGAGACTCCTCCGCCAGCGCGGCCGCCGTGAAGGGGCTGTCCGTCTCCACGAACGTGGCCCCCTGGCCCTTCAGACGGCATTCGTAGGACTTGGACACAATGCCTAGGGGAGACAGGGACCAGTTAGAGCCCAGAAAAATGACTTTCAGGCTTAAAAGTAAGACAGTTCTTCCGCCGAAGCTTTAGAACCTCAGCTGCTCAGAGCAGCCGGCTCCCAGCCTCAGGGCCTCGGGCCGGCGCTGGGAGCTCGGAGGACTCTGACACGGGTGCTCCCGGCTAAGAGCGGACACAGAGGACGGCTGTGCTTTGAGTGAGCGGTGCCCACACCCCGGGCCTACTGTCCGGATACAGTCTCAGCGGCCTCCCTTCGCTTTCCAGCTGCTGGGGAAGGGATACGGTCGCGTGCTCTCAATAGGAAGATACTCAGGCGGTGGTGGTGGGTGCAGACCAGCAACGGTCAGTAGCAGTATCTGCAAACCCAAAGGAAACATCTTTTTTTTTAACGTCCAAATCTTAGCTACAGTATATTTGTTTGTTTGACAAAAAGAATGAAAGCTCTGCATATTAAATTTATAAATAAGCCCTGGATAAACACAGCTCTACGAGTTTCACCTTCTGTGTCGGGCGCTAAGCTGGGGGCAAAGGCGGCTGGCCCGCCAGGCGTGGCCCCCCCGGGAGGCCTGTGGCCAGGAGCCCCAGGCGCCCAGCTCAGATGCAGGGGCTCTGCTGCCGGGGCTCAGGGACGGCGGACAGGCCAGAACTGAGCGCGCAGCCGCGTCAGCCGCGAGAGCGGATGCCACTCTGTCGCTGTGACGTTTGGCCAAGCGCCTGGCGTGCAGCCACCATTCAGCAAAGATTCGTTTGTTGAATGACTTAAATATCGTGTAAGGTGAGAAGCACTACAGCAGAGAATAAACACACTCAGGCTCACAGCCAGCCGGAGGGAAAGGAATATTCAAGCTCTCCCTTGGGGCTGGGAAGGAGAAGAGCCTGGAGACAGAGCAGCCCAGGGCCAAGCAGAGGTGAGTCTGGGGGGCCGGGGGCTTGGGCTGGGCTGGCTTTTAGGGGATTAGATAGCTCGGCCCCGCCAGGCTCTCCGGGCCTCTTCTGACAGGAGGCACTAAGGCATCTGGACCACAGTCTGTGGAGTGAAGACACCTGTTGAATGTTTTTAAGCAGGAAAGTAAAACGAGCGCATCTGTTTTAGAACTGTGACAGAGGGTACAGCATGTATTATCAAAAACACTAGCCCCAAATTCCTCTTAGTGAAAACACTGTGACTGCTTCAGAAAATTCAGAGATAAGCCCTTGGGACAAGGGCATATGCAAAATGCAGGGGTCAGGAGAGCCCAGAGGAGGGCAGGACCGGGGAGAGAGCCCCTGCAGGCTGCTGGCCTCAGCCCGACGGTCGGTCCCATCAGACAGCAACTGTCCCTCTCAGTCTGCATCTGTAGTCTGGACATCTGCCCGCCCAGGAAGGCAGAGCAGCCCTGAGAGGCCTGTGGCTGCCGCCAGACTGACAGTTTCAAGCCCATCTTACAGATCCCGGGGCTGCAGGCCTGAGCTGGTGTCCCGTTACAAAAAGGAGGCAGGACGGGAATAAAACACAGACCTACTAGAGCATGGACTTGAGGATATGGGGAGGGGGAAGGGTAAGCTGTGACGAAGTGAGAGAGTGGCATGGACATATATACACTACCAAAAGTAGGGTGGATAGCTAGTGGGAAGCGGCCGCATGGCACAGGGAGATCAGC
>NC_041232.1:84702592-84728222 GCF_002837175.3 Physeter macrocephalus | reverse complement strand
GTTGTAAAGCAATTATACTCCAATAAAGATGCTAAAAAAAAAAAAAAAAAAAAAAAGGAGGCTCTGGCCACAGAACCGAGGGTGGAAGAGAAAGGATGCGGGGAGGGTGAGAGGCAGGGGCGGGTGCTGAGGACGGCAGGGTGTGTGCACGCCTGGCCCCCAGTGCCACCTGTGACACAGGCGATGCTTGTTTAATAACTCGACGGGGAAAGTATGGGTGAAAATTGTTGTCTCTGTTTTCGTAAAAAAGACAGTTTAAACAGAGTTCCTATTTTCTCCCTTAAGTCCTTAATTTTCTATCAGTTTCTTATTACCGCCTCCTTCCCTCCTAAGTAAGAGAATGATCTCTAAATGATCTATAGTATTTCTTTATCTCAATGGCAACCACTTTTAAAAAATATTCCACATTACTCTCCCTCATGTAGGTCCTTTTTTTTTTTTTTTTTTTGCGGTACGCGGGCCTCTCACTGTCGCGGCCTCTCCCGTTGCGGAGCACAGGCTCCGGACGCGCAGGCCCAGCGGCCATGGCTCACGGGCCCAGCCGCTCCGCGGCACGTGGGATCCTCCCGGACCGGGGCACGAACCCGTGTCCCCTGCATCGGTAGGCGGACTCCCAACCGCTGCGCCACCAGGGAAGCCCTGTAGGTCCTTTTTTAAAAAAAAGCACACTTTACCCTTACCAAAGGAGACAAAAGGATTAAGAATTATTAGATTATTATTGCTAACATCCCTTAAACATAAGACAACAATTTTGCTTACTGTGTTGGTGCCAGTCCGTAAGAAAGCATTTCTTTCAATACAGAGTCCACGTTAAGCAAAGAGCCACACAAGGCCTGCCTTTCAGCGGGTACAGCATCTCAGGCAGGAACCACAGAAGCTGTTAAATCATATTTACCCAGAGGACACAGCGGGCTCACATCCAGACTGTAGGCAACGGTCCCGGATTGCGACTCATGTGTGAAGTTATAAAAATGCAAACTCCCGGCCCATTCTGTGTGTGCTGGGACGTTTCGTGTTCTGCGTCCACAGGTTCACAGGTCAGAAGTCTCAGGAAGTCAAGCCACTGCATCCCCCTAACTCTTGAAGCCAGAGGGAGCCTCCCACTTGGTCGGGGTGAGGGAGCCACGGGGTCTCCCGGGGCCCTGTGCTGCGGGGTCAGCGGGGGCAAAGCCTGGGGTGCGTCCTCGGGACTGATTTTCTCTACACCATGTACTTTCAGCCTCCGAGGCTCTGATTCCCAGTGAGGAAGTGAAATGTATAAGTAATCCATTTTTGTAAGCAGAGATTAGGAACGATTAACATTTATTCTTTCTCAGAGAACTCTCTATAGTGCGAATCTTAGAAAGCTCATGGAACCACAGACTCTGTGGTCAGGAAAAGACCTGTGTGTAGAAAGCTCATGGAACCACAGACTCTGTGGTCAGGAAAAGACCTGTGGGTCGATGGGACGGGACCATCTCCTGGAGCAGAAAATCCTGTTTGCTCATTCAGAGAATGCGGAACACTGGGCCCAGCAGACGCTGCTCGGGGCTGGGCGGACAGCGGCGGGTGAACCAGGCCCAGCTGTGCCCTCACCAGCCAGGCCAACATAAACCATTTTTTTTTTTTTTTTTTTTTGGCTGCAGCATGTGGGATCTTAGTTCCCCATCCAGGGATCGAACCCATGCGCCCTGCAGTGGAAGCTCAGAGTCTTAACCACTGGACCACCAGGGAAGTCCCTACCATCACATCTTAAAAGCTGTCCAAACCTTCCCAGAGGATGGTCCCAAGTGTCGCCGATTCCAGCTAAATGCTCTCCCTAACTACGGCTTTCTCCCCCATCCAGGGATCGAACCCATGCGCCCTGCAGTGGAAGCTCAGAGTCTTAACCACTGGACCACCAGGGAAGTCCCTACCATCACATCTTAAAAGCTGTCCAAACCTTCCCAGAGGATGGTCCCAAGTGTCGCCGATTCCAGCTAAATGCTCTCCCTAACTACGGCTTTCTCTTGTTTACCCTCCTAGGAAGGGGGGGGCAACGGGGACCACGCAAGCAGGCTCCCAGCCGGCTCTGACCGAGGTGCTCCGCGGCAAGCAGCCGCCGAGCACCCACTGCGGGCGCCAGGCAGTCGCGGCACAGGGCAGCAGTCCCCATGCTGGCAATCCTACCCCAGGGGCTCCGCAGACGGGCCCAAGGCTATGTGAGCGGACGGAGGGCTTTAGGGCATCCGCCCAGTATGTCCAAACTCACCTGCCCAGGGATGTGCCTGCCTTAGAGATATCCGCTCCACCTCCCCGTGACCCTCTGCTTTACAAAAGGAAAACACACCCTTTACCGTGGGACCCTCAGGAGGGTTAGAGTTCAGAAGATAAGCATGAGATCAGGTTAAACCACTCGGACCTTAGAAGAAAAGGGCTGAATCACCTGTGGTCCGTACGCTTTAACCTAATCGTGTGGGCATTTTCTGAACTTCAATCTTCCTGAACTCTCTCTCGTCAGAGGTCGGAGCGGGGCTCAGCGTAGGAGCAAAAGGGCCTGCCTGATGGGTGAGGCACTCCACGGGCTCCGAGTTCACCCCTCCACGTGGGCCTGGGTCTCACCTGGTGGGTGTCGCCATCTCTGCTCAAGGTGCCACCTGCTAGGACCCCAAGATCTCCGTCTACCATACTTGCCAGCGTCCTCCTCTGCTATGCCTGCAACTCCTCCCCTTCCCTCTACCTTTCTACCGTGGATGGAACAGTCCCCGTGCCTTCATTACACTCTGAACCTGATCCAGTTTGTTTCTGCCCATTCTCTAAATCCAAGGTCATTCTCAGTTTAGAGTTTGGGAGAAAAAAAGAAATATGGATACAAAACATAAAGAAGGCAGCCTTCAAATCACCCTCCCCCGGCCAATTCCCTTCTTCAGCCTGCAACTGGAGGCGAAACCTCTTGGGTGTAGAATTATCCTCTGAATCCCGTGCAGCGCTGATAATTATGCCATTCTGAACTACGTACTGACTGTATTTGAATCCGGAGGTGGGTTAAGCCACTTTCGGACCATTAAGTGAACTACGTGGGTAAATACTGCTGTCACCATGGGGTGTGACAAGGCTCATGAACAACAACATCTTCACCTCGGCTCAGCCCGAGCCCAGTGAGCCCATCGCAGTTCATAAATGTGAGTGCAGGTCTGTCTTTGATTCAGCAATTTAATAACTTCGAGTGCTGTCAGTACTGCTTTGAAAAATCGCACCTATAAAATGTAACAGCCTCAATCAGATTGAAAAAGATTCACCCACTGAAGACTCTTCCATTTCACCCATAATGAATTAATGTTGAGCTATGTAGAAGTTCAAGTGTCATTTAAAGTAATGTGAATCTCTTCTGTAACTTTACATTCTGACCGGGCTGTGACCAAGAATTTACTGGGCACATCAACTTCACTTTTTTTTTTTTTTTTTTTTTTTTTTTTTTTGGTACGCGGGCCTCTCACTGTTGTGGCCTCTCCCGTTGCGGAGCACAGGCTCCGGACGCACAGGCCCAGCGGCCGTGGCTCACGGGCCCAGCCGCTCCGCGGCATGTGGGATCTTCCAGGACCGGGGCACGAACCCGCGTCCCCTGCATCGGCAGGCGGACTCACAACCAGTGCGCCGCCAGGGAAGCCCCAACTTCACTTTTTGAGATCTTTCCAGTAAATATGAACTGTAATGCTCACTAATGCAAATGGCCAAATGGATACAATATCTGGAACACAGCAAGTTTGTACAGATTTTATCCTTAACTGCTTAGTCACCGTTATTGCTCCAAAATTGCGCAAATCTTTAATGAAGCGTGATAATCAACATAGTATTTACATTACACTTGACAGTTTTCACAGACAACGTAGGCTTTCAGTATGCTAATAGTAGCTAATCAAATAATGTGTCCAAATCCGTCTTTTTTGGATCTGTTTCCAACAGGACAATAAGTAGTTTTGTGTAGAGGGTGCAAATGCAGGTAAGATGCAGCCTTATGCCTGTGTATGAAATCCCAACTCACTGCTTGTTTGCTTTCTTTCATGAGTACAGAGGTGTTTTACTGCCTTCCCATAGCTCAACGCATTGAAAGTTTACAACTCGGTTGAAATGAAAAGTCTTCTTTTGGGGGGGGGGGCGCGGTTTGAGGAGCTGTTTTCAGGGAGGTTCTTTCTAATTAGGCTCGCTTCTCCAGAAGATTATTGTGGAGCTCAGCTCCTTCTCACCTGTCCCCTTTGAAGAGAACATCTCCAGAGCTGAAAACACAAGGTCCGTCACGCAGGAGCGGAGGGGTTAAGCTGCAGACTCACGCTCTCCGGAACCGTGCTAATGGCTCTGTTCTGCTGTCTGCCGAGCTGCTGGGAAGCTACAAATAGGGTTTAGTACCTGACTACTTCCTTTTTGTGTGTGTGTGTTATTCTTTCCTTACTGTCATCATTTTTTCTCACAGAATAAATACCTTATGCTTTTGTTAAGCTTACATTTAATTAAAACGTACAGAATTTGTGCAGTAAACTCAAATGAAACAAATAAAACAAGGCCCCCTCTCTTGAAGGCATACGTTGTGAATGAAAAATGTCATTACAGACTAAAAAATTTTGCAGTAAACAGGGCCTACAGAGAGAAGTTTCCCCTGTAATGACATCCATAAAATACACAAATGGCACTTTTAGCACCATCCTGAATATGGCATTTTCTGTGCTCTATACACAATCTAAATGGTTTGCTCATAGAGCATAATACTCCATTGGGTTTATAGAACAATCAATGTTCCATAAAATGATGTATTTATCCAGTAGTAGGCTCAGCAGTTACTGGTGTACGGCACCGCAGGACAGAGGCCGGGCTCGCACGCGGGCTGCAAACCTTGGCTCACCTCAACGGCTTCATCTCATCTGTGTCAAGTAATTTGTTGAAGACTCAGCTTGGCTTAAAAAAAAACTTGTAATAAAAATTCATAGAGTTTTCAGGAGAATGAAAGCTGATGACAATAGAAAGGTCACATTGTGTCTCTACTAAAGGGGTCAAAGGTCATGAGCAGTTCTAAAACTGAAAGTAGATTTCATGCATCGCCTAGCAGATAAAGATGGCATTAAAAGGACTTGTGTGGCTGAAATGTCGACCGCGCCAGGGAAGCCTGTGCTAATATCCGATGTGAGCCACTTTGCTGCCACCAGCCAGCATTTATTTTACATTTCTAAGCTACTCCTGAAATGGTATTACATGTTTATACACGGCTAGGTTACGTCTCAGACACCGTGTGTGTTTTAGATTTTATATTTAGGGAGCGCCCCAAGCTTGAAAACGCTAGGCGGCCTCACCGTCATAATTAAAGCACCTCAAATATGACGCAAGTAAAAAAGTAATGCCCTTTATATAAAAATTTGGGGCATACATGACACTGTGATTCTTAAGCCACATACAATTTTCCTCACCTTCAGTTTTAAGATGTAATTTTAACAAGAATGTTATGAAATCACACTTAATGTCTATTAAAATGAAACAATATTAACAGATTAGGCTAATAAATTAGAGCCGTATTTTAACGTCACAAAAGCTTCTAAGTTTCTCAAGTGAAAGCAGGAAAAATGAGAAATTAAAATTCAATGAAATATAACCTTTTAGAAATTTCAAAGCAGGGAATAAATTATTCCTATAATGGCAGTCACCAACAGTATAGCCAGTCAAATCGATATCAATAACTGCTCTATAATGTATTCATTTTTTGGACAATAATAATAACCGGTATTGCTGCAGGAAGCCCCGCATGAGCGCCCCCTGCAGCCCAGGCCTGAAGAAGTGCCCGACGCTCCCCACACAGAAGGCTCTGCACCCCGGCATCCCTGCAGAAAGCCCCAAGTCGTTCAGGAAAGACGATCACAGCCAGTGTGGTCCAGGTGCGCAGTGGGCTGTGGACCAAAATGACGATTTCACCATCTTTTTCTTTTTTTTTTTTTTTGAGAGATGACAAAGGACGGTCAGTACCTTACGTCTATTATTTTCAAAGGTTAGAAATGCATTCTGGTCAATGTTAATAAAATTCACACACAAATTAGAAATATTGAGGTTACTGGAGACACAAAATTAAAATTATCTTCAGATTTTGGCATGCTTGTTAAATGTGGTGGCTATACAAGTGAGATTTATTTCAGAGCACAGGCTTGTGCTGGTCATTCTGAAACCTACACTGCTGTGCACTGGCCTAAGGATGTGTTAAATACACGACAACCCGATAAATAGTTTTGTTAAGTTTCTGCTTTACGCCACAAATAAGCACAACGGTCTGTGTTAGAGTAAAAGTCATCGCTTTGTCCTTAATCTCATGAAGGCCATTATGTTATAAGAGGAGATGAGGAAAATTATTTTTCTGTGAAAAATTAACTGAAGTCCACATCATTTCTGAGAAGATTTCACATAGGTTCAAACGTACAGTTTTATAAGACACGCCGTGCGATTTTTACTGAAGGAAGATGTACAATAAGGCAGGACCCAGATTTAGGTAACAAAAGCCTTGGTCCTTTTTTCCTCAATCATCACTAGTAGTACACTTAGGACTGGCAGCGATCAAAGAAAACCAGATAAGACCCCTGAAAGAAATTTTAAGATATCCAGGAAAAACCAAGAATAAATTTAATATCAAGTTGGAAATGCAGAACCGGCCAGGTTTCTAACTTTGCGTGGAGGGTCTCCACGGGCCTCGGTATTTCCATGGGCACTGAAGAGTGACAAAGAGTAAAAGACAATATTTTACCTTGAAAGTCACAAACCCTAAGAAATTTTGTATTATATCAGACCCTTAGGTATATATTATCACTCCCCTGCAGGAAGATCTACTGGGAATCACACACACAAATCTCACTCAGGAAGATGAGTCCTTTAAGGTCATCTTGACAGGCTTCTGGGGACGGATGCTGCGGGGAGGGCATGTTAACTGTTTCTCTGCTCCTGCCGAGGCCTGTCCATCAGGATGTGACCACAGAACTTTGGAAATCTGACTCGTGACAGAAATAGTGTCATCGTGCTTCACGAATGTGACAAAACGGGACTAAAGTTAGAAGGTAAGGTGCCCTGATCTCGTCATTTACCCACAAAGAGCACTTCTTAAAACAGCCAGTTGATTTACTAGCAGAAAGTGGTCAGATGCCTTGAACAAGCCAGGGAGGGCGGGGGCTGTGTGTCGGTGCACTTGGCGCCCTGCATTCATTCTGGGGGTCACGGTGGGCCCTGGTCACCATGGGGGAGCCCATCTGGGACACTCGTGCACTTTCCCAGCGCGGCTCTCACCCTGCGCCTCCGACCTCACCTGTCTCGTGCTCGTGGTACCAGCTGATGAAAGGTAAACTGCGCCCCACACGCTTGCATCTGGGGAGCTTGGGGGTTTGAACAAGCAGTGGAATTTTAGGCCAGCAGCATTTCTGAAGGCCCTCGAAGACTCCAGATAAACAGCAGCCCTGTCTGTTTACTGCAAGGCTGCCTCCGTTTGACTTAAAGATGTTAACTTAGACTAGCACTGACATTCTTTTTGGAGTTACGGAATCAGAAAGTTAGGAAGCCCGACGATCTTTTCCTAAATGTCCTCTGACCGCTTAGAAAACTCCCCAAACAGATAATGCAGTGTTACCAGACAAGGCCTAGTTTTCAAAAGTTGTAACTGTTACGCGCACTTAAAAGGTAAAATTAGGCAACTAAGACGCCCAGCCAAGCCGTTAGTGGGCCTCCGCTAACAAGGCTGACTTCACAGGCCCACAGCAGATTAAACTGGCCTCCTTTGTTTCTCTGGCAAACCCTATAAAAAAAATCACATTCACTTTTGGAGGCAGGTTCCGATTTCCCGTGTTTCATAGTACCTTCCTATCTTTGCTGAGGAATGAGAGCAGGCTGACGTCTGTCTCCATCGTAGACACTTTTGCATGAAGGTAAAAAGCAAACCGGTCCTCAGTCACAGCACAGAGGCACCATTAAAATCAAATTTACAGCACGCGGGACCTGCAGCGGGCAGAGCTCACTGTTAGTCGTTTAATCATCGGCAGGGCTTTCGGAGGTCCCGCGTTTGCTCACGGCCCGGCGGCGGCAGCGCCGGTACACTCAGAACGACCCTCGCTGCTTCTCCACGTACTACACCAATCATCCGCTCTGGGCACGCGGCTGCTGCCTTCCCGTTAGGCTGCTGTGGGTGAGGGCGCCCTGGGCATCTCGCGGCTGGGACCTGCCCCCGAGGATGGGCTCTGGTGACAGCAGCCACCCTGAGTCTGGAGAGCGAGAACACGGGGCGCCGGAGCCCAGGTGTGGGCGGCAGGTGCCGAGGAAGGTCCGGCAGGGAGGGCCTGACCACGGAGCGCCAAGACAAGCAGACTCAACGCTGACTCGAGCCCGTGAAAGTTCGAGTGAGCAGTGCTCGTCGGCCTGTCCTTCCCGGGGTCCACCAGGCTGACTCGGGGGGCGCTGGGTGCTGTCCTCATCTAAGGCTGGCCCGCCCGGCACTCGGCCTTCTCTGCAGTGAGGACAGGACAGAGGCAGGGTCGGGGTGGGGAGACTACTGGTCAAGGTGGAAAACAATGATATATTTTCTTCTGAGCCAGTGAATTCCACCATCTTTATTTTGAACATCTTCCTAAATACCTAAGTTAAACTCCTCTGTTAAAACTGCAGACTATTTATATGCCTGGGATAAGAAACGTTAAAACTGATTTAAAAATATCAAACAAAAGACAAATTTTTAGGCTTGAACCCTCACTTTGAAATGAGTGGAATGAATGAAAATAAACTTACAAATTGAAACACTGGCTGAAACGCCAGCAGTTGAAATCTCAGGTCCATGACATGGACATGCCAGGCGCCAGCAGCTGCCCCACTCCTGCCGGGCAGTGCTCCTGAGGGGCAGGGAGGGGTCAGGGACCCTTTGAAAGCACAGGACAGCTGAGCGGATGCGTGCACGGTGGGACGCCAGCACCGCAGCAGGACACGTAGCTGCTGTCACGTGTCTAGAGGTAGCGCTTTGTGACCCAGGGTTTCAGCAGTGGCGCACGCCACCTGTAAAGTCCTCCAGCAAATCTCCGTGGTGCAGGTTCTGAACCAGGATTCAATATCCAGCGAGGCGAGAGTCCAGCCAGGGCGACAGGGATGCGCCCAGCATCACACGATTCCTTTGGGCTGCATCCAGAGGAGAACCTTAAAACCATCTCTCTGAAATAGTACTGGTTTGCTAAGGGGTTGAAAAGCTTTGTTAAGTGGGCAGCCCTGTTTAAGGAGAGTTCGAGGTTGCTCTCCGATGGGCAGACACACGGCCACCAGACAAACCATGTCAGGGACCTAACACCAATCCCTAACAGACATTTCTCAAAAAGCTCTAGGGTGAGCATACTTTCAGCACAATTTCCACATCGTTACGAACTGAATTGGACAGCGAGAAGTCATCTCCCAAATAACAGACCTGGGCATTGAAAGATACTGAGTCATCAAAGGAAGACGGGCGATTACTTACCCTTGATTTTACCAGGACAGAAAGGCATAGCAGAGCAGGTGAAACCCTTCAAGAGAATTCAAAACCAGAGAAGAAACAAAGTGTTTCGTGGTAAATTCTCACTTATCCAGTAAGACTAATCCTTAAATCTCTAGGTATTCTAAGGCTTTAGTTCCACTTATATTACTAATTTAAATTTGCTGGATGTTCCAATTCAGGAACTTGGGTATTTCAGATCATTTTCTTAATTATTTATTCAACAATACTATTAATATAAATATTAACGTTGAGGCTAAATTCCTGTATTTAATCCCTTACATCAGTAAGGCAAACGTGAACTTTTTAAGGGATGAATAATCTATTTGAAGATACTGGTATGACAGATAATTACAATAAAAATAATTACAATAAATAAAATATAAAGTAACTAGATAACATACAGATAGCTATGCCTTCAAAGAAAGAAGAACTCACTTGGTCTAGGCTAGGGATCAGGAAAGTACTCACTGACACCTGGGTCTTGAAGGCTGAGTAGGAATTCGTCAGGAAGTGAAAAATAGAGTGGCGAGAACCCCACGCCATTCTAAGCATACGTCAAAGCCAGCAAGTGGTGTGGCTTGGCTACAAAATCTTAGCATGGCAGGACGACAGAGGGACAGAGTGAAAAGGCGGGACTCGTCGGATCCTGCAAGGCCCAAGCGTGTGAAGTTGGGTATCTGATAGTGACAGGAAGGCACTGAAGAAAGTGAAGCAAGGAAATGACATGATCACATTTGTATTCTTGGGAACGAATTGTGGTGAGACTGCAGGACTGTCTCTGGCAAAGGTGTTCAACGCAAGGAGCCTCATCCGGAGGCCACGCAGGGGCCGAGGTGCAGGAGATTAAGAGATGAGGGCAGGGCACGTGCGTAGTTTCAGTGGGGACAGAAAATGGGGAGGGCCTGGGGGATGCTGCGGGGGCCTGGACAGACCTGTCAAAGGGAGCTGCGGCTTGCACACCTCTGCTGCTCATTCCCGCACGCAAGCTGTGACCCTGTGCTCGCTCCCCTGTTCGTTTTCTCTTCAGCTCTGCTTCCTCCCCACGAACATCCACCTAGCATGGGAAGGGATCTCAAGGCTCCGTGTTGCGACAGCGCCCAGCCCGACGGGCACCAGGGGTTGCCACACCTGCTGGTGGAGCAGATGAAGCAGATGAGGGCCGGGAGGGCAGGGCCCCCGTGGGGGCAGGAGGGCGGGCGGGCGCTGGGCTGTAGGACGGGAGCGCCTTCGTGATGCTGCCGTCCCCGCCCCCCGACGTGATCAAACTGTGAGCACCTTTGTGGGCCGGGGATCACACGGGGTGGGCCGGGCTCGGAATGGACTGAAGGAGGTGGGAAGGAAGAGAAGGAAGCGGTGCCCGTGGGGCAGAGGTCCCGGGCTCAGGCGGAGGCAGAGGTGAAAGGTTCACGTGGAACAGCCCCGGGCTTTCCCTGTGGACTCTGCCCTCAAACGGAGCACAGCACCCCTCTGCTTTAGTTCATGTCCTGAGCCGCTCCCCCTCCCCTCGCCACTGTCTGGGCTGCAAGGTCCCCAGACAAGGACGAGGTCCCGGGTGCTTTCTGACCCTCCAGCAAGCGGTGCACTGCGGTGCTATGGGGGACGCGGGGCATTTGGGACAGCAGGGGCAACTGCTTCCACTCTGACTTCGAGGAAATCAGTCAAGCAAGAATTTAAACATTTTCTCCTGTGACAGCAGCAAAGCCTGAGACTCCAGTTCCTGCTCCATGAGCCTGGACGGAGGCTGCTCAGGACACACAGCCGCGGGGCTGTCAGTGTGACACTGGCCTGGCGGCTCTGCCCATTATAGAGTTTTAACGTGTTTCTATCCTCGGCCATGTACTAGTTAACTTACTCCCTTAGACTGCAGCTTAATGACTGGGAGCGTCAGAGCAGCGATCAGTAAAATGTTAAGTCAAGGGGGAAAGTGCTATGATAGGAATTCTGCAAATCTGCCTCAGATGGACTTCCAGAATGATTCCTGTATTCATTTGATCAAGATTCTTATATAGCACACAAAGATATCTCTACTACTTTAAAAGCCAATTAAAAAGGGGGAATATTACATCCATATCCATACAATATCATATCCCAAAGGGAAAGAAAACATATCAATTTAAGTTTTCAAGAATAATGACTCTGCACAGGCAAAATATGTTATTTGCAAATAACTGCTTGCAAACAGCAGGCTCTCTTATCTTGTCATTTCAAAGCAAAGCAAACATTTTAAACGTAATTATAAAAATGTATGAAAATACTCCAGTTGATTTTTTTTTTAAAGGCAGAAAATGTCAAGGATTCCAGCATCAGCTCAAGAGTGCAGCTCTCAGTTTAGAAGTCAAGCTGAGAATCAGATTCCCGTGGGAGAACCAAGTACCTAGTTGCTTATTTTTTGGCATCGTGCTTTGGGCCAAGGGAAAGGTTGGGCTTGGCTGGCAACTGCACGTTTGGCTGCTACCAGCATCGAAATGGGGACCCCAAATAACGAGGGGTGACCTCACCCAGGCAGTGCATGGGAGGCCGAAAGGAGATCTCAGGGAAAGAGACGGAGGTCACACTGGTGACTGGAGAAGAGTCAGAGCCAGAGCGACGACTAGGCTGTCAAGACCCTGGGTCTCGGAAGGCGAGAAAGAAGAGGGTGACAAACCCTGTGAAAGGTCAGAAAGAAACACCATCAAGACCGGAAGTAGGTCTCCGAGAGGTAATGTGTTACCAGGAGGACCATGGGGTTTATCGCCCAACCTGAATACTGTTGAGAGAAACAAGGGCAGTGATTGGTCAGAACATGAAACAGGGGGCGCAGACCTCACACCGCTGTAGATAAACCAGGACATATGTTGGCCTAGGTTCCACGACTAACACGGTACAACGATCCTGGCGTTTTTCCTTTAGAGCACATTGGTACTGAGTTATGAATACCCACACACGGCATTAATCAGAATACAACACTACCTGATTAGTGGCTTCATTAATAGAAAGGAGAAAAGGAAGGTATTCAAAACTTGGAATAACATTTACAGAAATATGGAAATTCATGTTTTCCCTCACCTCTATTCACTATTAAATGTCATCAAGTGTTTTTCTGAACAAAAATGTCCCACTCTTTTCTCGGAGTCGCAAGACAATCAGAATGACAGTACTGAATTAATTCCTCATTTGCTGGCTGAAAGAAACTCGAAGCTGAATTGCCGAAGGGCAGACTATAGAGAGAGTGACACCATACATCTCAGCTTTTATATATGTCCATTTGATTACTGCGCTTGTATGTCTGTATTATCTTGCTGGTCTAACAGCTGTGGTCTTACTTCATTTACAGAGGGCCAGGGTATCTATTAGTAGTAACTAAGCTGTGAAAAGTATTACTAAATAACTGGAATTCTTAATAGAAATTCCAGGAAGTCCAGTGGATAAATCACAGACGTAAAATGAAGGAAAAACTACCTCCTAGGAAAGGTTCCATTCAACGCGCCTTAGAAAAGCTGGCCTGGGGCTGCAGCCCGCCCAGGGGCCAGGGTGCGCCCACAGGAGCCGCCCCCGGACCTCCTGCGCTGCGCCTCCAGCGTTGGAAGATCCAGCCTCACCTGCTTTTTTTTCAGGTGCTTTGAGTAACTTCTGTTGTCTGGGCCTCCCTCTTACTATAGTGACTCCTACTGGCTGGAACAAACACTGTTTGCTTTTTCTGCTCTTATTTTTGACACTGTCCTGCTAGTGATTAAACCACCACAGACCAACCTTGTATGCCAGTTCTCCCTATCCAACAGACAAACGACGCTGAAAATTATCACTTAGCCAGCCCACCTCACTGAGCTTGGTTCTTTCTTAAAAATACACTTTTATTATTCAAGTTTTGGTTTTATTGTCCCACTTTTTGAATTTCTTTATGTGTAGAATCAGAATACTAAACATTCCGATATACTCAAAATTAGCTTGAATTCTGGGTACAGGCTCATTAGTAGAGAAGTCTTCACTCCTTTTCAAGCTACAAAGAACACGTCATGAACATAACTTCTCTGGCCCAAACTTAGCTTGGACATACCGAAGGTCAGAGGGCAAGGGGCATTTGGGAGGAAAACACCAAACCCCGAAAAGAGACTTTTTGGCTTGAACCTTCCCAGAACACGTGGATCGAGAGAGAGGAGGTTCTTTTTTTTATCAGGCTTAAATCCAACACTATGAAAAGAAAAGGTCCAGGAAGAGAGGCCGTTTGCGCACGGACTCTTGGCACGGCCAGGGGCTGGGCCAAGGGGGACGCTCCTCGTCCTGCGTGCGACAGAGCCCGAGCCTCGACCGGCGGGGACAGGCCTCCGCCGTGCTGACGGCCACGCTCTGGCTGCGGACCGGCTCGGCTTTCTATCTATTGGATGGCGAGTGCATTTACCTCACGTATCAGAACGATGAAACCTTTCCCCCGGAACACCCAAATATGAGACAGACGGGAAGTGAAGCAGTGCGGGCCGAGTGGGCAGAGAGCTCCAGAGCTGCCCGGCGTCCCATCCGCCTTTCTGAGGAGGCCCAGGCCTCTCGGTACCTCGTTTAAAACCCATCCGGTCAGATGCTCTCAGCTTCTCCTCGCTGGAGAGTTCTGCGATTCCAGGATAATGCCGGTACTCTCGGGGACAGCCGATCAACCTGACCCCCACCACCGTCTAGTCTAGAGAAAACATCATCCCATCATTGGTCTCATATTGTTACCTTTAAAAAATGAGGTGGTGTAGTCAGGTCCTTTCCTGTTAAGATATGAATAATAAACATTCTCTTAAATATCTTAACACACCTCCACCTCCACAATACAGTGTTATTTAGACTCGGCTGTGTTATTTAGATTTTGGAAATTAATGGGCTGTGTTATTTAGATTTTGGAAATTAATGGGCTGATGGTAGCACTACAGCTCAAGTGGATTTACAGTCATCGTATTTGGCCCAGTGTGATTTCAAATAAGAATTACTTCTGGTTGTTTGAGTGGAAATTCAGAAACATTAAAAGAAGCCACGTTAAAACTGGCTGCTTCAGCACATGCAAAAACTGCACATTACGATGGGAAATACCCCTTCATGAAGATAATGAAAATGGACATCAGTATAATCAAAGACCAGGTTTACAGACTCTGAGACCTACATAAGCAGTAGATGTGCTCCTTCCACTTAAAGGCATGTTCATCCAACCCCACCCCAATTCATATTTGATCTGCAGTCCAAAAACAAAGCCCTGTTAGCACAAAACCTTATAAAATGACTCAAGATTCTCGACATTAAAGTTTCCATTTTTTAAAAAGAAGAGGGTGCAGGGGTGACAAGTATTATAGCCGAGAACAAACAGTGCAGCAAAGAAAGCAGCAGATCAATGGATGCCCCCCGACTCTGGCACTCATGAAACAGCCACATGAATAGCACCGCGGAGAACAAAAGACGATGATGATAAAATTGGTGCTTTTGTTTTATAAGGCTGGCACAGATGGGCCTGGCAGCCTTCATGTTTCATTTTCATGAAACTTCAGCCACATTTCCAGGGCAACATTTCCACTGTTTGCAGGCAAAGGGTCCCTGTGCAGGAGGCCCATGACTTGCCAATGATTTTGCTGAATGCCTCAACTTAAGCCAGAAAAAGGAATTTAAACACTCACATAGGTTGAGTACTGATAGTCCCATATAACGATGTAAACTGAATGATCTGGTTGGTAACATGCATTTTAATTCAAATGAGTAACTTTTAATTCCCAGCTGGACATAAAACGTTCTGTTGAGATGATCATAGCTATACATTTTACATGCATACATACTTTTTTCCTAATCTAGCTGAAAAAAAAACAGTCAGTCCTCATTCAGACACATATTGCTGATACTGCATTCTTTTACTTTACAATAATATCCTAGAAGAAAGTCTTTGTTACAGTGGAATTTGCACCAGTATGTTTAGCCTGAGTTGACTGCAGCAGTAACTAGGGTAAGAACCCAGAAGACTCTGATATACAAAAACGTCTTTAGTCTTGGCCCAAAACATTAGGTATGTGGTGATCTTTAGTAGAAAGTAAAAAATTTTAAACAGCACCACAGGTACAATAAGTGATAGTTTCCCCCCCCCCCGCCCCAAACCAATCAAATATCATATGGTTTTAGGCATATCTGGCATATTTATATAATTTACTCACAATAAAATTAATATACAACTAATATATTTATTTCATGCCACCTAGCTTAAACATATCAACGAAAATCTCATTTGTCACTACCAATTGTCACGTTTTAGAAAAAGGCCATATATATGAGATAGGAACAAGGCTACTGTAAACTCAGACTCACTTCCTCATCAGAAGGGTTACTGAGGGTTGTTCCTAATACTGGAAGAATAGGAAAGGAAGACACAACACCAGCAAACTCTAAGCCAAACAAACCAAACCAGTCGGAACAAAGCCTGAGGTGACAGGATCCGTGAACAATATGGAATCTCCTAGTGGCTTCTTGAAGTCAAAGCCAGAGCTATCAAGGAATCTAGTTGTAGAGGCTTTGTCTCCTTATAAAAACAAAACAAAAAACCCTTTCATGAAATTTTACGTAAACAAGTTAATTTTGTTCGCTTGTTCAAAGGGCAAGACATATTTTCCCTAAAATGCTACTATTTATTCCTAAAAACTGATCTGATGCCACTTCCGTGAATTACGAAAACTTTCTGTAAAGGTTCTAAGGATGTCAGAAAAGGCCAACTGCTCTCATCGACTAGAACATTTTCAGTAGAGTTTTATATTTTGGCCCCAAAGATCAAAATCTTATGCTGACCATATTTCCATATCTCTCAGTACCTTTTTACAGAAGCATAGAGTAGACACCAAAGGTTGAAAGTAATCAAAATAATTCACAACTGCTTAGCACCTCTTAATGTCCAAAATAAACCTAGCAGTTTAGCAAATTTAAAAATTCTGTCATTGATTATTAAATCAGCTGGCTCCCTGCAAATACTTCTCTGTACTAATCTTCAAGTATATATACTTAGTTGGAGGTTGGACTCACATCAAGATGCAGGGCACTTGACCTGGCAAGTTACTCCTTTTAACCAACAGCTTAGACACAGCCACAGGGGCAGCTTATCAAACCTGACCACGATAGGATGTTACGGCTGCCATGGAAGGGAACCCCATCTTTGGCCACTTTAAGAAAACTCAGTACTTGCAAAGGAGAGCACTGCATTCAGTGCCAGGAACTGTGTTTTAACGGAGGGGCACAGACGGCAACACGTCCACATGGAGGTGACGCAGGAGGCAAAGGCTCCCTGTCCAGAAACCTCACCACAGGAACAACGGAGGGAGGGAGGGAGGGAGGGAGGGAGGGACTGAGCAGGCTGCCTCGGCAAATCTAGATTTGGTGGGGGGAATTAAGGACACAAAAACAGTCTGCAAGTATCTGGCAAGCTGCCATGTAGAAGAGGGATTGCACACCCCCATGCAGCTCTCTCATCATGAGAATTTTCTAAAAATTAGAGCAATTCACTCATGGATACACACGTGGAAAGATGCTCAACATCATCAGTCACTAGGAAAATGCCGATTAAAACCACACGAGATACCACTACACGCTGACTAGAAGGGCTGAAGTTAAAAAGACTGATAACACCAAGTGCTGGTGAGGTAGTGGAGCAACGGGAATTCTCACGCGTTGTTAGTGGGAATGCGAAATGGTACAGCCACTATGGGAACCAGTTAGGCAATTTCTCAACATATGACCTCGAAATCCCGTTCCTAAGGAAATGAAAGCATATGTCCACACAAAGACCTGTGCCCAAATGTTTACAGTACCTGTACTCATTATCACCCACAACTGGAAACAATCCAAATGTCCATCAACAGGAGAACCGAAAAGCACACTGTGGTATAGCCATACTATGGAATAATGCTCAGGAATAAAACAAATGGCTGCTGGGTGCAACAACAGGAATGAATCTCAAAAGCATTAAGTGGAAAAAAAGCCTACATACTATACAAACTCATTTATGTGACATTCTGCAAAAGGCACTACTACAGGGACAGCCAAGAACTGGGTGTTGGGTGAAGACAGTTACCATAAAGGGACGCCAGGAGACATCAGGGGTGATGGAAATGCTCTATAACTTGACTGTGGCAATGGTTACATGACTGCACATATTGGTCAAAACTCACCCAGCTGCAAACCTAAAAAGGATTAAATTTACTGTTTGTAAACTGAACCTCAGTTTTTTTTTGTAAAGTCAATGCTCTACATAGAGACACTTGAGTTCCCTGTCACGAAAAGTTCTTGAGCAGCATCTAGATGATTTCCTGTCACAGGGGTTACGGGTCACGTTCCTGCATTCAGTGGCCAATTGATCATTTTGCATCTAAGGAACTTAGGAGTCGATATGTCATACAACACCATGACTCTCTTTTCCTTTCTTTTCTTTTCACCATGACTTGTCTTTTCCTCAAACATCTCCAGTTGTTTGGAGCAACTCAAAGACTTATTTCTAGCAGCTGAAAACAAATCTGCTCTGTCCGTCCAGTGTCATATTTATTTTCTACAGGCAATGCAAATCCTATGGTTCATATAACCTTTTGAAGTCTAACAATTACAAAAATCATTAGGCTGAATTATCATTTACTTTTTTTTTTACCTTATCGATGATACAGAAATGGGCAAGGCTAATTCAAAGGGCAATGAATATTGACAGAAGCCAAACATGTATAAATTAGACACCTAAAAAGAGGAGATGCAAATTATCTAAGGCTGAAGATGGACTCTTATCAGGAAGGCTTAGTGTTATGTCTGTAGGAGATACCAGGAAGTTTTCCCTGCTATTTGTATTGACATTTGTGCATGTATGTTACATGCTATTTAATTAAGGAAAGGCCATCTCTTAAGTGAATGTGGCTTTATATGAAAATGGGGATGTGACTGCCTACCATATGGCTGTAACTGTGGTCAATCAACATAGTTTTTTGTTTTCCATTTATCCTTTATTTAGTTACACTAGTTCTGAATGTTGGCTTTCTGCTTCGTTTCCTTGTTGTTTTGTTTGTGTGTTTTTGGTATATGCTCCAGTGGAAGCCACGTGTGAGAGAGCCACGGTGCTCCCTCGCCAGCCCTGAGCGATCTCATGGTTACAGTGACAGCGTGAGAAGAATGTCAAACTGTTGCCAGTTTAGATGGATTTGTGTGTGCGTAGAAAGCATGAGAGCGAGTGTGCTCCAATACTGCTGAAGAAAGGGGGGAAATCCCACAGCTGTTCCTAATGGTCATTAGGGGCTTCTCTTTTATACTAATATTACTGATGACCACTTGGAAACATGATGAGGCTTTCTTTTAATCTGGCCACACTGCTATCTTTTCCTGAATAATGTGATTTTTAGGTAGACTTCAAGACTCAGGTAGCTCCAGATTAAAATCCAAGCTTGGCTACTAACTAGCTATATGTGCCGAGACAGCTTATTTAACCTTTCTAAGCTTTAGTTTCTGCCTTTAGAATGGGCTAACGGCAGCTCGCGGGGTATCTTAAGCATTGGGAACAGTGTGCAAAGCACCAGGTAGCACATGCTGGGCCGGTAGGGCTTCATACGTGGCGGACGCCCTTGTTCCTGACTCCTTCCAGAACTGCTGACTTCAGAAGTCATTAGCGCTTCTGAAGAACCCTCCTGTGCCATGAGTCTGACCCACCATTTATACCAGTGCTTGGCGGTATCACACACGGAGCTGCGCGGCTCCCCACGTGCTCTGCCACGGCAGCTTTCAAAGCCGCTTCTCACGAGCTAGGATGGTGTTCGGAAGGCTGTGTATTAGAAAGAGCGTAAACAATTTAATGCAGTTACAGTTAATGGCAGCAGCGTCGATACTGGCTGACGCGAATAGTGCATATGTTTTGGGAGAAGCGCTCTGCAGCAGAACTTTGTGTTCTGATCGGCAGACAGGGTCTATTTGCAGACTATTAAATGCACGTGCTCAGCTGCAAGTTATTGATGAGTTGATGATATTTAACGGTTTATCTTGTGCTTGAAACCAAGTACAGGCAACTCCTGACCCCGAAACTTAAGGTAATACGTGAAGTGGTACTGTGAACTCAGAACAACTGACAAGGTAGGAAGGATATACCCACCTTGGACGTAAACCCAACCGATGAGATTTAAAGGAAGGTAGTCTTTCACCCCATTTTGAATAAAGATCAATACCCATAATCTTTTTTTCTTAACATACTAAGCATGGGGAATCAATTCATAACCATTCAGTTTAAATAAGGTGTTTTTTAAAAAAATGTGATTGTTCCCTAGCAATGAATATCCAGTGTCCAGGATCCAGGATCCAACAGCCCACTCCCACTCCACCCTGGACTTCAGGTTTTGAGGAAGGCAACACACGGCACGGTGCTCAGGCCTCCTCTGGCTGGTAAGGGCAGCCCCCCGGTACAACAGCTGCTTCACCCCAGTTCACGTGAGCTACCTGAGGGATGAAACACAGTACGGAATTTGGGGAGCAGAGGTCAGTGAACGACAAGTGTGGAAAAGGGGCCATTGCTTACAGGAAGTTAAAGGCCCAACGTGCCAACTGAAGTAACCACAGAGAGGAGGCCAACTGGATGGCTGTGAACACACAGAACCGTGACTGTGCCTCCAAGTCGTGGCCGCCAGATTTAATTGTACACAACTCATTCACCGTGGCTTGAAACAACAGATTCAGTTTATGACAAAACTGAGATTTAACCCAAAAACTTTCCCTGGGGAAGTGTAGGAAATCTAGCCTTTTCTTTACGACTATGATTTTGAAACTGTAACCTGCATCAACTCAAACTACCATCAAATGCCTGAACTCAACTGTCAAGAAAGACTCTCTCCATGATGCATTAAAAAAAAAAAAAAAGAAAAAGAAAAAAAAAGAAAAGAAACAGGAAGAAACCTTGGCACCTCTGTTTGGAAACTGGTTAAGAGATAATGTGCAAAACTCAAAACTTCAAGTATTCATAAGATTTTAAAAAAAACATTTAAAACAAATGATTTGACAGCTGCAAATGCAGGATAACACCTAGCTGAATTATAGAAACAGTGTGGATAATTACTTTTTTCAAACGTAGGGCTCTGTGGACCAAGGTCCTGTCTGAAGGTCCCTGCAGCACAGTTCCTGTGCGGTAACACACATCCCGTCGTCACACCGCCCTAAGTCTCTTCATCATCTGCACATCAGTAAGAGTGACGAGAGGCGTCCCATGATTCCAGCAGTCTTCCTTTGAAGGATCCACACGTTAATTACTGCACTAATTATGGTTTTTTGAATAACTAACTGAAGTAAGCAGCCTATGGGAGGTACAGGCATAAACCTAAGACTGAGAAAATACTAGTTACTGAATCATCAGTGTAAGCTGACACATTGAACAGGTTTAAAAGAAGTGGAAGCAGTAGATTTTAAAAGACAAGCATCTTCAATAATTAGGGCTCCGTAAAGCAAAAAGAAATGTTATTTCTTAATGGCAAGTGTATTTAAACTGTTATCTAAAGATCTGAAGGTAAGTCTGCTTAATTCACTGCTTCTTCTTTTGTTATTAGAAAAACATAATTGTTCCAAATAATTAGCCCTAGAGTACATCACAAGCTGACAACAAAATTATGGAAATCTTCACATTCGGAACCCTCTAGCTGGCTATTAGGCACAGTTTCTGATCGTAACCCATTAGTTGAAGTGCTGTGAGTTTTTGATTTGCCACCAGATAACCTCAGATATCTGCCTAAGTGAACAGCCCCTATTTATCCAGAGTTTTCTTGACAGTAAAAATTGCTTAGGGTTTTACAGCTGCCACACAAAAGAACGGTATTCGATGTGTGTACTTGGAAGATCAGGTGATACAATAATTGAAACATGGATTTTAAATACACTTTTAACTCCTAAGTACCTAAGTGAAAACCTGAAAAGACACTTTTCAGTTTTCAACAGCGGTGCTACTCTGTTTCTTAGAAAGGAGAATGGCCCCATTTCAGTTCCTGCAAGGTCCATGTTAATTTTTTTCTTTTGTCTTGCATAGTACTTCCTTCTTTTACACAATATCCCTTTAATTCTTAAGTTCTCTTTAACACTTCACTGACAGAGACAACATTTCAATTTTTTTATTATTGAAAAAAAAATTCTCCATTTGTGAACAATGTTGGGTGTATACTTCGGCTCGTTACTAATCATTTTAAACCAGCTCAGTAGCGTTCTGGCGGTGGGGGGGGGCGGGCAGAGGAAAAGAAATACAGGGGCACAGCGCAGTTGTGGCGACAGTCAACCAGATTACCCGCTTGCCAGAATAGGCTGAACCCAACCTCCTGGGGGGAAACCCAGACGCTCTGGAGAAGCTTCTGCTCTGCTGGCCGCCCAGCCAGTTGCCGGGGCGGCTTACTGGTGACGGAGCACGCAGCCAATGAAGATGTGCTGGGGTGACCCGGTAATTGTGTCACCGGCAACGCCATTTGAAGTTACTCTGGAAATTCTTCTACGCTAACAGTTTAGCTGATAAACCCACAAAGCTTTATGTTTTATCCCACGAGGGATAACTCTGATTACTCTGGTAATTAATGATGTTGGAGAGTAATATGGATTTTCTGTTAAGATTTGCGTTGGAAGTTAATTAGTCTTCACGTTATGATTTGCTGATTAATTATGGATATTTAGTTATAAAGACAGATGTTAATTATTAATCTCAAAAAAAATCATCTGGTGTAATTAACTAAAACTTTGACATCGGTTAAAATTCCCAGTGAGTATAACGTCTAAGATTATCAATTACCGGGAAGGGCAACGAGCACGTGCCCTGCGGAGGGACACGTGCCCTGCGGAGGGACACGTCCTCTGCTCCGGGAGAACGAGCTGGACCCGCACCGTCGCGGACAGCCTTGCCAGGCCCCAGCGCAGAGCTGAACTGTGTGTGTCAGGCTGCAGATCTCCGTCTTCGTGGTAGGTTCTCACAGTGTGAAAGACCTTGTCTCAGAACAACGTGCTACAATCGAGATCCAGCCCGAGCACGGCCTTCATGCACGCTCCGATCACGCCTTAGCCTTGGAGCAGCAACGTGCCCTTGAGATGGACGGGCTCCGTCAGCTCTGTCAAACCCCGAGTGAACGTCACCGTCGCCGCAGATAGCTTTACTTTCCGCAGCAGCAGCTTTTGCAACTATCAAGAAAATATCGCGGCGCAAGCGCTAATTAGTGTTCTAATTCACATAACTTTAAATCACCTTGGTGGTGAAAAAAATTTTTTTTTCCTCTTCGTCTTTTCCCCCTCATCTGTCAGTAACACAATCTCTGTTACCAAAAAGGGGAGGGCGATGTGATCAAGGAAAAGGGTTAAACCAAAAAGCATCATTGGCACATCCCTGTCCTGGAATTTCCCCCGAAACACATTCTCTGAACAGGGATCTGTTTACATTATCTCCAGACCATCTTGACAATATTTATTCTCTATTTACCTAAATGAGGCAATACGATGATATTTATTGCTCAGGATGGCTAAATATAGACTTTTCTTGAGCACTCAGTACCATAGTGGGAGGTTTTGCTCTAATCTACATCTTTAAACTGACAAGCTGGAGAATTCCTAATGAATGCCTCCTTTCATGTGGATGTCTGTGTGTATTTGACAGTATAAATATTTAGCAATATCGGAGTCAGCTTGTGATTTTACCCAGATGGACTGATTGATGCCTTGGCTCCACGTTGCCAAAGACAATCCATGTAGTTATATAAGCAATTTCCCTTACTTCCTAAGAAGCAATTAGGTGGCCGAAGGCAGCAACCCCAAAATAGTAGGAATACTTCTGCTATCAGCTGACAAGCCTGAGGGATAAATAAAATATGGTACTTAAATTATTACCACTTTACTTTCATGAATCACGGGATTAAAGCTTTCACTTCTAAAGTACATATAAATTGCAGGGTTTCTGATGTCTGTAATTTGCAAGAATCTAAGTTAAAATACCAGCTAATCAGTCAACTCACATTCACCTTGGGAAAAGCACCACCCTTTCTTGTCATTTTTGTAAACTGCATGCCTAAGCACCAATGTTATTTTGAGAAGAAAAGTCGCTTGTTGTCAATAACATATATCGCAGTCTAGTTAAAACAACATTTGTTACGATTTCATCGCAAACGTAATCCTCTTTTAAAGTTTAGACAGAATGCTCAGAGAAATTCAAAGAACAGAGAGTAAATCACTTTCCTCATCTTGGGCGTGAACAAGGTAGATCCGATTCATTCAGGTATGTCGTTTTAACAGCAAGTGGGATAAATTCTCTCCGGTGGAACAATAAAGGCCCCTCACGGGGAAAGGAAGTGCTACGTGATACTACCTCCTCCCATATCACACGTCTTTATTTATTTATTTTTCCTTATTAACATTGTTTTCTTCTATGTAAATCACAATGAAAGTGAAATCCAAGAACTACAGTATTTTCCTCATCACCACTGTAATCCAGCTGCAAAGGTGGCTATGCTCTTGCTGACATTTAGAATGGGTTTTTGGAACTCTCATCATCGCCTCTGCATTAGGTGTGGTCTGTTTAGCCTCAGCTTTACGCAGCGTAAGATGCCCATAACGATTACGTCGGGCACTTCCACGCGAGCTGCTTGCTTTGGGAGAAAAAAGGGCCACGTTACTTTTGGCACCAGCAAAAGTCATGTATTTCTGCGGTGCTGTTGCTTCTCCCCCCGCCCCTCACCCCTTCCTGCCGCCTCTAGTTTCTTTGTTTCCTATTAACTCACCCCAATCTTGTATAACCCATGCAATAACCCAGGAGAAAGGGCAGGGAAGACATTATTCTTCTTGACACTAATACCTATAGGTCCTATTCTGGTGTGATACCTCTCCCTATCACAAGACATCTCAGCTAACAGAATCCTCAGAAGTCAAGAGCTGGCACTTGTAATGTATTCCAGAGGTGAGCGGGATGCGATGCCCATTGGTAATCAGATACGCGCAAGATCTCCCCAGGACGCGCTGTCTGGCTACAACGCACGGCACGGCAGCTTTATGTGCAGGACGCATCAGTCACGTACCTTCTTGTGCATGGCGGTTTCTTATTTCTAAAAAAAGTTATTCCATGCCTGCTGGCTGCCAGAGGAAAACAAATGTCTACAGTATTCCATCTGTTAGTTGTGATTAGTAATAAATTGGTTACTGATCAGATACAGAGGGCTGGGGTCTGAGGTGCCACCTATTGGTTTCTATCTGTTCCATCGGCCACATCGTACTTCAGTCAAAGTAGCTAAACCATTATCAGCTCTGTTTCCTTATTTGAGGGCCAGAAGTATTATAACAAAATGATGGCGGAGTGCAAGATGCCACTTAGTATAACAGATGTCTGCCTTTTCCGTAACTGTCGAAAGAACCTCTGTGTTCAAAGATGAATCCAGTATTTGATCGAACTGGATAACAACAACAGGGCACCAGAAAGGAAGTTTTGATTGACCAGCACCGTCTTTCTTTTTACCAAATGTGTCACTGACACGGGGGTGGGGGGCAGGCAGATGCAAAACACATTAACACCAATCAGCCCAAATGGTGCGACTCGTTGCTTAATTTCATGGCACTGGGCTGTAAATTACACAAAGGGGGCCACAACTAATCTTTGTGCTGCTGTACCAGGTGACAAATGAAATGTCCACGCAGCCACAAGTGAAAAGCTTCCATCTTTCTTCCGTGGCTGTGTATCACTTACTTTAATGATGAATAACAGCCTGCAACTACACTTAGCCTGTGCATTAAATGGCAGCACGAACTGTATACCCAGAGTTCTGAAGAAGAAAACAGCCAATCAAGCAAGAAATCTACAGTGTGTACATTAACCTCCCACATGTCAACATAATTGTCCCCTAGAGATGATATATAACTGCGTCTCTAAACTGTTTTTCTGTCTACACAATAGCATTATGATCCGAGGGTCCAGGTGCCAAAGTACGTGTGATGTCGTGATGACAAAATGTACCTAATTAATACATCTGCAAGTATTTAGGACCAAAGGAATTTTGGTTTTGTTGTTAATGAAACTGTATCCACAAAAAATAACTAATATATTCTACTGATGAGGCTCATTTTTAAAAATCCAACACCGGGGGCTTCCCTGGTGGCGCAGCGGTTGCGCGTCCGCCCGCCGATGCCGGGGAACCGGGTTCGCGCCCCGGTCCGGGAGGATCCCACGTGCCGCGG
>NC_041232.1:84682708-84702582 GCF_002837175.3 Physeter macrocephalus | reverse complement strand
GGAGCCTGTGCTCCGCAACGGGAGAGGCCACGGCAGTGAGAGGCCCGCGTACCGCAAAAAACAAAACAAAACAAAAAAAAATCCAACACAGGGCAAAAGACAAACGAAATTACTGCCCTAGCTTTTAACATATATTAAGGATCAGGGACATTAAGCCCACTCTCTGAGTGGATGCTTCACAAGTGCACTTAGAATATGCTGAATGATCCGTCGACGTCTAAAGAGATCCACAAACCTTTCCACACAGGATCAGGGAACGCGCAGCCGTGCGGGTGACACGGCTTGGTCTCAGGATGCACAAGGCCATTTAAAGTCACTTCTGAGGAAGTACAGCTAAACTCTGATTGTCAGGATTATGGAAAATATGACTCGACTGGTCATTACAGCTCCTGCCATCTTATCACATTAGATAAGTATGAAGACGACATAAAAATAATATGGTTTCACTATAAATATTAATCATCAGGTTTAATGTGATTATCTCCAAGGGGGTCAGGGAAAGGAAAAGGGAAGAAGGGCACGATTTCTTATCCCTCTGCTGCTTTTAAGGATGGTAACTCCCACGGGAAGCCACTGACAGAAAAACTAAAGGCAGAAAATTCTCTCCTTCTGAAGCAAGTTTTAGAGAACCTGATCAGGTCTCCTGCTGCAATGCTAGGTATTCCGTTTTTGCCAAAGGGCCAGCGATTATGATTAACGTCATTTGTCTGAATCATTACTCTCCACCTTGGTTCAGCAAACACGACGAAGATGGCATGGTAATAAATGACCGCTGGATTCTTTCCTGCTTTGGCCTCTTTTTATCTGCCACCTCTCCACCGTCAGCTCCATCTTTCTGAACCTCTCTGAATCCCCAAAAGGGACGGGGTGTCTATTTGTTTTCCACTAGGTTACCACTCTGTCTATTGTTGTTTGCACTAAAGGGTACAAATTCAATTCATTCTTGTGACACAAAAGCACTGATACAGTAAATATTTTGCCCAAGAGAAAACAAAAACAAAGTAGCTGAATATCAAATAAGATTTGAGGCCCTAGCATATAGGTGGAGAAGCTCTCCGAGCAGTCTTAGTTATCTAGTATCATTTTCTTCCTCTGTGTGCAGTCTCACGAGGACACCCAGCATGTAAATGCATGTGAAGCTGTCCAATTAGTGTCTGGGGTAAATCTGAGACTGTGGAAACCACAGGCTGGGACACCTACACCTATCTTAATGGCGAGAGGAGAGAAGGTTGGAAGGCTATAGAGTTACGATGCGATCAGATTTCAACTTGTGAACAAAACAAAAGCATGGCTCCGTGGAGAATCAGACTGGAGAGGTGACAGCAGTATGTAGTCAATACAGAAAAACAAGTAAAATTAGAATAAGGGAGTTGAGAGCAACCGTCAGATGCAGTTTCCTCTACACATCACATTCTGTACTATTTAGCTCCCCGTTGCCAGTTCTGGGAATGAGCATGTTGTCTAAATAAGTCAATAAATCTGAACATGACCCCTGGATTGTAGTTTGCCCACAAGTGACAGGTGCTATGTGACAAAGCCCTTGTTTGACAAGACAGCCTCTGGAAGCTCGGAAAGTGGCCTGTGAACAGGAAGATGACCCGTTGGTCTGGCACGGCTTTCGAGGCAGGCATTAGTGTGATTCTCTCCGTATCTACCTCTCTTCCGGCTTCCGTGTCCAACAGAAATACGTAAACACTCCATGTCCTAAAATATGTAAACACTCCATGTTTGGGGAAACTTAAATCACGTAAAGATCATTACAGACCTTGCTTACCAGTAGCTTTTCTCTGCCAAGGGTAACATGTTTTGCTAGATAGGCTGCTAAAAAGTGCCAAATGCTGTTAAACCCTAAAGAATATTGCCAAGTACCTTCTCACTCTGGGTCCAAGTCTTAAAGAACACTTAATACAAAATGAATCTGAAATCCTATAATCGCCCACCATTCCTGGCACGTTACCTGTGTACAACTTCAGTTATTATGAAAATGTTCTAGATTCCTGCCAGAAGTTAAGAAGTTATCACTTGAAAATCACTGGCTAATCTAGCCTGTGCTAAGATGGATTTTTAATGAAAGTTTAATGAATGATAAATACTCGTTTCTTGATAAATGTTTAATTACGCCAATAATTACCAACTGCTGAAAACTACTGTTGTGTTAATAATGGCATTTTAGTACACAAGCAGTTTCATAAGTCACGGTGTTGTTAAAGATCAGAACCCCGTCTGTCTGATGCAAACGAGCAAGACAAAAGTCTAATTACTATTTTGATCAATTTTCTCCACACTCCAAAGACTATCAATATCCTTAAAATTTTTTTTTGATCTATTTTCTATTCTACGGGAAATAGGTAAGGAAGAGAAAAGTACAGAATCGTTGTAAAATTAGGTTATGCAAAAATTAGTTAAAGAATAGAAAATATTATTAGAATCCATTGATTTTATTACCTCACTGCACTATTCAGTATAATGATTGTTTTCATATTACTTAAAGCTATTTTTAAAAATAATGACCATTACTTTATTTAATAGCATGGAAAGCTGAACTTCCTTTATTAATTGGTCCAAGCTGGCCCTTAACAGGTGATATATGAGGCCTACAATCTGTGTTGTTAGGACACGGGCTGGGGCCTCGCAGCTGAGTGAACTGCTATCTGTATGAAGGAATGACAGCTTTCAGGTCGGCAAACCCGTGATTCTAGAAGGTCAGGCTGACCTTGGATTAATGAGTGTTTATTAATGATGGCAAATTGCTAAAGGGAAGACAAGTCCCTGTGCCTTAGTGGGAGCAGGGACACACAGAGAAGGACAGGGCAGAGGACAGAGCGGGGTGGCCAGGTCTCCCCGGAAGCAGCAGCGCAGGCCTGGGGCTCACCGGGCGGCTCGCGTGCCCTCCCCACACTGTCTTCTGAGAGGCTCCTCCCCAGCCCCTCACCAGGAGAAGGGTGAGGCCTGGGGGTCCTCCACGCGGACCCTCTTCTGGGGTCACCACCCCCATGGGAGCTCCTGGCTCGCACTCACTTCACTGTTAACCTGGCATCTAGTACGTTCCCCGGCCAGAAGGACACACGTATGAAGGCGTGCAGACTTCAATCTATTTCTAAAGCATTTCCTTTCAATAGCTCATCAGGCTACAGAAGTTAGAGAGGTGTGGCATATATTCTAGATGCCAGGCTAACAATTCGTATTTTCAATAATTCACATTTTGAAAGCATTCCAAATTATGCAGCTAAAATTCCCAATTATATTTTAGACAGAATCTGTGAAAGCCTTAATTTAATCTGCGATGTGACGTGTGGAGATATAATCTCTATCCTTTAGATAAGAATATATAATAATAACGTATAATACTTTCCCAAGGACAGAAATGAAATCTCACGTAAGCTCTGATTGCTGTTGCTGGCAGCTATTGAATCCAATGGGGCTCACAGTTAAAACTTGCACATTTCCAACTCGGAGAGTCACAGTTCAGGTATGCTAATGAACCTGGCACGCTCACATTCAGACCATTTCTCTTTCAAGCCTATGACTGACCCCCCCCCGCCCCTGGCCAAGATCACATGACTTTCAAAATTAACTTTTCCCCCAGAAATACTTGTTTTGCATAACTATCTGACATACATACTTTTAGAAATACTTTCGCTATTTCATTGCTGCCGTTTGTTTACACTGACACTATGTATTTTTTAACGTTCTCCTCACGACTTGGACGTCACACATGTTCTTCCTGTTTCTGAAGCAGTCTTTGTGGCAAGAATTCATCCTCAACTTTTACATTTTGCCTACTTTGCGTTCGAGGCTATTTCTCCTTACGACAATGGCAGCTCAGACATTTTAAAGTATCTGACAACAGTTCACACAAAAAAGCAACAAATCACAGAAACGGGCAATAAACCACATGCTGAAACAGGGAAACACAGACGAGAATACGGAGACGATGGAAATATGAAGCATGGACACACACACACGCACACGCCCTCTGCATGCTCACACACGTACCCGCACACACAGACGCATGCACACACACACAGTATCCTAAATTAAGGTGGCAAGCGTGTTCCCACACCCACCCTTGGCACGGCATGAAATCTGAGCAGTGAGAAGGGCCGCCGCTCTGCCCTGATGGCTGAATGGTTACAAGCTCCCTGCGCTCCCGCAACGCAGAGAGAGTATAATAATATGGGTACTGACAACATTTGCCCTCCACAACCAAACGGACATGCCACCGCTTTTGGGCTAATTTAAAAAGAAGTTAACAAGGCTGTACAAAACATTAATAATATACTGTGTTCGAGATATAATAATATACTGTTTCAGAACTTTTATCTTTGCAGGGTAACAGTTTGATGAAACATCTTCTGAACTTTCCTCTACCTTATTCACATATGTGTACGTATACATGTGTCCACGGGAGCAAACCAGAACATGGCAAGAACAGAATTTTAGCCACGGATTTTATGAATCACACTGAAAGGACGTCTATATTATGTGTATTTAGATTAAAAGGGCCCATCTTTATTCTGCTGTTTGAGGTGCGAGCTGTGCTAATATTATTAGTCAAACTGCAACAAATACACCGGAGAATACAGCAGCAGAAACAAACTGAGCGATTCATCTTTTTGCGGGCAAAACACCCTGATACAGATTTCCAGTTGTTCTACAGAATGAGCTGTCTAACCTTCCGCATGCACTTGTGCTCACAGATGTAGCACTTTCTGTTTTGCCCACTTTGGGTGATGGATACGAAGGTAAAGATGTGACTTGACGATCTGAACATTTGACACAGAAGAATAAGTTCTCAAAGGGATGCAGGGCCATGTCTCTCCGTTTTCATCGTTCTCCTGTGAAAACATCAGCCCCTGAAGGGCAGGGGTGAGTGGGTCCTCCCAGCTCAGCGCCTGGTGGAGTGTCCTGCACAGTGCAGCTTAGCAGTGTTTCTGGAAGGGTGGTTTGAGGCCCAATGGCACCAGAGTCATTGGGGCATGTGCTAAAAATGCGTATTTGGGGCCTGTTCTGGGCTGAATATACCCAAATTCATGTTGAAATCCTAACTCCCAGGGTCTCAGAATGTGGCTGCCTTTGGAAACAGGCCCTTTAAAGAGGTAATCAAGGTCAAATGAGGTCATCCAGGTGGGCCCTAATCCAATCTGACTGCAGTCCTTACAAGAAGAGACAACTGGGACACAGACACAGGCACTGGGAAAAGCATGTCAGGACACGGGGGAAGACGGCCATCTGTAAGCCGAGGAGAAAGCCCCCTCCCGACACCCTGACCTCATCTTCTGGCCTCCGGAACCGTGCGCCACGCGTGTCCCACTGTGGGTCCCACAGGACAGGGCTGTGGGCAGGGTCCAAAGACAAGCCACACGAGGACCTTCTTCCTCCATCTCGTGAGCAGTAGGTACAGAGGACTGTTTCTTCTGCCTGCCGTCTTCCTGGCTTCCGTCAACAGCTCCCTGTCATCCCCGCCTGTTCACCGACCACTCGACTTCCTGTGTTGGCTCACTGGTCTCCCAGAGTTCCACCCTGGCGCCACTTCTTGTCTCCCTGCACCCCACCCCGAGGTGGTCTCCTCCTAAATCTACCGTCTGCTCCGGATCAGAAAAATCCAAGCTGGAAACCTGCCCCACCTCCCATATTCGGTCCATGGGCGAGTTCCTTCAGTTCTACGTCCAAAGGTATCTTCTGTCTCCATGGTTACAACCGTAAGCCACACTGTCCCCTAAACTACTCTCCTAATTCTACCCTTGGCCTCTCCAGCCACCCTCCACGAAGGAAGAAGGATGAATTCTTGCATCGGAATTTGATCCTGGGATTCCTGTGACGCAGATCCACAGCTCTTCCCTGGAGCACGTGGTCTCCGCGCCAGCCACGCGCCTAGTCCTCGGCACGCGCAGCCCCAGTGGTCTGGTCTCTCGGTGCCCCGATGGGCCCGTGCGCCCGGTCCGCTCCCTCGCAGGCCTAGGATGCGCTCAAGCCCCCCTCTCCCTGAGAGCTCGCCCCTTCTCCTCCCCAGCGAAGGCACAACGCAGCCCTGCTCCAGCGTCTGCTACTCCGCGTCACACACCACCCGCTCTTTCACTCAGGGCGTTTTAGCCTAACCTGCAGTTATTTTCGTACTTATTTAGATCTAGGATGCGAGCCCCGGGCGTTTCCTGATGCAGCCCTGCACACAGCACAGTGCCTGACTCCCAGTAGATGCTCGATAAACACTTGTGAATTAATGAATGAAGCAACGTAGCCCCACTTAATCAGCGCTGCCAGCGAGGAGCAGGAGGCTCCGCAGAGACAGCCACCTACCGAGGCGAGAGGATGCTTTTATCACCAGAGATGATCTACACTCAAAATACTTCCCGGTGGCGTGCATGTGGCCAGTCACGTGTGATTGGTACACGCTGCAGTCACTTGGAAAACACAGCAGCGGAATCAACATCACTCCCTCTTGAACTACACTTCAACCTGGTTTGCAAGAGTTGCTCATCCCTAAACTATCCTAGATCAATGAGTTATTGAGTCAAGCTGTGGCAGCCTAGAAGCGATGCAAATTGACTCAAGTCAGCAATTTACTCCTTTGTTTCACATGGCAAATTTTATTAAAATGGACACAGTTTAATGACCATCTCTCCCGATACGGCATTACTAATGGAGTCTTCCTTCACCAATGTAAGACTGTCATTTGATCTTCGTTAGGGATGGGGGATGTGTAATCAGGTAATAACCAGAAATACAAAAACCTGGACTGTTAGCAATGACTCAGGAGACTCAGTTATAAAGCTGTAATTCTGTAGGATTATGGCAACCTTCGTCAAAAGTACTAGTAATGCTTTTCATTCTAATATTGAAGCACGTGCTGAATGCAAAGATTAGCAAGATTAAAGGGATTTTAGGTAAAAAATTTTAGACCTCTGTCGCATATTACAACGTTTTAAAATGTGCCTTCACTGTCTCTTTACTTAACAGAATGTTGCTGCATTTTCTGCTTGGGCAAGACACAACTGCTCATCTCTCCTCGCAGCCCATCTGGTTTTTGCCCAAGCTGCTCGTGAGACAACACTAAAGAGAGAGACGTGCTACTTGTAGTAGATGTTAGTACACTTAACGCCGTGCTACTGACAACAAACTGAAACCTTACACATCTCACCTACCATCTAGGATAACCACTCCGCACTGAGCAACACGATCAAAAGAGGCACTATCTGACGAGCATCCAATTTTCACTACGACCTCGTTTAGGAGGCCAAAGGGAAGCGGGTATCCTTGGCAGTGTAACGACTGTTATGTTCAAAACATGGAAAAGTACCGAAGGAATACGGGGGAGTCTGTATCCTCAGGGCACTCTGAGTAATTATCACAAGCCGTATTTGATACTAGGAGAAGCCATTTTTAAAAGCCCCGCCCCCGCCCCCCCAAAGAAAACCTTCAAAGGAATTGTTTTATAGAACCAAACTCAAACCCCTTCCCAGAATGCCTTTGGGGAGGGGGAGGGGGAGGGGCCGTAGTGGGAAAGGGGAGGGAGACCAGTGGCCGGGGGTGCAGAGCGAGCTGTGCTACGCGCTGCGCAGGCTGCCCCTTACGATCCACACGGAGCTCGCCACACGGACGGCCACATTCATAACCCTACGCTGATATTCAAATTTTCTGTCTTAAGCTAAAGAAAGATTGAATACCTTGCTGTTGTGTGGCCAAGATTGAAGAGGTGTCTCACTGACATTGTTCAAAGTTTATGAAAATATATGAATGCTCAAATGTCATTGGCTTTGTGCCTCCAACAGACTGTGGTTTTATGAGAAATCAGTCTTTTAATCAAAATGATTGAATACCTTAAGGTCGAATCCAAAGATATCAGTTAATATCTAGAAACGTGCTATTTCTGCAAATTTTGCCAAGCTGTACATATTGTGGTGCATTTTAAAGTGTTAATTTGTGCATTCCATACTGAAAATTGATCTTGAGTTTTAGCTTTTTGTCAAGCAAAAACATATGGTTACAAGCTTTATGCATTTTACGTGACGGCTGTTGAAGCTGTCACATGTGCAAACTTGATAACCGATGTGACACATACGCAAATAATTTGCTTGTTTAGTAACAATTCAAAGATTCATTATTCATGCAAACACACATTTTTAAAAAATGATCAGATGGAAATAGTCTCCGTTTTGTACAACCTAGTCTGGTTGGTGTGCAAACCCAGATAAAATAAAGCTGGGAACTAAGTGGTATTAAACAAATCCAAGAATATGGGTATTTTCAGATAATTATTGAACCAGATGGTGTTTTTTGTTAATTCTGCCATCAGTCTGAGAACTTGATGCCTTACATCTGCACTTGGTAAAATAAATTTTACCACTGACATTATTTCAGTTTTCTTAAAATACTTCAATCAGTTTTAAACCGAGATTTGCAAACATCTGCTACAGTACATGCCTATGAAATGAAATTGAGATTATTCCTTTAAAAATACACACGATTACACAGCTTTTAACTTATCACCCTTTAAATTAAATCTTTAGAATTACTAGTCTGAACGTTTAAGAAAAAGCAAAATGAGGATGAGATGGCACATGTGAAAATGAACACGGTTAACAGTTCACAAGAAGTGTTGGCTCCTTTGGAGATACCATAGTGGAATTCCACACTACACTTTTTCACAACCGCAACTTCACACAGAAAAATTAACTACATTTCTTTCTGTATCCTTCAGGTAAATTCTCTGTGGGAATGCAATTAAAGACACAAATACATGATGAATTAATCAAAAGATGCAGGTGATAAAGGAATGTTACCTGCAAGAAAGTTGGTCATCCCTAATCGAATTCTTCCTAAGCACTACTGCTCAAGTGCTTGGTCCCATCAACAAGCGAGCAGAGCTTCAAACACACCTGAAACCAGCACACCAGTTTTGGGTCATTTTTCAGAGACCCAAGCAGGAGTGGTTGAAAACACAATTTAAACAGAAAAGCCCTCCAAGTGGCTTAAGGTACTTCTTCAAGGTAACAGTCTCACTAAAGCCCACAAACAAAACCTTATTTTCAAACTTAATCATAAATTCACATCTTCTTTTATAGAACGGACTGCATTTGGGTAAGGCTTCAGTTCCAGGTTCGATAATAAATTTCGAGGGAAGGTTTGTGATTCCTAATCCCCCTCCCCTTTTTCTTTTCTTCTTCTTCCTCAAACCCAGACCTCCGAAACGAAACTGGCTGAATAATTTAGCACAATGCTTTCCAAACAGGTGCTCACCGTATGCCGCACGCTGACCAAAACCAACCAGCAAAACGCTAGCGCCCACCGCGACAGGAGTCCGTCAAATGAGCTGAATAAGGTAACCCAATAGTTTCCCATTTGACAGCAGGCCCTATTTAATGTGGAGACTAATGAGATGATCTACTCTACCACCAATACCTGCACTCACAGGGGCTCAGGTAGCTAGAGCAGCTGACGACATTTCACAACGAGGATGCCTTGGCTGTGAGCACCTCGGAAGCTCCCCCATTGCAGACAGCTCTCAGCCTAGAAGTGATTATTGATCTGAGTAAGTCGATTTCTGCTTGCTCTGGGGGGAAGAAGGTGAAGCCGGAGGAGCAAGTGGTCAGCTGTCAGAGGTTAAAGTCAGACGTGGCTCTGAAGAGGCGAACCCAAAGAATTCAGTTGGTTCACTTCACCGCTTTACTCCTTCCATTACTAGCCACGGGGTTATTAAAATTTGCCACTTTTCATTATTAATTATACCTGTATGATACATTATTATGTTATATACTATTATTAACGATAATGAAAAAATATAATTAAGCATAATAATTAATATCTGTTCATTATAATAATTAATGACAGCAAACTAACAGTTAACAATTCAAGGCTCGTTATGTGACGTAAGCTAACTTTTACAGGCATTATTTTGTTCACATGCTCATAGGTGGTACATCGAGTATTATCCCCATCTCACAGATGAGTAAATTCAAGTTTAGAGAGGTTAGGCTGCTGTCCTGGGCCACGTAGCTCCTAATGATACATACAGACTGTAAACCCTGGTCTGACTCCAGAGAAGCGCTGCAAACTGCCCCGTGGTACAGTCCCCAAAGTGACTGTATGCGGTTCACGTATCCTGACATTTAGGCTACGTTTAACAAATGCGCTGTTGAAATGTTTCCCTCCCTCTTCCCCTGCCTTCTTACATCAAAGGATAAGACGAATTTTAAGGCACCTGTTTCATAGCATCATTTTCTAAAAAATCAGAACCAATTAATCTATTACCTGCGGCAGATGTACATTACACCAAACTATGTTTTTCTTTTGTTAATTTCATAAAGAAAAGGTACCTAATTGTTGCTTTCTTTTAAAAAAGAACTTTGGATTTGTTTACTAGAGATGGCAAACACCTTTCCCAATGCTTGTAAGTTCTATCATCTATTTTATGATTGATCTGTCATCTTTTTTGCCTACCTATTTATTGCGTTTGCAGTGTTTTTCCTATTGATTTGTATGAGCTCTTTATATAAAGAGATATAAAACTGTGATGTGTTATTTGATGAAAAGATTTTTTTCTTAGTCCTCTAGTTGCCCTTTTCTTTTGGGAACTTTGGACATAAAAAAATTTAGCTTATCAAATAGCTAAATCTATCAATCTGTTCCTTTGTTATTTCTTTTATTTGCTAAAATTCTGCGAAAGTTTTCCCATCGAGATTTTGCTATCTCTTCCATTCTATTCCTGTATAAACTTTTATGATTTTATTTGCATCATATTTAACTTTTTAGCGCATCAACATTTGCCTTTGTGAACTGTGTCCAATAAAGCTCTACACTGGTCATCTGCTATCCCGATAAGTCTCACACAATTTATTAACTATTAAATAATATATCCCTTCTATGTTGATTTGCGAGTCCTCCAAGAATGTGTACACAGACACACACAAATACATATATATTAATTGATTATATAAAACAGACTCAGCTTTTGATTAATCTATTTGATCTCTTGCTTTCTTATACTTTCTTAGAGCTTTGAAATCAGATGTACTTAGCTTTGAATTCTGGTTTTCTCATTCAACAGATCTCAGACAAAGCTCAGTTTTCTCATCTTAAAAGGGGATGGTATCTACCTCCTACGGCTGGTGTGAGGGTTGAATGAGGTGAATTTCTCAAGCCTCTGGACTCAGTGTCTGGGACACTCAGTATGACGGTCACATCAACTGCTAACCTCCATCCCCAACCGGTTTTTATTTGTTGTAACTTCGTTTCCGTATCTCATAACTTTAGTTCCCTTGCTCAGGGTTTATTAGGATTACAACTATACATGACATTAGAAAGAACTGTCTTCCTGTTGAGAAACACTGTACATTTCACCCTCTATATACTTACAAATAAACACCTTGTCTTTCAAATAAAGGAATTAACTTTAAATGGGCGTGGACAATGCTCTCGATTTGTGTGTGTGTGTTAGAATCGTGAATGGGATTATTCCTCTAGTATTTTTCTAATTGGTTATAGCTACAAATAGGAAGGTTCTCCATTTTTGTATATTAATCTTGTATTCAGCCATTTTACTGAGCTATTAATTTCATAGTTTTAAAAAGTCTCACAGGACTTTCTAGGCACAGAACAACTTACAAGCAGAATCATAACTTTCCTTTTTTCTAAGAGCTATACCTACTTACTTTAGTTTTAATTTTATTCTTTTGTTAACCAGAACTGCCAGAGCTATTTAAAATAATGAGTGGTCAAATGCAACCTTGTTTTGCTCTTGATTTCAAAGGGAATGTTTCTTATTACAGAGTTTTGAGTGATGCTGGCAGTTTATACTAACTAAGTAAAGGAAGTCATTTTCCCATCCCTGGCTGGGTTCCTTATCTTTACAAAAATTTTACCTTTATTTTACATTACTGGATTTTATTTTATGTATTCCGTGGTATTTATATATTTTATGTAAGCTACCTCAATTTTCTGTGGGATAAGAAAAATAGACAAACACAATCTATTCATTTTGTTCAATTTTTATTCATTAGAAAATGATTTTATATTAAATGCCCCCTTTGGGCATGCTTTCAGATAATCATTTGATTTTCTAATATAATCTATGATGTAACTGAGGGATTTTCTAATACTCTCAAGACTGTTAAATGTGCATGAAAGGATTATGATTATTTTATTTACTATGTTCTATTGATGACGTTCAGGGCTATATTCTTTTTTTTTTTTTTTAAAGGGCTTCAAATGCTTGCTTTATTTTTTAATTAATTAATTTATTTACTTATTTACTTATTTATTTATGGCTGTGTTGAGTCTTCGTTTCTGTGCGAGGGCTTTCTCTAGCTGTGGCAAGCGGGGGCCACTCTTCATCGTGGTGCACGGGCCTCTCACTATGGCGGCCTCTCTTGTTGCGGAGCACAGGCTCCAGACGCGCAGGCTCAGTAGTTGTGGCTCACGGGCCTAGTTGCTCCGCGGAATGTGGGATCTTCCCAGACCTGGGCTCAAATCCGTGTCCCCTGAATTAGCAGGCAGATTCTCAACCACTGTGCCACCAAGGAAGCCCCAGGTCTATATTCTAAGTGAGGTTTACGAGACTGGTAACTGAGAAGGGGATGGGGCGTGTTTAACGATGTTTAGACATGAGTGTGTTGTACAAGACTGTGGGCTCCAAAAGTTACTCTTTAAGTTTTCAAACCTGTAAAACGTACAATTCCCACGTCATAAAACTTTCTAGAAAATTAAAAAAAAAAAGTCTCCATTTATTCTTTTTTTTTTAATTTTTATTTTTTTAACATCTTTATTGGAGTATAACTGTTTTACAATAGTGTGTTAGTTTCTCCTTTACAACAAAGTGAATCAGTTATACATATGTTCCCATATCTCTTCCCTCTTGCGTCTCCCTCTCTTCCATTTATTCTTGTACCAACCAATTTGTTGACATTTGCAAAATCTGTCAACCTTACATTATTATATACCTTATTTTCTTTAAGGCATTGTCTTTTTATCAATTGTTATAATGATTTTTTTCTTGGCTTTTCGGGTTTACCGAACTTCTATCTGAATTATCTTGATTTATTCACTTTTGTTTTTCCAGGTCACTTATTACTGCTTTTATTCAATTATTTTATTCCTCCTTTTTTTGCTCTGACATTTTTGAATTGTTCTAAGTAATTTAATTTACATCTTTCTTTTGCATTTATAAAAGCATTTAAGACTGTGCATTTATTTCTGAGTTCAACATCAGTAGATTCTAATGACATTTTTTATTACCTTTAAAATAGTGTGTAACTGTATTTGATTTACTTGTTTTTTATCCAAAAGTACTTTAATATTTATAGGTGATTGGCTGTGTTTCCATTTAAATTTTTATCATTTATCGTACTGTAATCAGAGAATATGACTTGGTAATTCCTGGTTTTTAAAATTTACTGGAATTCCCTGTAAAGCTAATTATAAGTTCCATACATTTTCCACAGACACTTGATCATAAAGTTAATGCTGTGTTTAACAATTCCAAGTTAAATACATATATTTATTAATTCCATCTTATTCATTATATCCTTCAAATGTTCTGTTTGATTTTTCTTCTTTTTTGATCTACCATATACTGCTATGGACTAAATGCTCCCATCTCAACTGTTCATAGCATTTTATTTTTCAATTCAATTATACTTTGCCTAGTGGACCTTTTGCTAGATTTTATTCATAATGCCATATCTTTGTCTGTTCATTTAATCATCACAACTTTGTTAAACACATATGATGTGTCAGATACATTTTGGGGATCTGAGGATGCAGCTGTGAACAACCCCATCCTATGGGGCTTCTACTCTAGAAGGAGAGGAAAATAATATAAATTAAGTAAATAAGTAAAACCAAAAAGTGTTTTAGATGATTTCAGATACGTTTCGAAGATTAGCTAAGAGTCTTCGCTGACAGCGTGATTATGGATCCAATGAAGTGTGTGCACTGACCTCTGAGGAGTCACCTTGAGGAACAGCATCGTCTGGAGCGTGCTGGCAATAAAGGGGTAGGGGAGGGCTGCAGTTTTAAACAGGACAGCCAGAAATGGCCTTGATGAAAAGCTGACATTGAGCAAAGAGGGGAATTAGGGGAGGAACAGGAAGTGCAGAGGCCCTGAGGTTGGAGCATTCCTGTTAGGTCTGAGGAACAGCAAGGAGGCCAGTGTGGCTGGAGCAGAGTGGTCAAGGGGAGAACAGCTGCAGAGGACGCTTAGGAGCTATGTTACATACTGTGAAAAATTTGGTTTTTATTGTGAGTGCAAAGTTACACCATAGACGGTTTTCAGCAGAAAAGAAACACGAATTGTCTTATGTTTCAGGACTGCACTGTCCAACATGACAGCCACTAGCCACTTGTGGTTATTTTAATTTGAATTAATAAAAATTAAATTAAAATAAAAATGAAATTGAAAATTTAGAAAGTCCTCGGTTGCACAAGCCACATTTTAAGTGCTCAAAAGCCACATGTGGTGAGTGGCTGCTACTGGATGGCGCAAATACAGAGCATTTCCTCCAACACAGAGAACTCCCCCGGGCAGCCCCCTTTCAGGAGGATGAGTCTGGCTGCCACACGGGAAGCCAATGGTAGCAGAGCAAGGGGGACTGCAGGGAGAACAACTGGGAGGCTACTGATGAGAGACGGTGGCCTCTTGGACCAGTGTGAATGGAGGAGGAGGGAGAAGTGACCTGATCTGAGATGGATGTTGAAGGCTGCCCTTGAGCATTTGCTGACAGTCTGGATGTGGAGCTATTGCTCAGTTCTTCAAAAATCAAGTATTACGTATCAGCTGGATTCCATCAATCACCATGTAATCACCTCAAGGAATGGCATAAATTGAGTAGCTGTTGCACAGAACTGGCATGTTGGCTACTCAATACAAAAAATGGAAAATTTCAGCCCTACCTATCATCTTTTTTTTTTCCTCTCTCCCTAAAATAAGTGGATCTCTAATCCTTCTAACAAAGCAGGGTCATGTGGGAATGGGAAAAAACTTTCAAACTTTCCTTAAGTTGACGCATAGTACATGAATTACTAACCCTTAAAAAGCTAAGCAATTAACCTCCGGCAAGGTTACAAAGTATCCTTTTACCAGGTATAGAAAATCTAGGTGAAGTGATTACATCCACCTAATTGCGTGAGTCTGTAATTGAAAAGTACTTTGCCAACTGCAAAGTCCTTTACAACTGCTTGCTATTATTTGTCTTAATTAGTACTGTTAAATTACTTAACATATTATTTTGCCAAGATTTCAGATAGAGCTATACATTTTCTTTTCTGTTCCTAAAACATGGCAGATGCTCAATAAATACTTGTGGAAAGAAAAAGAAACCGAATGAACTGATTCCTACTACCCCTCAGTTTTATATTAGGGTTGCCGATGAGTCCCCAGGCCTCCAGGTGGTAAATATGTATGAGGGAGGTGCTTCGCCTGGAACCTGGTGAATGAACGGGTACGTTAAAATAAAATCCCTCTTCATGGCCTTCCGGGCAACTGTGCTACCAGTGGCTACCAATGCCACTGCTTCTTCTCTATCTTCAACTATTCTGACGCACTTGGATAAAATACAGGGGTATTAACAGTAGTGGCACTAGATAAAACAATGCTAGGATGAAATAAAGTTGATGCCATTCTAGAGCAAAAAATCAGAAAGAAAAGGCAAAAATGTAATTTTACTATAACGGGATCAAGGGAAAACTCACAGGATGAAAACTACTCACAACTGTTAACAGATTTGGTTGAACCTTAATTATTATCAATACCCTTACCCTAAATTCCTTATCTCTGGTGGGGCAGGTTGTTGATTACTATAGTACAGCATTATTAATTTTACCATGCCATTAAACCTCACCTGCCACGTAAGAAAAGGCATCCCAAATATAAGTCAGAGTCGGGGTAGTTGAGTTCAGTTTGGCATCGGTATAGGATAATACCTTGCCTCTGAAATGTACCCTATCATAAGCTCATTATACAGCAGGAGTAAGGTTCATAACAGAAGCAGTTTTAAAAACTGTGATGATTCTAATACTGAAATACGTTGAAACTATAATACATAGTGCTTTGAGTTCAAAATAACATGTACTTGTTACCATGTATTTAAGGAACTAATTTTTAGAAGTTAGAAATTAGTCGCTTATACCAGAAACTAACACAACATTGTAAATCAACTATACTTCAATTAAAAAAAAATTACTCCCAATGAGGAAATGAGAAAACCAAGATTCCAGGTATCAAGTAGGTGAGCCAGGAAAAGAGAGATTTTTGACTCACAGAACAGGTCTCTAGCTTTGTATGTTGAAGTAAATCAACCTTCACCACTTTAACACATTCATAAATATGTGACTTCTAATATTTGTCCTTACATGGGATTTCTGGCACTACTAAAAATCATAATACCAAAAAAATCTGTTTATGCATAACATTACAATGGTTTAAATGTAGCTGCTGTCCATTTTCAGATTAAAAAAAAACTTTAAGCTGATTTAAAAAAAAAAAAAAACTTTTAAAAATACACAGAGCCCAGATCATCAGTTTATGGTCTGTTTTATTTCTTGCCAGCAGTCACCGTTAAAAGTTATAAAACTGTAACAATTGCTTTCCTTTACATCGCTCTCCAATTACCCTGATAACTGCAACGTCTGAAGAAGTTCAGGATCTGCAAAGCCTGTCACATTATAGAAACATGTCTCCTTAAACCAAATGTGAAATTCCAGTAATTGAAGTGATAAATCTAGTGTTTTTGCCAGGGTACTTTTGATGAGAACTCCAGTAGTAAATTAGGAAATATTCTGTGCTGTTATATCATGGTAAGAGCCTTTCCATTACTCGTTGTCAGTCACTAGGGATGGGCAAATAACTCAGCTGTCAATCTAGCTGGAAGGCCCCAAGTTCTGTGAATGATCAATAAAGAAAATATATATAAACTCTCCATTATCTTCATATAACTCTTTCAACAACTCTCTGCTGTTTTCTTTCCTGTACTGGAGCACAGCTCATTTATTCAGAAGCAGATTGGAGATCTTGGAATATTTCATTTTTTTATTGCTCGTTATATGTCATCTTGTTTCCAAATGGTATATGAGTGTTACATTTCAGTAAGTACAAGCATCTATACCTCGGCCGCTGACGGTAATTTTACACATGATACAGACTTAATTAAATTACTAATAACTGTTACCTCCATTTTGTTATTGATTTTTCAGCGAAAATATTTATTGCCTTATATTTCTACTTTAAATGTCTATTCTTTTTTTTTAACATCTTTATTGGAGTATAATTGCTTTACAATGGTGTGTTAGTTTCTGCTTTATAACAAAGTGAATCAGCTCTACGTATACATGTATCCCCATATCCCCTCCCTCTTGCGTCTCCCTCCCTCCCACCCTCCCTATCCCACCCCTCTAGGTGGTCACAAAGCACCGAGCTGATCTCCCTGTGCTATGCGGCTGCTTCCCACTAGCTATCTATTTTACATTTGGTAGTAGCTCATTATACAGCAGGAGTAAGGTTCATAACAGAAGCAGTTTTAAAAACTGTGATGATTCTAATACTGAAATACGTTGAAACTATAATACATAGTGCTTTGAGTTCAAAATAACATGTACTTGTTACCATGTATTTAAGGAACTAATTTTTAGAAGTTAGAAATTAGTCGCTTATACCAGAAACTAACACAACATTGTAAATCAACTATACTTCAATTAAAAAAAAATTACTCCCAATGAGGAAATGAGAAAACCAAGATTCCAGGTATCAAGTAGGTGAGCCAGGAAAAGAGAGATTTTTGACTCACAGAACAGGTCTCTAGCTTTGTATGTTGAAGTAAATCAACCTTCACCACTTTAACACATTCATAAATATGTGACTTCTAATATTTGTCCTTACATGGGATTTCTGGCACTACTAAAAATCATAATACCAAAAAAATCTGTTTATGCATAACATTACAATGGTTTAAATGTAGCTGCTGTCCATTTTCAGATTAAAAAAAAACTTTAAGCTGATTTAAAAAAAAAAAAAAACTTTTAAAAATACACAGAGCCCAGATCATCAGTTTATGGTCTGTTTTATTTCTTGCCAGCAGTCACCGTTAAAAGTTATAAAACTGTAACAATTGCTTTCCTTTACATCGCTCTCCAATTACCCTGATAACTGCAACGTCTGAAGAAGTTCAGGATCTGCAAAGCCTGTCACATTATAGAAACATGTCTCCTTAAACCAAATGTGAAATTCCAGTAATTGAAGTGATAAATCTAGTGTTTTTGCCAGGGTACTTTTGATGAGAACTCCAGTAGTAAATTAGGAAATATTCTGTGCTGTTATATCATGGTAAGAGCCTTTCCATTACTCGTTGTCAGTCACTAGGGATGGGCAAATAACTCAGCTGTCAATCTAGCTGGAAGGCCCCAAGTTCTGTGAATGATCAATAAAGAAAATATATATAAACTCTCCATTATCTTCATATAACTCTTTCAACAACTCTCTGCTGTTTTCTTTCCTGTACTGGAGCACAGCTCATTTATTCAGAAGCAGATTGGAGATCTTGGAATATTTCATTTTTTTATTGCTCGTTATATGTCATCTTGTTTCCAAATGGTATATGAGTGTTACATTTCAGTAAGTACAAGCATCTATACCTCGGCCGCTGACGGTAATTTTACACATGATACAGACTTAATTAAATTACTAATAACTGTTACCTCCATTTTGTTATTGATTTTTCAGCGAAAATATTTATTGCCTTATATTTCTACTTTAAATGTCTATTCTTTTTTTTTAACATCTTTATTGGAGTATAATTGCTTTACAATGGTGTGTTAGTTTCTGCTTTATAACAAAGTGAATCAGCTCTACGTATACATGTATCCCCATATCCCCTCCCTCTTGCGTCTCCCTCCCTCCCACCCTCCCTATCCCACCCCTCTAGGTGGTCACAAAGCACCGAGCTGATCTCCCTGTGCTATGCGGCTGCTTCCCACTAGCTAGCTGTTTTACAACTTGGTAGTGTATATATGCCCATGCCACTCTCTCACTTCATCCCAGCTTACCCTTCCCCATCCCCGTGTCCTCAAGTCCATTCTCTACGTCTGTGTCTTTATTCCGGTCCCGCCCCTAGGTTCATGAGAACTTTTTTTTTTTCTTAAGATTCCATATATATGTGTTAGCATGCGGTATTAAATGTCTATTCTTTAGCATTTCTTCTGATCACACAGAAATATTCCGGAAGTTATACTCCTTTCACATCAGCCTGACTAACAGCAAAACATCAGCAATTCTCTCCCAACTCAGCTTGCTTATATATACAGGGGAAAGAAATCTGTAACTTACTATTTCAGTTAAAACAATTAATCTATTTAGGCTCCATCATCTTCCATCATAGACTTATATCAGTTCTTGAAACCAGGTAACAGGATGTATGTTTCTTAAATTACTATGAAATTTCCAACTCACTGGTGTGGAATAGCTACTATTGTTGGAACACAGCAACCTTAAACCAACTTTCTGTTCATCTGCACAGTCCTATTCAATTCTCACATGTTTTAAAGGAAGAAAAAGTAGCAATACAGATAAACTATTTTCAAGTTTTACTTTCAGCTTGGATGAAGAAAACAAGTAAAAGTACTTGAAACCTCAATGAAAAAGGTAAATGGAGATAAAGTATCTCATATCCCTTACCCTCAACACTCTAAACGTCTTTATCACATATTTTGTTTGGGTTGATGGTTTAAAAATAGTCAAAAGATATGTAGAGCTGATTCACTTTGTTATACAGCAGAAACTAACACACCATTATAAAGCAATTATACTCCAATAAAGATGTTAAAAAAAATGGTCAAAAGAAATAAGAATTTGTGCTAACACATATATATGGAATCTAAAAAAAAAAAAAAAA